>NC_030853.1:26369876-26435844 GCF_000208745.1 Theobroma cacao | reverse complement strand
AGGGGGGGGGGGGGGGGGCGGGGGTTGTGTTTGGTTTATATGTCTTTGGTACCTTTTTTCCCTGTCTAAATTTAATGTACCTTTGGGGTCTGTGTCATTGGGCTATGAATTTCTGTAGATCTCACTGTTTTGTCTGGTCAACACTGCAGACTCCTCGAATTGTCTCCTTACTATCTGAATCTTACAATCCACATGTTCGATATGGTGCGGCACTTGCAGTGGGCATTTCATGTGCTGGCACAGGATTGAGTGAGGCCATATCATTACTGGAACCCTTAACATCAGATGTTGTTGATTTTGTTCGTCAAGGTGCCCTCATTGCCATGGCTATGGTCATGGTCCATATCAATGAAGCCAGTGATTCTCGTGTTGGAACATTCAGGTCTGCTATTATTTATATGTTGTGCTTTTTCTTCATTTCTTCGGGGTGTTTAACAATTCTACATTTGTATTGCTCTATTAAGCCAACTTTTTTTTTTATCGCTTAATCTAGGCGACAATTAGAGAAAATAATACTCGATAAGCATGAAGACACAATGAGCAAGATGGGAGCAATCTTGGCCTCTGGGATTCTTGATGCTGGTGGGAGGAATGTGACTATAAGATTGCTTTCCAAGACAAAACATGACAAAGTTACTGCAGTTGTCGGTCTTGCTGTTTTTAGCCAGTTTTGGTATTGGTATCCCCTCATCTATTTCGTGAACTTGTCATTCTCACCCACAGCTTTTATTGGACTGAATTACGACCTAAAAGTTCCAAGATTTGAATTCTTATCACATTCAAAACCTTCACTTTTTGAGTATCCAAAACCAACCACTGTGCCCACCACTACATCAGCAGTTAAACTTCCAGCAGCTGTCCTGTCAACTTCAGCGAAAGCTAAAGCTAGGGCTAAGAAAGAGGCAGAACAAAAGGCCAATGCTGAGATATCATCTGGGGCAGAGTCCTCATCTACTGGTCCAAGTACTGGAAAAGGGAAATCATCTAGTGAGAAGGATGGGGAGGCTATGCAGGTAAGATTCATAAAGTTACCATTAATTTTGTGGCCATATTCACATGATGGATTTGAGCATTACTTGAGTCTTTTGCTTTTACTGTTCAAACTATAGAAATTAAAGCTTTTATCTGGTGGGGGCTTAGTGATGGGGCATAATGTCAATAACTTAACCATTTAAATGTAAATTAAGAATCTTAAGAATTTATTGTAACTCATGATGTTTCTTTTGGGGTTGGGGACTAAATTTCATTATAACTCTAAAAAGTAAAAGTAAGGACAAAAGATCTGTTCAAATGCCATGTGTGTTTAATATTTTTGATGCATGTTTGTGTTGTTTAAGATTAGGTCAGGTGATGATCAACCAAAAATGTTATATTTACCTTCTCTCATTGATTCTTTTTATTGGACAGGTTGATAACCCTCCAGAGAAGAAAGTGGAGCCTGAGCCTTCGTTTGAGATTTTGACCAACCCCGCCAGAGTGGTTCCTGCTCAAGAGAAATTCATCAAGTTTTTAGAAGACAGCAGATATGTGCCAGTGAAGTTGGCACCATCTGGGTTTGTTCTTCTTAGAGACCTGCACCCTGATGAACCCGAAGTGCTCTCTCTAACAGATGCACCTGCATCCATGGCATCTGCAGCTGGTGGATCAGCAGCAGGACAGCAGAGTTCTTCATCAGCTATGGCTGTTGATGATGAACCCCAGCCCCCTCAGCCTTTTGAATACACATCGTGATTTGGTTTTCCTTCATTTGGATGAGTGTGTGATTTTATGCTTTTCACATGGAGAAATACGACGCTCTTGAAGGACAGAGTTGAATTGGAGTTGAGGCAGTTCATACTGCAGTATTGCATGGTATTGGTGAACCCAATCTTGAGTTGCATGCATCCAAAGGTTTCTAAGGTGCTTTGCTGGTGTTGAGGTCTCTGGTCACGTAGATGCATACTTTTCCATATTGAGTAATATAGTTTATGTTTAAAGTGAACAGCAAGGTGGGAGCTACTGCTTGAGTTTGTACTCAGCCTGAGATAATGTTTTGCTGGATTCTGGAACTGAACAGTTCCAATGATAATTTCGGACACAGGCAGTGTTTTGTTCCATTATAGCTCTCCAACCTAAAGTGAAAAACTAGGAGAAAGGTGGCACAATTCCCCACCTCAGTTCAGGAACTTCCTAGCAATTTAGTTACATTCTTATCTCCATGAGATATTCTTTTAAGTATTATCTTGATTTCCATTTTCCTTCATGAGGTTGCATCGTAATCCTGTGGTGTCTGCATTGTTTCCTTTTATCGTGTGTTTCTATTCTACAGGTAAACGTTATGCATGTTCAACCATTATTCTTTCAGGTATTTCCGCAGGCTATAAGGTTAACTGAATGTGATTATCTGGAATGAGTCAAAATTCCCGATATATTTCCTCATTATTTCTGTTTTCCACTTTCGTACGTCAATAGAATACTGGTTTCTAGACATGTTAACCATTATCATCCAACAATGCCCTTTCGATAAAGTGGAAATACAAGTAACAAAGAAAACCACTTGCTCCTGAGACAAAAGCTCCTCGTCGTGTTTTGAGTTAAAAGCGTCACTTGTATCATGTGAATCCTCACCTTCATTTTAACTTTTAATTTTCCAACTTTGAATTAACGGTCTCTCAATCTTTCAGGTTATTATATTGGTATATCGACAGGGAAAAATAATTAATTTTCCTTAATCATTATGATCCATGCTAGCTTACTTTTCCAACCTATCAATAATCAAAGGAAAAATTATCGTTTAAAAGATATGAACCCTTGTAAATATACATAGGAACATGAATAATTGAAGCTAATCACTGATCAAATGTATTGAACAGAACAGTACGAAAGGTTAGCCTTGGGTATTTGTGATTGGACAAGTGTGGAAAACTAATAATATTCCTTGTTCATGTCACCATGGAACTTCTATTTAGAAAGATAAGAGATTTTTGATACTAAATTATGTATTAGGGAGATAATTATTGTTTGGACAAAGTTTGTTTAAAGTGTCACGTGATGGAGATATAAACTCATTATATTCTATATCTTATATTCAAAAAATGTTAGTCTTTAGGTTTATATTCTCCCTTTGATTTTAATTACTTCTGAAGAAAAGTACATGCTTTAAATTATCTTGAAATTAATTATAAATTAATTCATTATTATAAAAGAGGAATTCAACTTGATATAAATGTAACTTGTTTTTATATGAAAATATCACACTTTATATATATATCTTGCTATTCAATAAATTAATGGTCCCAGACATATCTAATTAATTAATACAAGCTGCATCTTTATCCATGTGCTCCAATACCAACAAAATTTTAAATTCCAACTTAATAATTGGAAAAGAAAAAAAAGGCTTGGAGTTGGTCGGTTAATTCTAACTTTTGTCTTTTTCCTTCGTTTGGTTCTAATTAATATCTTACTCAATAATTAATTACCTCAAAGTCATGAAAAAATTTGATTTTCTAAATTTTCAAAGTTGAAAGCTTTCGAACGATGAAATCCGCAGCCATGAGAGAGTTAACTAAGGTCATGAAAAGAGGTGGTAAAAAGCAAGGGAAAGAGCGTTGGTGGCCTGTGAAACACATAAATAACAGGGAGGTGAAAGGGAGGTGCAACTGTGAGGTGTACATTATTAATCCACAGGCTCCTTCTCCCTACTCTCTCTCTTCCTGCCATCGATCCCAAAGTCAAACCCAGATCTTACGGGCAAACCCTGCTCCCTGACCCACTACATAAGACACGACTCACCACCTCACCCTCCCCAAAGCTTTCATTTCATACAAAACCATCTCTTTCCCTTGGTGGTACCCCATGCGTTTCTGCCCTTCAAATATCAACTATCCCACTTCATTTTCACTCTTGTCTTATTATCTGTTTCTCTCTGATTCCCATCAGCTTAATTGTTCCCAAGGACGTAGACTAGAGTAAATCTTAAACTTGTAAACTTCACCTCCTTGTTAAGATAGATGCCTGACCATTAGGTCAAAGGCTCGTTATTGGTACGATGTAAATTTTGTTTGTCGAATAATCTTTTATGTTGTCATGGTGTCTATATGCTACATGTTTCAATGGTGATTTTGTTTATCATTCCTAATTCTGCAAGATATTTTTATTTACTTGCTGTAACTTAACAAGGATTTGTTACTGTTTCAGGTGCATGGAGAATCTATGTGAGGATTTTTTTACCAAGGGTTTGTCTCTACACGGATTGACGTGACTTAGGGTTATTGATTAAAGTCATCACTGTATATATATATACAGCAATGGAGAAAGAAGAAAACTACTCGGTACTCAGAGCTCATAATCTTATCTCCTTCACTTTTTCCGTATCTTTTTGTTTAAAAGAAAAAAAAAAAAAGAATCTTTTCATCACCATGTTATTCTGCTACAAACTTGATTTCTTTCAGGCAAATTTTACTGGGCTAGATTATTCTTTAGACCATCACGGTCATGACCATCATCATCATCATCATCAAGACCAGCTAATGAAGCAGCCACGGATTGGTGAAACTTCTGGTGATAACAACGGAATGATTGATTATATGCTGAACAATCCTCAACAACAGCAACAGATATCTTCATCTGGGTTTTGCAGTAGTACCCCAACTTCTTATGATAAACTGAGCTTTGCTGATGTTATGCACTTTGCAGATTTTGGTCCCAAATTAGCGTTAAACCAAACAAGGATCCCTGAAGAAGAAACTGGGATTGACCCGGCTGGTTACTTTCTCAGGTTTCCAGTTTTAAACGACAGGTTAGAGGATCAATCGTTGATGGTTCCTCCATCTGGGATTGAGAATGTGGAGAATAGAGCTACAGGAATATTAGTGGAAGAAAAGGGGAATAGAGAAGATGAAGAAGCTAGGGTTTCAGATAATGCATCAGTGCAACTTCGTTTTCTTGGAGAAGATCATGTTCAAAACAAAAACGCAACAACTGAAGCTAAGAACAAGAGAAAGAGACCAAGAACTATCAAAACAAGTGAAGAAGTTGAGAGCCAGCGGATGACTCACATAGCTGTTGAAAGAAATCGAAGGAAGCAAATGAATGAGCATCTTCGAGTCTTGAGGTCCCTCATGCCAGGCTCATACGTGCAAAGGGTATTCTGAAAATGATTAATCAAGATTAATCGATCTCTTCTTTTTTCTTCTTTGTTTGTACTAAAAGACAGATTTATTCTGGTTTTTGCAGGGAGATCAAGCCTCAATTATTGGTGGAGCCATAGAATTTGTGAGAGAATTAGAGCAACTTCTTCAATGCCTGGAATCTCAGAAACGAAGAAGATTGTATGGAGAAGCTTCATCACGTCCAATGGGAGATACCTCCATGGCAATTCAACAGCAACAACAACCGTTCTTTCCAGCTCCTATGTCTCTCCCGAATGATCAAATCAAGCTTGTGGACTTCGATACTGGACTCCGCGAAGAAACAGCTGAAAACAAATCTTGCCTGGCAGATGTTGAAGTCAAGCTTTTAGGGTTTGATGCTATGATTAAGATCCTGTCTAGGAGAAGACCAGGCCAACTCATTAAGACCATAGCAGCTCTAGAAGATTTGCAGCTTAATATCCTTCACACCAACATCACCACCATTGAGCAAACAGTTCTATATTCATTTAATGTTAAGGTATATAAATATTTTTCTCCTTCCAATTCTTTCAATAATCTTTCTTTTTTCACCACAAATTCCTTTACTCCTATGCTATGATAACATGAATGGATAAACAAAGCATTGCTAGGATTCCATAGTTATATCTTTTCTTAAAAACTCTGCCTATATATGCAGGTTGCAAGTGAAGCTAGGTTCAGCGCAGAAGATATTGCGAGCTCGGTTCAACAAATATTCACTTTCATTCAAGCAAACGGCAGCATGTAATGTGATGGGGAATCGAGGTTGAGGGAAAATATTGAGCTGCCTTGTCCAGTCAAAGATACCCACATTTGGCTCTTTCCAATAACCTTCTTCAATGGATATTTTGAATTTGTCATGGAAACATATAGTAGCAGTAGTGTCAGTGAGCCCAGATGCACTCTCTCTGATCAGCAAACTTTCTACATATACTTGTATTTGATATTTTTCCCTGTAAGAGTAAAACTTCTCGCTAAGTGTTTTTATTTGAAGATTGATGTTTTAACTTCTCTCTTTCATTTCCCATTCTTGTTCTTATTCGTGAAATTTACTGAAGCAATGTAACTTCGTTAGACTTGGAAATAACTTTGGGTCATTTGAAACATTATCCTTTTGATTTTGATGGTACATATCTCTCTCTCTCTCTCTTTCTTCTTTCTTACTAATTTTGAGGCTGAGGAAGGCGTTGTGGAAGAGGGAAGAAAAGAAAGGAAAATGGGGAGACAGGGTTCTGCAAAGGTACCTGTTCTAAATTGAAATGATTGGCAATGGTGTACATATGATTAAGAGGAAGAGGTGGGAAAGTCAACGAAGGTCCCGTACCTTCTTGCATGGCCGTGGGTTGACTCGTCAGAAATCAAGATTTTGTACTATTAGGCTGCACTCAGCTATTGCCGACCTTTTTGGGGCCCCCGACCTTTGTCATTTTGGATCAAATCTGGCTTTGGGGAAGGTTCAACATCACATATACACCTCCCTGGCCTCCACCACGTTTTTTGCTTTCTGTTTTTGGGTTTGGCCATGCTTTGCCTCGTCTTTAATATTTGTCCTTGCTGCTTCATTTGTACGTAGAAGGTTTCAGCGTGTGGGGTTTCTCTGCTTAATTAAATTTCTTCCTCTCTCGACACATCAGAAATCAATGTAATTGAAAGTCAGCTTGACTCGACAGACTATATGTACATAGAACTACAAACTTCTTTCTACAACATGCAGCTCTAGTATATGTGATAGTGACATTTTTACCACATCTTCCCTCATAAGTTACATAGAATGTATCAAAATTCTTCAATCTGATTCGATATTTGATAAGTCAAACCACGTTTAAAGCTGGTTTTGTAATTGTTGGATTGATATTTGATCTGATGTTAATTTTATAACTAATCTTGGTTTTTCAGTTAATATTGTTTTAAATTATGATGGTAAGAAAAAATTAGAAGCATATGAAAAATCTAAAAATTAAATTAAAAAAATATATATTCCCTGGAAATAAAACTCATCAGCACCAGGCTCAACTTTGGGAATGCTTAACTTGAAGGTAAAATATAAATTTATTATATGTTTTTAATAAATTTTGATAGTAATATATGATTATTGAAATCAAAAGACTATAGCTGCCTTATAATATGCAATAAGATTTTCTGAACAAAAAAGAAAAAGAAGAATTAGTTTGTTGGGCTGGAACTCGGGCTACAAATTAGGCCCAATCACATTAAGAGCCCATTTGAAACAAAGCTATGTGTCAAGATTCTCTACCCAAAAGCCCATAATCACCAAAACCGAAATCCACACAAGAAGTCCACAAGAAAGAACCAATTATAAAACCTAACCCCACAAAACCCTAACCTCTTTTCATTTTCAATCGGGAGAAGCAGCAGCAGCTGTCTTGAGCTTCCAGGTAAAGAAGAGAGCAAAAATAAAACATGGTGTCAGGGTCAGGGATCTGCGCCAAGAAGGTGGTGGTGGATGCAAGGCACCACATGCTAGGAAGGCTGGCCTCCATATTGGCCAAGGAGTTGCTGAATGGGCAAAAAGTTGTGGTGGTGAGATGTGAAGAGATATGCATGTCGGGTGGATTGGTGAGGCAGAAGATGAAGTACATGAGGTTCTTGAGGAAGCGTATGAACACTAAGCCTTCTCATGGTCCCATCCACTTCCGTGCTCCTGCCAAGATCCTCTGGCGTACCATTCGTGGGTATGTTTTTAAGGTCGTTTTTTGTTGTTTTATTGGGGAGGAGGGGTGTTTGAGGGTATCTGTGGTGGTGTGAAGGAAAGGAATGCTTTTTATTTTGGGTGCTTGGTAATTGGGATGAGTTTATTGTGAATATTTTGATGGAATTTTTTTGTTTCTTTTAAGTTTATTATTTGGTTATTGGAGATGATATAGAGAAAAGGAATGAAAATTGCGCTTTTCTGATGATTGGTATTAGAGTTGGTAAATGGGAAAAGTTTACTTTGAAGTTTTAGGATAGATTTTCTGTTTTCTCATTGTTGGTTATTGGGAAAATGTAGGAAACAAGTGAAATGTTATGAGTGTGCTTTAGGTCATTATTGCTGAATATATGGAATACTGATCGAGAAGGTTTATTGATGTTCATAAAGGAAGGCTGTTTAGCTTAATTATGAAGAATAAACTCTTGCATTGTTCATTATGAAGTATGAACTTTGCGTCGTTATGAATTATGGTGTATTTTGATTGATGATTATTGATATTTTTGTTAATGTTTGTTTTCATTGCAGGATGATTCCTCACAAGACTAAGCGTGGTGCAGCAGCTCTTGCTCGATTGAAGGCTTATGAGGGAATTCCGGCTCCCTACGATAAGATGAAGAGGATGGTGATTCCCGATGCTCTCAAGTGAGTTTTGCGGTGGTCGATTTCTTTTGCGGAATTAGAATTGGATTCACTTGTTTCAATGACTAGTTGTGCTCAATGTTTTTATTGTTCTTTTGGTTTTTAAATTAGGGTTTTGAGGCTTCAGAAAGGACATAAGTACTGCTTATTGGGCAAGCTCTCATCTGAGGTTGGATGGAACCACTATGACACTATCAAGGTGAAGATTGGTTATCCTGCTCAATTATTTAAATACAGTTTATGTTTCAATGCTTTTTGCCTGACTTTTTAGTGTGGAATTGGGGTTTATTGTATAGATTTCTGATGTTTGTTCCTCTATACTTTCGTTACCTATAAAGGCCTTGAATATTGATGTTGGCTTGTTTTCCTTTAAAGTTTATTAGTGCTTTTACTGTTCTGCCTGCCTATTGCGTTTTTTTTTTTGCTTGGATGAAAAAGTCTTAATTTGTGTGTGGGCTATTGGGCGGTTTTTTCATCTTTCTGACTACATACCACAATATAAACCTTGGAATAACATCTTTTAACTTTCTGTTGCTTTGTACTTCCCTCCAGGAGCTTGAGAGGAAGAGGAAGGAGAGAGCTCAAGTGGCATATGAGAGAAGGAAGCAACTCAATAAGCTTAGGGTTAAAGCTGAGAAGGCTGCTGAGGAGAAGCTTGGTGCCCAGTTGGCTGTTATTGCTCCTATCAAATATTGATCATAGACAAAGTTGAAAACATTCCGGTTAAGTTTAATGCATTTTGATAGTGTCTTTTGAGTGGCTCATAATTTTATTTTCGTAATCTGTTCAAGTAGATGTTAAGCGATATGTATTTGTATGGTACTTGGTTTTTTTCCTCTCAAAATTTGCTTGAGAAAACATTTCCTTTCGCTATTTAGTGGACACCCATTTCTGGTTGGTCATTGTGTGATTGTTATTTCATTTTGCCGCTTTAGATTGCAGCAGCATGACATGGTGTTTGATTTTCCATTATGTTGAACTGGAAACCAGCCTCATGTTTTCTTTGATTATAACTACAAGGCCTATGTTCTGGTTGCACTGAGTCTAGTGCCTTCCCTTTGCATTGGTTTATCATGTAGCGCAAAATTATTTTTGCTAACCAGTGGCCAAGTGAAGCAGAAAAATGATTATCTGTTGGGTTTTTAATTAATCCTGTGAATCATGTATGTGCTGAATTAAGTATACAATGGCCAAATTTTAACAGAGATTAATGGTTCAGAAAATCATCCTTGACAGTATTAAGCGGATGAGTCACCGTGAATGTGGAAGTGGTATTGGAAGGAAAACCTTTCCCCATAGATGACTGTGCTGTGGTTCTGTTACAATAGAAGAATATAAGTGGATCTTGCCGAGTCTTAGGATCAAGGGTTGTTCTCCATTGTAAAGAAAAAGTGTTAACAACATGCCTGAATCAGTATGATGCATCACTACATTTGCTAATACTAATAAGAGAAATGGGAGACTGATGTGGTGACCTAACATAAACCACAGACCTTCACTAGTGGTAGGATGTTGGGAGAGAAATGGGTAGATGGAAACGGTTGGGTCGAAGAAAAGGGCGACAGAGGATTTTACTCATACTTGGTAATGGTAGGAGAGAAAAATGGGAGAAAAGGAGAGTAGGTTTCATTCTCCTATAAACAAATAATTCATAATCGGGAGGATTAGGAATGATTGAATTAATCATTTTTTCTACAGAAAATGAAGGGTAAAACTATTAAACATCAGATAGAGTTTTCAGTTCTTTATTTCCGTTTTTCAACTGTACCAAGCAAAGGAATAAAAAGACAATATTACATTCCTTTATTCAAAAAATTGAGCATGCATGGGGAATTATTTATTTTTGTTCTTTTTCCCTTTGCTCCAACGTGTGTTGGGGCGACATAATTTCTTTGTTGCCTTGTTCATGGTTGATAAATGTAAAAAAAAAAAATGGAAAAAAGATTCTATAACTGCAAGTTAAAGGCTAAAGCAAGGATCATGAATTTCCCTTATGATGTCTTCAAATGCTGTCCAGAAAAGGAAAAACCAAAAGAAAGGGAATAGACTGGAGACCAACTAAGAAGGTTTAGTCAAGGAGGTTCGAACATTCACTTTGAAATATATGAATGGCAAAGGCATTTGTTGTTACAATGTTTTCCTCATTTAATTAATTACACAAGGTTCCCCATGATTGGTTTAAATCAAAATCTCTTATTTACCCAAATCAAGCTCCATGTTATTTTTCCTTGGATATTATTTTTTTTCTATTTTGGGTTCTTCTAATGTTTTGCAAGGGTAAAATGCTTGAGTGCTAGAGCGCTTTCCAACTACCAAAGAGGAAAAATGTTGCTGGAAATAATTATGTCCAAACCAAAAAAAAAAAAAAGAAATAAAAAGGAAACAAAATCATATAAATCAAAATCAGTTAATTCTAATTGATGCTTAATCACAATATATATTTTCCATAAACAGACCCTTGACTTTCAAGTTTCCCTCCAAAACCCTTCGGCAGTTTTTTTTTTCCTTTAAAAGAACTTTTTCTAGTTACAATGTAAATACCAACATTGTTCATTCTTCTCCTCTCCTCCATTCAACTCCATTTTAGCCCTTCTTTTCCCTTTCTCTTTTCTTCATTATTATTATTATCTTTTTGCATGCTTGTTGACATTCTTGATGATGCCATTCCTTCATTGCTGTTACTGTCTATTCATTGCTCTCTTCCTGAGTTTTCAACAAGGATCAGCAGAGGGAAGATGCAAAAAATTGTTAGTTGATCAGTCAGGGCATGGCAACTTTTCCACCATTCAATCAGCTATAAACCACGTTCCACCCAATAACAGAAACTGGTTTTGTATCCATATCAAAGCCGGCACATACAGGTAAAATGTTTATGGAAAAATAACTTTCAAGGATTTCATTTCTACAAAGCCGATCGATACATACTTTTGCATGTATGTTAATGACAGAAACACTGTATGCCTATATAGGGAGAAGGTGAAGATTCCCTATGATAAGCCATTTATAATTCTTAAAGGAGCTGGAAAGAGATCAACGTCGGTTATTTGGGATGATCATCAATCACTTCTACAAAGCCCTACTTTCTCATCTTTAGCTGATAATATTGTTGTCGAATCCATGAGCTTCGTGGTAGAAATCACTCCTCTTCTACTTGATGATTCCTGAAAGGTTTTAAATTCATTGTCATATATAGTGATATCATCAAAGGTCAATCTTCTGAAGTTTTTCCTTGTAACGATATGAACGAACAGAATTCATACAACAGTCCGAATAGCAAAAATCCTCGGGTACCGGCGGTTGCTGCAATGGTTTCCGGTGACAAGTCTTTCTTCTATAAATGTGGCTTCTTGAGTTTGCAAGATACTTTGTGGGATGATCAAGGCCGGCATTACTTCAAGCGTTGCACCATTGAAGGTGCTGTTGATTTCATCTTTGGTAGTGGCCAATCTATCTATGAGGTAATTTAAACTTAATTAATTTGGTGATTATATAATAAGGATGATATATGAAGGAACATGAGATTATTCTTAAATTTGTTTATCATTACTATCTGTAGGATTCTGCTATACATTTTCTCGGAGGAGAGTTAGAGCCAGGTCTGCCAGGTTTTATCACAGCACAAGGAAGAACAAACCCAAATGATGCAAACGGTTTTGTTTTCAAGAACTGCAATGTTTATGGCAGTGGTACAACTTTCCTGGGGAGGCCGTGGAGAGGTTTTTCCAGGGTGTTATTCTATAACTGCAAATTTTCAGACATTATACAGCCTGGTGGTTGGGAAGCCTGGTCTTTTACCGGCCATGAGTAAGTTTCTTTTAGATATACTCGATCAGTAAACTCATATAATTGATTGATTTTAATGGGTTTTGCTTAGGAACCAATTAACTTTTGCGGAGTATGGTAACCATGGACCTGGATCTGACACTTCCAAGCGGGTGAGCTGGGAAAAGACGTTGAGCGTTGAAGCTGTGGAGCAGTTGACAAGCATGACATTCATCGACTCTGAAGGGTGGCTTCAGAGTCAGCCTGTTTAGATATGATAGGTTCACCTGCTGGTCTGAAATTTCAAATTCTAGTTTTCTTCTCATGACAACTGTTGTTTTCCTTTGTCATATGAAGCTCTATAGACACTATAGTTTCTTCAAAATTTTCACTTTTAATATAGCCAAAAGCTGGATTCTTTTATCTTCAATTGAATTGTCATAATATTAGGAGGGCACATAATCATAAGCAACACCTTAAATCCACATACATTGTTCAGCCTAGTGTTGGCCAATTGAACCATTTCTTTTTAAACTGTCACAACATGCTGTTGACTAAGAGTACTTCAAGGCTAATGTTCCAGCTCTCTATTAATTTAAAACTTTCGTCAGTGTACATGAAAGCAAAATTTATAATTCTTTTTTCTATGCAAAAGGTTAGATTATCATTGTTTCTTTATTTCGGTGGTTGAAATAAATGAACAAAAAATAGAAGCTTCTTTGATTCAGATGAGAAAAATTGACACTTTAAGTTTCTTCCAAGTTTCTTCAAGTCTTCAGAACTCCTTATATTATGCATTGGTGCTCAATGAGGCATCTCTTGGGCATGCATAGCAAGCCAGTCCAGTACCCCACCAATAGCCTGCTGCCTGACTGCTTTGCTTCCAATTGTCCAAAAATTTTAATAGCACAACCATAGAGCTAAGAAATGGCAACACTGGGACCAGCACGCTACTCACAACACATCTGATTAAACTCATTACTTCATGAGCCTTGAGGTATTCTAAACCTGTTACTCCCAGAAAGTGAAGCGGCCAGTGTTTTAGAATTTGACGTTGACAATTTATTTAATATTATGTGTCGGAACACTCAGATAAAATTTAGTGTTTTTGAAGTCATCCAGAAGAGGGTTGTATCCATCTTTTGTTCTTGTCTTGGAAGGCAAGCTAAACTCTTCCATGAATGAAGATGTGTCAAGCTACAAAGATAGCAAAGAGGAAACATGTGACTGACAGTAAATTTGTTAAAAAGTAAAACTTTTCTGAAATGCAAGGACTAAGATCCCGGAAATTTTAGAGATGCAACAATTTTAGGGATTTCCCTGGAAATGTTAGAAATGCAAGGACTAAAATCCTCTTCTGGAATAAGAAGAGGTAGATCTAACCAACAACAGTGCTGTTAACAATTTTATTATATGTAGAGTTATTACACTGCGTGTTCATCAAAGTAGTTAGACTAACACATTGCTATTAATAATTTTTTTCTCTGGTGCAAATTGGAATTGTGAGAATGCATTTTTCGCCACCTCTAACGCAGATATCGTGAAGTTTAGGACTACCGAGTCTGACCAACTAGACTTGCTATGTTTGTAACTGTTTCTGCAAAGTGTAGGCTGATCACTAAATGCCTGATTCTGTTTTAGAAATATACCCTTCCATGGTTTTGAAATTTGACAATAAGCCAGCCAGTCAGCCACTATTAATAGTTTTTCTCCTAAATTACTCTCTTTTTTATTAGAAACAGAAATCCGACATCATAACAGAAGTGAACTTACAGTGATAGTGCGCCTCTTCTTCCCCTGAGTGGATGATTTATCTTTTTGCAGTTTCAGCCATCCAGAGCAGTAATGATCAATGCGTTCCAAAAGCCAAAAGTCAGTAGGAAAGAAGATATCAGCCTCACCCTGTGCAAGAAAGAATCAAGCAAATAATCTTGAGTATGTAGATAGGTTTGAAATCTGATAATTAAAGAGAACAAAACTATACTGCAAGATTTATCAACTTGTATTATTGTATTATTTGCATCATGGTGCTACACATTCATAGACTAAAGATGAATGTAAGCTTGGCCTTCATATCTCAGGTCTTCTAGAATTTGTCACTTGGAAAATGGGAAAGGTTGTTGACACTTAATTAAAGTTGAAGGGCTTTACAAAGAATTGATCCACATAATATCAGATTCAGCATCTTAGGAGATATAGTTATTAAATGATTTCCATAGTACATTAATAATAGTGATGAAATCCTCTGTTTTCTGCCTATCTTTCTGGTCACTTTTTCATAGTTGTAGAGCTTTATCCCGTTAGAAAAAACCACCACTATTCGAAGACAGTACTTATTTACTTATGATGTCATTTACATAATCTCATCTAAACAAGAGATTGCCAAAAGTCAAAAGGAAACAAAAATAAAGCACCTTTGCATCCAGATAATTGCTGTAATCTGAGCTGTAGCCATCTTTCTGCAGAACAAAAGGTCAATGAGGTTAGACTTAAAAGCCAAAATGGAGTCAAATGTCAATCTTCAGTGACAAGCTTTTTGTCCGCTTTTCCCTGGAAACTAAAAAATTGACTTTGGTGACCATAAAAATATCTAACTAGGCTTCTAATCATTCTCTCTGTTCAAAATTGGTGACCCTGATATTTGAGCAATCGCGTAATGGATCTCAGGCATGTCTAGACAAAAAAATTTAGCATTAGATGGATTATGGCTGTTTGCCAATTATATTGGCTTTACTGAACAACAACAATTACCAACAGTAAACTTTATATTCTCCTTGACCAAGTTATGCTCTTAGAAATGTTACAGCTTAACTACAATCAGCAGCCGAATAAGCAACGATGAGAGGAAAATTCAAATTTAACAAACTTAGGTCAACTTCTTCCTATTGCAATTTTCTCCATATCAAATCAATTAATCAATGCAGTTTTGAAGAGACATGGAAGTTGTTGAATTTAGAGTTTGTTGTAATTAAAAAATTAGGAACTCCATACAAAACAAATGTCTATTTTTGTTCATTCGCCATGTAAATTAAGTAAACAAATTTAGTTAGCTATAGAAGCATAAAGTCATCTTCATTGATGAAAAGCTCCCTGTCCTAGGACAGCTTTAGGCACAAGGGTATGAAAATCAATCTTAAAATTAAGTTCTGGATACTATGGATTCAAATAATATCTCAATCTTATAGCAGAATATACTCTAGCCACACAACCACCGCTTCTGCCTGTTTTAAGACCTATGGATGTTACTCTTCAAAGTGTCTTTTAGGCAATAGGGTATGCAGGAGGCTATCAGCAATAATCAGCACTCATTAGACACCCTCTGTGGGATGGTGAGATTACCATAGTATCAGATTTTGTCAAGCACTTACAAATCTTCATTTATTTTCTTACCAACCAGGGTATGACACAGTTTCAAATACCTAAGCACAACTTTCAATGATGGAACTCCTGGCCGATAAAAGAGGTTAGCTTGATGTAGATCTTAACACCCCTGTTTTATCTACTATAAACAAAAAGAGGAGGGTTAGTTCTAGACAAGACAAGAATCCTAGTTGAAGGCATATGTATGAGCACAGAGAAATTTTGAAAATTTAAGTGCAACATGGACACATGAAGAGGCAAAAAGTATTTGCAGCAAATTCACATAAACTTATAGTAGAGCAGCAATGTTCATCTTAAATGAGCATTTAGTACTATGGAACAAAGAATAAAGATAATGAGAAAAACATAAGTCAACAGTGTAAATGATAAAAAACTACCTTGGTTGAAACCAGTGGAGCTCTTTCACCGGGTATCTTCACATCAGGTAGGTAACTGAAGTCTGAAGCAATCAATGACATTTTTGGTAATGCTGCATGTAAAACCTCTAGCAGTTTCTGCATATGTCAAAAGGGATATAGTTGCAAAAGAGTAGTTTGAACTTTGAGCAACAGAAATCACTTCTTTTAACGGTTACTTACCATGCAACCAGTTGGAAGCCAACATCTTCGAGGTTTTGGAAACAATTTAGACCATGCTTTTGAAACAGCACTGCTTTGATTGGTATTGCTTTTATCTAGTTCCAGAATTTCAAGACAACATTTAATTAATGGGTCTTGTAAAGGTTTATATAGTTCTGATAGTCCTTCCCTAGAAAAGGAACCAGGGTCAGCAGAGATCATTCAACATAATGAAAAGATATTAATTCTTTGCAATGACCAGCTAGCACAATCACATTATGTAAAAGCTCAAGAAATAATTTTAACTAATTAGTGAACAGTATTTATACATTAATGGTTTATTGGAAATTGAAATGACTAGCTTTGTTAAAAGATATGTTCCTTGACCATAGAACTGAATATAAGTAGGCCAAGAGGAAGTTCTTTGAGGAAAGTAGGATGTTCAACAGAAGAAACTCCAACTTTTGAATTTGGACAATATACATTGATGTGTGAATAAACTGTTGGTGTATTTTCAAAATCAAAACTTATGTCACATAATGAAAAGCTATCTTAGCACAAAAGTTATGTCACATAAAATGACATAGTATGATTATTGGATTGTAGGTAGGTTTTTCATGTGAATGATTATGTTTCTTAGTAAAATGACATGTTATAGAAACACCTCTGAATCCAAAATTTATGAGACAAATTAAAAAAACACCACAACTCAAAAGTTTGAATATGAAAAGTTATCGTTTCAAATTATAGCTCAAATATTATGTTTTATGAAATTAATGGTTATCCTTTCATAAGATGATTACTGTAACAATACCTTTGTCCAAAGGTTGTCTTGCAAAATGTAAAAATGTCTTAGACAAAATAGTGCCATTATGAAAGGGTTGTATCTTTAAAAAAAGAGATACTTGCAAGCTTATATAAAGGATCTGTTGCCAACCATTTTGACACATCAAAACAAAAATAAAATAAAAAAAAATTAAGAGCAAAAAAAGTGTTTTTTTTTTTAAATTAACATAAACACTTAAATTTCCATCAACTACAAAAACGTTCAAATTCCTTATAATCTACTTGTTATAGAAAATAAACTTTAAGACCAAATAACTTTCCAAACCCTCGGGTGTATCTAGTAGTCTACTTTTGTAAAATGCAAGATAAAGTTAAATGTTAGGTTCATTGTATCCCTAAAACTATTTCAATTATTCCCCTTTGCATACCGAGTGATGAAGGCGAAATAAGTCTTAACGATAGCGTCTATTGAAAAACTCGTTTTGAAGTCAATTTTGCCGATTCTTTGAATTCCTTTTAAACCCTATTTGTACGAACAATTTTAAGATATACGTGGTGTTGGAATTCAAAATGGCTTCATTTAAAGAGATGGCTACTAAGATTGTCAAGTTATATCGCTTTGAAGGAGGAAACTTTATTCGATGACAGAAAAAGATGCACTTCCTCCCTACAATTCTCAATGTTGCTTATGTTCTAGATACACCAAAACCAGATGAAGAAGGTGATAAAGAATCTGTAAATCAAACTAGTTTGAGGCAAAAATGGGATAATGATGACTACATATACATGCGACACATTCTTAATAGAATGTCGAATGCATTGTTTGATGCATACCAGAATGAAGCTATTGCAAAACAATTTTCGGACAAATTGGAAGCAAGATACATGATCAAAGATGCAAGTAGCAAAAAATTTCTAGTTAGTCGTTTCAATAACTACAAAGTGATCGATAATCGTTCTGTTATAGAGCAATTACATGAGCTTAAATGCATTCTAAATAACTTTTAGAATATAGTCTTAAAATAGATGAAGCTATTGTGGTATCTTCTATAATTGATAAGGTTCCCCTCTCATGGAGAGATACTAAAAAAACTCTAAAACATAAAATAGAAGAAATGTCTCTCGAGGACTTTAGTAATCATCTTTGAATAGAAGAAAGTTATTGTAAACAAGAAGTCAAAGATTTTAATAAAAAGAATCTTGCGACTTCAAAGGTTCATGTAATGGAACACAAACTATCAAACATGTCGGTCTCACGCAACAAAATAAAACATTTCGTGGGTATGAATGACATAAGCCATAAGATCAAAATGAACAAAATGGGGACTTTTTTTCATTGTAACAAACTTGGACATTTCAAGGCAGAATATAAACTTTTGAATAACAAGACAAAAGGTGTGAACAATAAGTACTTTGTGGCTATGGTTTCCAAGGTCAATCTTCTCTAAGATGATGGAGCATGGTGGATTGACGCTGGTGCAACTAAACATGTATGTAACGATAAGAGTTTCTTCAAGACTTTACAAATAGTTACTGATGGAACCGTGCTATACATGATTAAATTATGTACCATACTGTACAAGAGTTTCCTCCACTACACAAATGAAAAGAAAAGGTACCATGGAACTCATGTTTACTTCTAGAAAAATACTTGTACTAAACGTCTATGTTGTACCAAAAGTTAGAAAGAATCATGTGTCGGGTGGTTTGTTGAATAAATATGGTTTTAAATTAGTATTTAAAGCAAATAAGCTTATACAAAAGGTGAACAATATGTGAGAAATGGATACTTATGTGAAAATATATTCAAGCTTAATATTAATAAAACTGTTACTAGTTCTACTTATTAATACCTCATTTAACGTTTATGATAGTAAAGCAACATTGTCTAATTTAAGGCATAATAAATTAGGTCATGTTTATTATAAAAGAATGCATGATATGACTAAATTAGAATTGATACCTAATATTAATAGAAATAATGATATGTGTAAGATATGCATGGTTACTAAAATCACAAGAAGCTCATTTCCTAAGGTAAAAAGAAACTCCGAATTACTTGCATTAATACATTCCGATGTTTGTGATATGTCTAGTACTCCATCTATTGGTGAAAAGAAATACTTCAAAACATTTATAGATGACTTCTCTAAATATTATTATGTTTACTTATTACATGCTAACGATGAAGTAATGGAGAAATTTAAAATTTATAAAAATGAAATTGAATTGTATTGTGAATTACTTATCAAATGTTTACAAAGTGATAAAGGAGGTGAATATTATGAACCCAAGTATTTAGAGTCCACTGGTATTATTCATGAGATTACTGTTTTATACACACCAAAACAAAATGGTGTAGTGGAATGTAAGAATCGAGTTCTTACGAAAATGGTCAATGTTTTGCATTCTACTTTGGGTTTTAGGAAAAGAATTTTAGGACGAAGCCTAATTAATGGCTTGCCTTACTAGGACGAAGCCTTATCAAATGTTTACAAAATGATAGAGGAGGTGAATATTATGAACCCAAGTGTTTTGAGTCCACTGGTATTATTCATGAGATTACTGCTTTGTACGCACCAAAACAAAATGGTGTAGTGGAACGTAAGAATCGAGTTCTTACGAAAATAGTCAATGTTTTGCATTCTACTTCGGGTTTGGAAAAAGGATTTTAGGACGAAGCCTTATAAATGGCTTGCCCTATACTAAATAGAATCTCAAACAAAAGGAGTAAAACTACTCCTTATAAGCTATGGAAAGAAAGAAAGCCAAAACTTAATTATTTAAAAGATTGAGGATGTCGAGCCATCGTTTCATGTATATTTATAGGATATGTTGAACATAGTAAAGCATATCGTTTCATGGTGATAGAATCCAATGATTCATATTCCAATGACAGTCATAGAATCAAGGGATGATATCTTCGATGAAACAAGGTTCAATTCAATTCCAAAACTCAAAGAACTAGTAATAAAAAGTGAAACTTTTGAAAAATGGTGCGAAAACTATTGAGCTTCAAATAAGTAAACGAATTAGAAAAGCAAAGATGTATGAATCCGATTTTTTCATGTACTTAGTAAACGGTACAAGAGAATAAACATATAAATACTTATCTTACTGTTTTAATGTAGAAGGAGAAGGTGATCCTCAAACTTATAAAGAGGCAATGAAGTCTCAAGATGTTTCATTTTGAAGAGAAGCAATAGAAGATGAGATAGACTCGATAATAGAAAACAAAACTTGAAAGTTGGTAGACCTTCTACCAAGTTCCAAGCCAATAGACTGCAAATGGCTTTTCAAAAAAAAAAAACAAAGAACAAAAGTTGATGAAACCGTAGGTAAGTTTAAAGCAAGGTTAGTGGCAAAGGGCTTTTAACAAAAGGAAGGTATTGATTATTTTGATACATATGCACCGGTAGCAAGAATAGCTACAATTGAAGTGCTTATAGAACTTGCATCTATACATAAAATAGTAATTCACCAAATAGATGTTGAAACTGCATTTCTAAATAATGAATTAGATGAAGAGATGTATATGGAACAACTTGAAGGGTTTGTCTTTCCTGATCAAGAAAGGCAAGTTTGTAAGCTTGTAAAGTCTTTGTATAAATTAAAACAAGCGCTTAAATAATGGCATCAAAAGTTTGATGAAGTTGTGGTAACTAATAGCTACAAGATCAATCAATCTGGCAAATGTGTCTATAGTAAGTTTCATAATGGTAAAAATGTCATCATTTATCTATATATGGATGACATTAATCTTTGGTATTGATTTGGAACAAGTAGAGGACACAAAAAGGTTCTGATCAATCAATTTTGACATGAAAAATATGAACGTAACGGATGTTACTCTTGGTATAAGAATAATGAGAGACAATAATGACCGAATATTGTCTCTATCTCGTTACATTAACAAGATTGTCATGAAATATGGCAAGTCAGATTGTATGCCAATATCTACGCCTTATGATTGTAATCTAAGATTAGTACCCAACAAAGACAAGCCGATAGCACAAAATGAATATGCAAGGGTGATTAGATGTCTAATGTATGCTATAGTATGTACAAGGTCGGATATTGCTTTTGCGGCTGGGATGCTAAGCCGATTTACAAGTAATCCAAATAAAGAACAGTAGTATGCTATTCATAGAGTTCTAAAGTACTTAAAAGAGTACAATGAATTATGGTATTTGTTATTTAAGTTTTCCTTCGATTTTAAAAAAGTATACAGATGCTAATTGGAGCTCAAATAAAACAGATTATACTTCTACAATTGGTTGGGTTTTTACAATTGGTGGGGGTGTTGTTTCGTGGAGTTCTAATAAACGATCTTGTCAAGCAAACTCTACCATGACGATTGAATTTATAACCTTAGCATCTGCCACTCAAGAAGCAAAATGATTGAGAGATTTACTCTATAAAATTTCATTGAGGCCTAAACCAATGGCACCAATCTTGATACATTGTGATAATGAAGCAACAGTATGAAATTAATAAAATCAAGCACATAATGGAAAGAGTCGATATATTGGATTTCAACATAGCATTGTAAGACAGAATTAGTGATGGTATAGTCACAATAAGTTATGTGAGATCTTATAAAAATTTAGCAGATCTGTTTATCAAAGGTCTGAAGAAGAACTTGATAATAAAGACCTCAAAAGGGATAGGTCTCAAGCTTATCAACTAAACCTCCAATGGTTGGAGCTTACCTCGACACTTGTGGCCAACCTACAAGGCTTGGGTACTGACCATTCTATCGCATGTATGATTGCAAGCACTAATTTATATTTTTCATGCCAATGTGTATAATGCTTAATTCTCATAATGTGTAAGGTAAGACTGACCAAAAGTTATTAATAGACTCATAACATGTATATGTTAAAGTATTATAACTACAAGGTACTTCCGATAAAGGATACCTACGTGAATGGAAGTGTAGCCGCTTCTAGGAGCTAAAGGCTTGACTTTAACAGTACTCATGAATAGATGCAAAACATAAAGCTATAAAACTTGTTAGCAAAACTAGATACAAATTGAATGAGAAAGTTCGTGTGTGTTCAGTAGCCTGACTAGTCAAATGAAGAATCGATGGTTCAATGTTTGGTCAATCGCTCAATTTAGACTAAAACCAATCACACTCACTAAGTGAAGGTTCAAATCTGCGGGATATCCTCATTTATGTACAAGATTCCCAAAGTTGTTGGTATTCAAAAATTTTGAAAATGATGGGAGATTGTTGGTACATTTTCAAAATAAAAAATTATAACACATAATAAAAAACTATCTTAGCTCAAAAGTTACGTCACATAAAGTGACAATATGACTATTGGCTTGTAGGTAGGTTTTTCACCCAATTCCATTTAAACCCCATTTGCACCAACATAATCTAGTAGGCAATGTCGAAAGTATTACAAACATGCTAAGAGCGCACTGCACACAAGTTATGAGCTATTAAGCTTATTTGAAGTATTTCACCATCACCTCCAAGATGATTAATTTCTCTGCATTTGCATAAGTTGTAGATTAAAAATTAAGATTGAATGACTATTTCACAATGATGCCTCAATGATCAATTTCAATGGATTCCTCATCATTCTATTTTCTAAACAGAAAATAATCAATAAATTTCAATAGGAACTTGATGACTTATTTCACAACATAATATCACTGTTAAGAGGCTTTATCACATGTTGATTTGTCTAGAGTATGTTGTGGCTTTATATATAGGTTTGGCATCTCTACCTACCGCTAATTGTTAAATTGGATGCTTAACATGGTTTTGAGATGGATAATAAACATGGTATTGGAGTTCAAGTTGTTTGCTGCCCTGTATTTTTTGTCCACATGGTAGCCTGAATGTATTAGTTTATAACTATGGGGCCAAGACGTGAAGGGTAAAAGGTTAAATGGTGCTATGCCACATCAGTTTAGTTTGGGGTTTGCCTCTGTTTCTCTCCTCTCGCTCTTAAAGTCATGCTGTAACATATAATATGTGGAAGCTGTAATTATCTGCAGAGTGCTGAATACCTGTCAAGCTGTTTCTCAACCCATACTTCCATCCATGGGGAAACTTGATTTTCCGAATAGATAAGATCATGCGAAAGATTATCAAGCACCTGTGGAAAAAGCATTAATATAAATATAATTTTGTATGCAGGATGTAAAATGATCCACTAGGACTCTAATAGAAGCTTGTCCAGAAACTATTAAAATTTGTAGGTAAATATCTTTTTCTTTTATTCATGAAAACAGCTTGGTATCAGTGAGCATGACAAGGTTAAGATGTAGGGTCTATTCACATGGCATAGCAGGAATTTGTTACAATCAATTTATAATCAGCTGGTCTAACCATCAGCTCTAAAAGATCATCTTCATAGCAACTAGTCAAAACCTACATTTATAAGTTTATATTGATCACCCTTGGGACAAGTAATATTAAAGAAGTCCCAAATCCCTGTTATTATCATTTTAACTTACTCTTAATACTTGACCTAATCATTTATTATTTACATCAATGCAATAAATGTGCAAACTGAACACTTTTAAATTATCTACCCATTGCTCAAGTAGCAAAAACTAGCCACATGGATGTGGTAGGATAGAGTCAAGCTAAAGCATACCTCAAGCATTATTACCCAACATGGTTGTTGCTCCACATCTCCTGTTACAAATGAAAACTAGTTTAAATTTCTTTATGATTGATAATATAAGACAAGAAACTGCTAAAAAGAGAGGCATACCACTAATGAATCATTTAAGAGAACATGGATGAGATATTATGATACAGATGCCATAAATTTCATTCCCTTCTATGGCTAATGAATCACAGAAACTACAGAATACTGAATTTGTGACAGCTGTTTGGAGAGAGAGAGAGAAAGAGAGCACCAAGGCAGTTGGAACATATGCGAGTATCTCTAATTATTGCTTATTTGAAGCATCTTCTCATTTTTATGAAGTTTTGCTTCACCATGCATGAAGAAGTACACAAATACTACGGGGGCTACCATTAAAACAGAAAAAATAACACATTCATAATGTGTTAAGTATGGACCACAATCATTTGGGTGTTAAAACTTCCCTGTTCATATTAGTTTGTATACAATCCAATTTGAAGCAGTAGAATGGATAAGAAGCAATCCCGTGTCAGAGTTTAGGGTCAGTGATGATGAGTTTCTGGTTAGAAGTAAGAAATAATTGGGTTTGAGATTTTTAAGCTTGCTTTATTTGAACAGATCTCTTATAGAAACCGACTGTATGATGGAAGTTTGCTTCTTTTTATGTAAGTTACAGTAGGTGAGTTGATAGAAGTAATGTAGTTGCTTAAATTTAGTTATCTCTTCGCCAAGCATTGGGTTTCTTAGGCATCTTCTGCCTCTCTGTTTTACCCAGCACACTGTAATTTTAAATGCAGATACATGAAAATCAAACGGATCACCCATTTCTACAAGCTCAGAGTCTTGAAAGGCTAAAAGAAACATTTGAAAATAACATTGTTCAGAGTCCAGAAACCCAACATAAGCAATCACATGAAGATTAAAAGGATCATTCTTGGCATCACATGCATCTATTAAAATTAACAATTATTAAAATGGAACTGAAATAAGGGCAATACTGAAGGTGCCTACCCCATCCACTTCTGTCAGTAGCATCGCGGTGTTCTACTTTAAATTTTGATAGGTGACCATGAACTTCTCCAACAGTCTGTTTTTGTATCTCTGCTAATGCAGGACTAATTTCCACTGAGCTGCAGAAAACAGAGAACTTCACATGATTGAACACAGTGTTAAAATGATGAAAACAACGATAACAAGAAATTCATGGATGCAGGCCATCAGCATGTCCAAAATAAATAGAGACAAAGTAATTATTCAATTAGCACAAAATACATCTTACCGAAAAGGCAAATAAATGGCAACATATACAAAAGCTAACGTGGTTAGCTTTTATTAGAAAAATGCACAAAAAATAAGCAATCAGATGCTAAGAAGTTAGGGTTTGTCATGCTAAATAAAGGTATAGTTAACATGCATACATGTATGTCATACTGTTGTAAACTCTTGGAGGTGCGTTCAACATTATGTAATCCATTATTCCCTTTGCACAAGTTCCAGATCCACCACCAATTTCATATATCTGAGCACACATAACAAGAAGCAGAATCAAGTTTTAAGTTTAATCGATTAAAAAATTAGGTTTATATCCACAAATAAACAATGATCCCCAAAATTTATGGCTGAATCAAAATATCACCATTAGTTACAGAGTTACAAATTGGCAAAAAGATGCATATTTATGTAGATAAACAATTCAAACAGAGTCTACATTTTGTAGGTCTATTTTTGTAGAAGTCATACAAAAACAAGGTGGTTGTCATGTACTCTACAAAAAAGGATACCAGACATGAATGGCTAATCCTTGGAGTACAACAAGATCAAATATAATTAACAATCCAAAATCTTTTCAAACATAGTTTGATTAATGCAATACCAGATAACCACTGATAAGCACAACAGATATAAAGTGACAAAAACTCATCTTTTTGTTTCAGAATGTAGATTATTTCCCTTATAAAACTATGATACTGCACCTTTGCAAGAACTATTTGTTCACCAGTACCATAATCCTAGCTTGCACATGAATACTAAGGGCCTCTTAAGAAATCATAGCTTCTGAGACTCTGCAAATCATCATTGTGCTTAGGAAACACAAGTAGTTTAGGTTCTATAATCTACAAAACACACATAATTAGATAAACAAATTAGGATCTTGAAATATGAATTGGTTTCCACAAGTTTAGCGTCTTCTGGCTACTGTCTCAGTTTCTATTTGCCAAATGAAACTGTGAATGAGGGCAGCTCAATGTTTGTACCCAATCATTAACTCAGGAGGATTCAAAGAGAAATTAGAAGCAAACCAAGAGTCCCAAAGCATACAGTCCAAAATTTATACCAGAAATTTACAAGTTCTACTTTTCAACACAAGCAATCCCTTTATCTATGGTAGTAACATGTATACTATCAAGATCACTATAGAAAGTTATCATAATCCATAATTAAGAAATAGTGCTTTTCCCTAAAAATCATACAACAGTTTTTCTAACAAAAATATTTAAATAGGTCAAATAGATTAAAACAAATGGAAGCTCAAAGAATAAAAACCAACAGCTTGTATGTTTTCCGATATAAAGAGACACAGGAAACTCACTTTTAGTGGAACTGAAAGGTTTGCTGTACGCATTATGGCTTCAGCAATTCCTTGGGCATACCATGGCTACAAGGAAGATAAAGCTCACAACATCAACAAATAAAAAAGAAAAAAAATACACCCACACAGCTCCAGCAGTGAAAAAGGAGTTAGCAGTTTTGCCATAAATGAAGCTTAAATTAATAGTTTAATGGCCATGGAGAAGAATAAGAGATCAACAATACGCAAATGGTTATACACAGTCACACGTCCAACAAACGCCCACCTACACACAGACATGCTTGCATTCATGCATACAGAGAGAAAGAGAGAGTAATCAGAAGTAACCATCATATTGCAGGATGCAGAGAAAATCAAATAAAACATAAATCAATGTTTATTTCCTGGCTCATATTCCTATGGCCACCTTAAATTCGAGAATACATGCAAAGAATTCAATGTCTTAGCTGCAAAACCATCTCATGTCTGATGTTTATTAGTAAGTCAAACTGCCATTTTAATATGAAGGCACATGTAAATTACATAGCCAACGGACTGGTCTTCTTGAAGCCAGGGACTGGAAAGAACATCAGTTTCCTTAATATTTTATTTCAATAAAAATCTAATCCATACATGATTGCATCAATTAGAGAACTTTATTGGCATAAAAGCCATAATAAAAAGATATCATATCTCTTCAAGTATTTTTAATCTCAACAGTCTAAAAGAACACAAGAAAAAGTGAAAAGGGGCATATAAAACCCATAAAAATCATATTCTGCATTAACAGGAAAAGTAGCATGAGCAATGTCCAACCACAATGCATGCTGTAATACTGAGAAGACTAAGCTTCTTTCTTGAAATAAAAATAAAAGAAATAAATGAATAAGTAGGCCTTTGATCCAGTGTCAGTAATGTTTTGGTTGTTACTGCTAGTGGGTTACCTTAAAAAGCTCCACAGGGGTGAACCATGCAATGCCACTCTGCTTATATATTTTATCCAAGTGTTTCATATAAGCTTTCCTTCCTAAAACATGCCAAAAGTTTGGTGCTAGCATTAGCAATATAGCCTACAATAAAAGAGCATCCACAAATAACTTTTTTAAGGACCACATCTACTTCACTTATAACAGTGATCTATTGTAGTTTGTGCATTTCTTTGTAATGGTGGATTATGAAAAAGTGCATATATATAAATATACATATATAAAAGCACAGCACTTGAAACAAAAAAAAAAAGCACAGCATAGATCCTATAAGCATATATTCGGCGGCCTGTGCAAAGTAATGTAACTAAATCAAGCTAATAAGTGATCAGTAATGAAGTCTTAAAAGCTACTTCAATAAATCATATCCTTTGATGAAAACCTTTTTTTTTTTTTTAATCTGTTGGCATCTGGTATCTTAACTATCCCCGTCATTATATTCAAAATTCACCAGCAATCCAATGACAAACAACCAAAAAATTACATCTCAAAGGGCTTACAGGCAACAAAATCCCAAAACTTCCAAAAATACCTTCAAGTTGGTTGAACTTTATGCTCCTCTCGAGCATACCAACGGAACCTGACCTCTGTGAGAAGTACCCATGTTTCGGATCGTACAATGCCCTATGTATGAAATCCCTAACCTATCACAATTTAATCAACAAAATTCAACCCATCAACCAAAGTTTCATAAATTACAATCAACGCAATTCAAATGATCAAGCTTTCGACTGCAAACCAGCACAAAGCAACCAAGTAAAAAGAAAAATCCCATTTAGAGAGTACAATAAACAATGAAATGACAACAAACAAAGTTGAATGCAATTAGCACAATGCAATAATACTAACAAAATATCAAAACAAAGTGAAAGAAAAAGAAAAACCCTGGAATTGAAAGTGGAGAGGAAGTGAAAATAACTTACAAGAATGGGTTTCTCTCCAACAATGTGGGTGGAGAAGAGAGCTTGAAATGGTGGAGTAAAGGGCTCATTTGGGGTAACTTGAGAGAAACAAATAAAGAGTTAGAGAAAATGCAAACCTGTAAATTACACTTGAGAGAGAGAAAGAGAGAACCTTTAAGCTTGTTGAATATGAAAGGAAGAAGCTTTTTGTTTGTGTGCGAACGAGAGAGCATGACTTGAGCCAGGTGGTATTCTTTGTTGAAGAAACTGAAAATTTTAGCTTAGCTTTGCTCTGGGTTTTTGATTGGGGAGTGGGACTCCTTAAACCCTCCGCCCCTTCTCCCTCTTTCTTCTGTTTTTATGATTTTAATAATATGTAGTGGAAGGAGGCTGTGAGAAGATACAGTCGGCCTGTGATGTCACTAATTGGGCCTAAATGCCTGAGGCTATCTTGGATTGGTCTCACTTGTCTATGCAAACAAAAGTGAAACTTGGGTTCCATTGTTAGGTACTTCTTTAAGGGGCATATTCAGAGGAATTTTACTGTACATGTTCCTTAGTAGAGGAAAGTAATAATCACAATAGATATGAAAGTTCAAGATTAGATATTACTTGTCAATGAAGAACAGTACATGTTTCCTTAAATAAGTACTAGTTAGGTTCTGAATTACATTATTGAGTTGGAGTTTCTCAAGCTAACAAATCAAGGAATTTCAAAGAATCATAATGGAGGCAACCTCAACCTTCTACTATGTGAACATCTAATGTTTGTGTGGATGAAGACATCTAGAAGTCTTACTGAAACCATGGCATTTGTCAATTATTATCCATGTATTATATGAGAGAAGAAATAGGGATGGGCTACAAGAAATTAGCTGTACCAACAAAGAAAGGAAAAAGAAAGAATTGGGTTTTTCTAGCAGGACAAACGTCCTTGGTTTATTTGACATTGTTTGAAGAAAAAATGTATGGTACTTGAATACTGCTCAATGATAATGAAATACCAATGGTCTATGAAAGGACCATGCAAGGCCCACAACCCCAATGGGATTTATACCTCAAGGAAATACTTACTATTTAAGAATTAATAATATACTGTTCATATCAAAAGCAAGCAAGCAAGTTGCTTCTATCAAATTGCAGCAACTTGTTTATTTTTGGTACTCTATGTCATTATTGTATGGAACAAAAAGTACAAAACCCTTTCTTTAATTGTGACAAGAAAACATAAAAAGACTTAACATATGCAAAATTCAATCATCAGACATATATTTTCAAGAATTTCATCTATTTAATAAGTATTCTATTCTATTTATTGTATTGTTGAATGGTGTATGTTCAAGAAGGATCATCTAAGTAGTCTGAGTATTATTTATGAAGGAACTAACTAACTAAATAATGATAGGAGATTAAAGAAAGGTGTATGGGGCTTTTAATTATTTACTCTTTGCTTAGTCATAAACAAATCCACACATAGAGCAGATACATATGATTCTATCCAAAAATGTCCATTGGGTGATTAAAATAAGGGTTGGCTTTGTATGCTTAAAGCTTACTTTGTTGCCTGAACTGCCTTTCCTTTCCATCTTCTTTTATTTTATCTTTTTTGATTCTTTCTTAATTTAATACTCATCAAGGGCAGTTGATTTATTAGTTAAGGGTGGATTGATAATCAACTGTGCCATGTGACACATCTGGACTCAATTGTTTTTTGGCTTCAAAATTGGCTACTAATGGCTGTATTCTTGTTGCAGCCAGAAAGATAACTTTGAACTGCAGCATCCCCCACTTCACATGAACAAGTACCCTGGTGTATTCCCTTTGGAAGACTAAGGGAAGGAAAGGATTATATCTGATATTTGGTTTGACAAACAAACATATATATATATTTTAGTGGTGGCCGGCTAGGAGCTGAAAGAATTTCAAACTGTAGTGATGCAAGCACCTGCAACCACTACTAATTCTTACTCTAGAGTCAAGATTAAAGTATTTTTAGAATCATGAGGTACGATAGATATATTCCAGCAAAATTATGAGCTGTAGTGTTGTTCTTTGAGCAGACATCAACATAACTTCATATTGTTTGTTGGGAAAGAAAACATCAGAAAAGGAAAAAAAAAAGATCATGGGTGGCAATGAATGTATTCCTTAAATGCAAGGTCAGTTGCTGAGAGACTATGGGTTTCATAGTCTTCATGTAATTCCTATAATTGACTAAATAATTGTGGTTGGTGGAACCATTTTTGGCTCATATCTGTCTGCCTATGTGATCAAAGTCTACAGTGGATTTGGTTGGGGACTCGGCCAGAAGACTAGAATTGTTCAAGAGTGGTCCTGGCCTCTCCAATAGGTTGACTTCAATTCTTGAGTGCCATAATTTAGAAAGAGTCCCAGACCAATTCCTTTCCATAAAGAACACGAGAGAGAGCAGCCTTCATTTTACTGAAAATCTTAGAATGTGGAGGGGGACCCAAAATCACGTTCACTGGTTTAAATCAACCCACTTAACAATTGCTTAGATAAAAAACTAGGTGACTAAATATGTTCTGCTTCCCCTGCTTTTCTTAATCGATGACAATCAAATCAAAAGTCAAAACCCATGAACAAGGCTACCATCAATAATTGCTCCTATCAATGAGCTAAACATTATTAGGGAGTTAGTTGATGTATGAGAACCTCGTCTTAACCAGCTTGCTTCTAGATAGTGTATACAAATAGGCTATTCTTCATGTGTATAAAATATGTTAATGTTATGGTACTATTTGAATAAGATAAGACCAAGAAACAAGTGAATTATCTTTGGCCAAATTATGTCTACATCCTGTTTTAGTTTAGTTTAATCTCTTTCCAATAGGGTGGTGGAGGGTGGCTTGCCTGCAAACCTAATCATGCCTCAAATGCATTGTTTTTGATACGAATCATATTAAAAAAATCTATTGTATATAATTTATAGAACATATTATATTACCCAAAAAAGCTATGCATGGTTCCAATTTTGTTTAAGTGATTACTTTGTTGACAACTGACTCCTTGTCAAAAATAAACTTTTCGTAAGTCGCCATTGAGGCAATGGTCCATGTTTTTGGTTCCACAGGCAAAGTAAAATACACTTCATCAGAAGGAATTAAAGGTAATAAAAGTTCCATGAAATATCTCTTTCTTGCAAGTTGCAGATTTTCACCAACTTGGGTCGGTTTGGATTGTCATTAGAAAAAGGAAAAAGAAATAAAGACCTTCAGCAACTTGATCTAAATTAAATCTGCAAAGTGATATATCAGACAGAGGACTCTGTGATCATACTCTTCCTAATGTATTTTTTTAAAAAAGGAACAATAAACTGTGAATAATTTTGAAAAATAAGGGCTTAAAGGGAGGGGGGGGGGGGAACTTAGAAGCAAGGCAGGCAATGATAATATTTGATTCTCTCTGTTTGTACTTTGGAGCATTAATTTAGCTCAGGTCTATGTTTTGTCTGGAACATGAAAAGAAACCTAGGCCCCAACTTTGTTTAACATTTCCCGGTAATAAATGCATAAAGCTCTCAGTAAAGATAATATTGTTGTGATGTCATTTCATAGTGCTGACAGCAATTGCAAAGTTGAGAGAGAGAGAGAGAGAGAGAGAGAGAGAGAGGAGGAGGAGGNGAGTGAGAGAGAGAGAGAGAGAGGAGGAGGAGGTGGTCTTGTCAACAACACAAAACAAAGCAACCCCACTGCGGTCACTATTATTGGGAAAACTGCTAGACTTTTTGTCTGAAAGTTGATTGTCAGCATCCCCTCTTCCTCTCCTTTAACTGGAGCTTCTCTTAGCACCGTGCTGTTTACACATTGGTGGGGCCTCAATCTAGCCGCCCTTGGTTTGCTGGCCTCCTATCCCCTTGGACTGGCTTTGTCTTCCCTTCCCTTATCCACCCACCCTCAGGAACCAGGGGGTATGGCTCCGCATGCTCGTTTCTAGAATGGCTATGACACTTGGCTGTGAGAGAAACGATACAAAGAAGGAATGGCAGATAGTGCTAATCTTATGAAATGAATTTTGGAGGGGATTACTGGTGAATATTTTAGATACTATCTGCACAATTCTATTCAATCAAACAACCAATATCTACCCTTGGGTGCAGTATGTGTATGTTTTTCCATCTAACAGGAGTAGGAACTTAGGAACAGGGGAAAACGTTGTTATCCCTGAAAGCAATTTGGGTCATGGATCTTGTTCCTGGTTTACAAATTAATGCAGGTCGGTAAGGTTCTAACCCCGCTAGTCCCCAACTTCCATATTCCTTGGGTTTTATTTGGTTATAAATGTTGGAAACAGGGAGTGATTTTATGAGAGGAAATCATATTTGAATTCAACGGTTTCAATGATTTGCTATTTAGCTGATCAAAAAAAGGTTGAACTGATTGACCACCCCTAACTTCCAAAATAAAAAATTCCAAAAATATGCAGCCATGAAATATGGGAGGGACGACTTTGTTTATATCGACCCTCTGGTGAGCTTGTGGGTTTGTTTTATCCATGACAGTAATACAGCTACAAGCTATGGTAATTGAATCCCACGATAGTTGAGGCATTGAAGGGCCAAAATTTCTAGACTGCTAGCCTAAAAAATTTTTAATAGTAGGCGAAAGACTTGCTCGATCAAGATTCGATTTCGATTTTTGTGTTGTTACTTAAGACTTTGAAGTCTTGTTAACATGCCAAGACAAAGTAAGAATCCTACTCTTTTCGTCTCTAACAGTGTAAAAGCGTACGGGGCCAAGCAACCTGAATTTTGCAAATGAAGAATGGAAGTATTAGCAGTCACCATTCTCGTATTAGCAGAAGATGATGGATTTTGAATATATAAGTATGAATTTTTATTTTTGAGTTAGAGACATAAATTTATGACGAGTGATATCAAAATAAATTTAAATTGAAAGGTATAAGTAAATCATTACTAGTATAAAGATCTTTATCTTCTATAGATAATAAATCACTATGTAATGATTATAAATTTTTTTTTTTTATTAATAAAGAATTAATGTATCGAGAATGTTATACAACGAATTTTACATCAATAAAATATAAGATGAATTTGATTATATAAACATAAGTCATCTTTCACTTATTAGGTATATTTTTAACTTGAAACAGTGCTTGAGACTCAAATGATTAACAGTGACAAATAATAAATTATCCTTAATCACTACCAAAACTCCCGCTAATATCAATGATGATCTAAGTCCAACTATCTTCTTTTTCCTTTTGGAATAGTGAATTAGTAATGTAGCAAGATTTACTGGGGAAAAGGCAAAGGGCACAGAGTGATAGAAAGGAGAGCAAGTGGCTGTCTATGTAAGTTTATTTTATTAAGAAATCTTTTGGCTTCCTTCTATAATTGTTAGATCAGCACATTACTAAATAAAAAAGGTGTTTCAGCGGATGCCGTGCCAAAAGTTGATAAAGAAATTATTATCAAAAAGTGTTGCCACGGCTCAACAAAAGAACCAAAAAAAAAAAATATTAATAAATTAAACATGTGAAAGTAAAAAAAAAAATCAACTGATATTTTAATTAGTGATATTTAGCAAAAAAATTTGTTTAATTTAAAATAAAAATATAATAATTTAATTGAATGTAATGCAAGAATAAGATTTTATTTAAAAATTTTAAAATAATTTAATTTTTTAAAAATATTAACTATTATATATTTTTAATATTTAATTTAACTTCCTGTCAAATATAATATAGTTAAAATTCGAAATTATTTTTAAAATGAGTCGAACGTCAAAATTGTATAAACTCAAGTCTTAACCAAAACTGAGCCCCATAATCATAATTAACATATCTATATAGACCTAAAGCATATCTATCAAATAAATAAAACTTTAGAAAAAGAAAAAACATAAAAATTGGGCCGACTAGACAACACGTGGCCCCCTCTTAATCTTACAATACTTGTATACATACACGCCAAACCTATGCATATAGAGAGAGAAAAAACAAAGAAGATGTATTCTTTTATTATTTTTATGAATAAAAAAATGGTATTATAAGTACAAATAAATTGAATAAAGAGGGGAGAGAGAGAGAGTTGAAAGTGAAAGACAAAGACACAACAACACATCGCTGTCTTAACCTCTGCATGCCTCAAAATTCACTCACTTCGCTTTTATAATTCTCTTACTCTCGTCTCTCTCTTTCTGCGTCCCCTTCTTCTTCTTATTATTCTCTCTCTCCGTCCAACTTCGGGGCTCCGTGCCCCGAACCCGAGAGCAGAGATAGAAAAACCCACTTATTTACTCCCATTGGTTTGCCCTGCATTTTCCTCCACTTTCTCGGGAAAAGTTTCAGAAGAAATGTACCCGGCTATTCGGTCGTTACCGTTGGATGGAAGTGTGGGAGATTATCAGGGGTCGCTTGATGGGACCAACTTGCCTGGTGATGCTTGCTTGGTCCTAACAACGGATCCAAAGCCTCGACTCCGATGGACAGCCGAGCTCCATGAACGTTTCGTTGATGCTGTTACTGAACTTGGTGGCCCTGACAGTAAGTTTTTGTTTCTGGGTTGCCTTTGCTTTGAACTGTGCAAACGTGATTCCCCCCTCCTCCCCCCGCCCTTTAGCAATTGAGTTTATTTTTATTTGATTGAATAATAATGTGTTATGCTAATGTTAATCAAGGTTTCTTTTTTAATAAAATTTTGAGTTAGTTGTAGTTTTAACTCTCTACGAATTTGGTTCTGGAAAAGTGGTTGCTTTTTTTTTTCCTTCTCCCTGTTGTTTTAATTTTCTTTTGGGTTATGTGATTAAATAGTGATAAGATTTGGTCATTGGGTTCTTTGGGACTAATAATTGTATTTGGTTTTTGGGTTGGTTTCTTTGTTTTAGCTCATGCTTTGGAGACTTGGCTTTTTTTTTTTTTTTTTTGCTAATGTGATTGGAAATATTGTGTTTTTAAATTAATTCGTTTTCTTATTTTCGTTGCTTGAAATGTGGTCAATCTGTATTTTGGTAACTCTGGAATTTATGTAGTCATGGATCACAGTCCAAAAATTTTATTTTGTTTTTGGAATTCAGGGTATTTTTGCCCTTTTTTGTTCCTATTTTCGATTGTTGTGCTAATTGGTGTGATGATGTTTGATATAGTTGTTTTATAGGCTGAATTGAAGTGATTAAAGGAGTGGTCTTTGCCTTTTTTTGGATGAAGAAGTTATGTACTTACCATGTTCTTCATGTCAGCTGTGACTTAATTACCAGCCACAATTGTTTTTCAATGTAATCATTGGTATGATTTAAAATCATGTTCTATATTGGTAGTGGTAATATCATTTGAAAATGGATCACGACGTCTTTGAACTTTACCTCATTGCTATTGGCTCTTTCTCTGTAGAAGATATCTGCCAATTCTATATTTCTGACCTCTTGTTTAAGATATTACTAGAAGGAACTCTCTTCTTATACATGTGTACCGAAAATATGTTTGTATAAACACATAGACATTGACAAGCTCATTCATTAAGCTTTGTTTTGTTTGCTTTTTATTCTTCTAGTACTACTTTCTGGTTATCTATTCAAATTTTGTGTGCCCACTATATGCTTCTGGGGTACTTCTCTAGGGATAAAATGCAACCAAAAGGACAAAACATGTTTTGGAGCCATTAAGTTCAATAATTTTGGTCAGCCTACTTTTGTTGGAAGACAAACTAGAGCAACTATGGTCCTTTGTCTTGGTCTGGGAAGAATATTCTTGGTATTAGTATTTTCCTCCTGTAAAAATTATGCCAAAGGATTAAGATTTTAAATAAGAACAAATTACAGGGTTTGTGCATGAAGTTATTTATGCTGGAAACATAGCTTGTAAGAAATAATTGTACAAGCGTCATAGCACAATGTTCTTTTCCTCTTACCTTTTGAAATATGCAATATTTCTTTTTAAATGCAATGCTCAAGTAGACTGTAGGTTAATCTCCTGGACTTGTCTCCCCATGAATTTGTAGCTCATTTATTTTGCTGTCTAAAGTTGGAATCTAAGAATATTGCTGACTAAAGTAATCCATTTGCTTGTAATTGTAACAATGATGCTGGTGGAGAATTGAAATCCTATTGATGGTTAGAGGCCACAAAATGTAGGAAAAGAGTATGACATAGTTGATTCTATGAGTGATTTTGGGACAAGATGGCAACAGGTTTGTCTTAATGCAGTAAAATAAACATCATATAAATAACAAATTAAGAAAACCATGAGTATTTTGTCATGGTGAATTGGCAACCACCTACAGTTTCCAACTTGGTTCTTCAAACAGGCACTGGAAGAGGTTCCAAAGATGCACCTTAGGCCACAAGTGTTTGTCAGTTAAACTTTCTTTCTGGCATCTTTTGTTTGATTGAGGCTTACTGCTCTGCTGAGTCAAAAAGTTTAGCTGGCTTGGTTATGCTCTGAGTTTGAATCTCAGAGTGATTTTACGTGAACCAAACCTGCTGACTGACAATGGCATTATTAGAGTCAATGTTCATGTACCCTTCTGTTATGTCTTGTTGCTCTTGCATTTTGCTATTCTAAAGTTATGAATCTTGATGTAGCTTGTTTTGTCCGATATGCATTTCAGAAGCAACCCCTAAGACTATTTTGAGAACAATGGGAGTCAAAGGCCTTACGCTGTATCACTTGAAATCACACCTTCAGGTTGGTTGTTACTATCATCTCTTCAATGATCATGATTTGAAGTTGTTCCCTACAATGTATTGGTGCTGTCATGTCTTCAGCCCGTCTTTTGTATGTCAAAGATGGAGTTGATTTGCAACATGATCTACCATAATTTGTTATTCTCTGTACCCAATAATTTTTGCATGTGTTTGTGTTGGAAGGAGGGGGTTTTACCAGCTAAGCTAATTGAAATTCGTATAATTTACTCAGTGCTCCTTCTTTGCAGAAATACCGGTTGGGGAAGCAATCATGCAAGGAATCAACTGATAACTCTAAGGATGGTACACATCTTGGTCTCTTTGAATTAGTAATTATTAAAGAGTTTTTGCATTCAATAATGAATATGGTAGCTTCCTCCTTCTGCCTTTTGTTTTGTACCTTTGATGTACTTATGACCAAGTGCCATGACTATTTAACTGTTTTGACTTTGCCAAGAAGAGACCATTGAGGAAAGGTTTCTATCATATTCCTCTGGTTTATTACATCATCATGAAGAGAAGCAACTATGCTCTAGAAGGCATGAGCTTTTGGGGTTTGATAAAATTATCAAATTTTGCTTTTAAAATTTTGCTTTTTGGTCAGTCTTGGCATTTGAACTGTAAGTTTTTCAGACATGAGTTCTTGGGGTTTTGATAAAATTACCAAATTGTGTTTTAGGTCAGTCTTGGCATTTAAGGTCTCTAATTGTTTTCCTTTCTGCCATGTGTATGATGTGGGTCATGGTGGAGGTCCTGAGAATTATCTCTTGTCAACTGCTAGATGCCAGATAATAGCTATCCAAATTCTTAATTGACTGGTAATGAGATGTATCTTTGGTGTTTCAGCTTCTTGTGTCGCAGAAAGTCAGGACACTGGTTCATCTACAACATCAACATCGAGAATGGTGGCGCAAGATTTGAATGAGTATGCTATTTCTTCTCTTGTTGGACAATCTTGTTAGTTTTCTTAGGCTTTGGATGAGTGCTGAATTTCATCTTCCAAACAGTGGTTACCAGGTTACTGAAGCTCTTCGAGTGCAGATGGAAGTGCAACGAAGACTACATGAACAGTTGGAGGTTGGTTTCATTAGTTCTGGCTGTGGCTGATAGATAGTGGCCTGGACTTTTGGTTAGCATTAGCTTTCTTCAGTACTTGTATAGTTAATTATTGACATGTATATGCTAGCTAATGAAGTGATATTGTAGAAAGCCACTTGCTTATTTTGAAAATTTTTGAGGGACCTCAAAAGGGTTTTCCTTCTTGTTGTAGTATATGATTACTCTTTCTGGTGGAAGAAACATTTTCTTGTGTGATTTTTCTGCATACTAATGGTTTCACTTAGCAGGTACAGCGACGTCTTCAACTTCGGATTGAAGCACAAGGCAAATACCTACAGTCAATACTCGAGAAAGCCTGTAAAGCTCTGAATGATCAGGCTGCTGCTTCTGCTGGTCTTGAAGCTGCTAGAGAAGAGCTTTCTGAACTTGCTATCAAGGTTTCCAATGATTGTCAAGAGATGATCCCTCTTGATAACATAAAATTGCCTTCCTTGTCTGAACTTGCTGCAGCTCTAGAGAACAAAACTGCTTCCAGTATGCCGGTTTCTCCGATGGGTGTTGGTTCACAGGCTGCTATTATGAAGAAGAGGCCAAGGCCCTTGTTTGGTAATGCAGACCCTTTGCCCTTGGATGGCAACATAAGGCAAGAAATAGAGTGGGTGATGCCTAATATTAGTTGAGTAGCAGGACATTTCCATCTTAGAAATGGTACCTTCCCTCTTTTTATTTTTTACCCTTTTGTTTTTACTCCATGTCTAGTTATTAATCTAAATGTCTTTTTTCTTTTACCAACTGTACCATCAGCGGTCTGTATATTCTAAAAGCAGATCCTTTTGAATATGGGGTTACCTCTAAAACTTTACATTGCCTTCCCTTGCACAGTATTATGACACAAGATTTCTGCAGTCCACCTTTAAAGTTAGGTAAAATGCCCTCATCCTTAAGTTTTAATTGAAATTACAAACGAATTCATTAATTTTTTAAATAGATATTTCGTCCTATGAATGCAAACATTGTTAACAGAAATTACAAAATAATTAAAATATTATTTTTTATAAATTTAAAAGTTATTATTATATTTAAAAAAAATAAAAAATAAAGAGCGAGGGAGCTGCTTCCCAGCTCCCCAAGAAAGGAGAGTGCTGGCCGATGCTCCCAGAAGTGGGGAGTACCAGGTTGGGCTCCTCAGGGCAGCACTGGAGTTTAGGGATTTTTTTTTTAATTAATAAAATTATATAATAATAATTTTAAAAATTAATCAGAGTAAAATTATTTTTTATTTTACCACGCATTAAACTGACGAAAATATTAACAATTGATTAACATTTGAAATTATCTGTTAAGTGAAAAATATTTTTTTAAAATGAAATATTTATTTTAAAAATTAATAAATATTTGTATAATTTCGATCAAAATTTAAAGATAAAAGTATTTTTCTTAAAGTCAACATAGATTGCATGATCAAGACAAGAATATAGTTGGGTTTACACATAACATATCTCCAAAGACCATCAAAAGACCTACTCCATGGGAGTGCTTCTGATTTTTCTAATTTTAATCAATTGTTTCAATAAGAAATGGACTTTATTTCCAAATCCATTTCAGTTTCCCATTTATATGATGAGATCCATTCGCTATAAATTCTGCAATAGATTGTACTCATAATCATCACTATTATGTTTTTGTTATGCAGTCAGAGTATTCTCAGGTTTTGTCAAGAAATAAACAGGAGTCTAATTGTGGTGGAAAGGTTGGGTGGAGTTCTATGAGTTTCCTAATTAGTAGTAATGGGTGCTCAAAGCAAGGAATTCCGCTGAATTTTACGTTGCTTATTATTTTCCAATAATGCAATGAAGATGTTATTGAAGATTTAGTAAGGTCAGAACCCTGCTCATCAGCCCCCCACTTCTCTTGCTGCAAAACAACCCATGTGAGCTAAAGAAAACGAGCTGCAAGTGCGTACGTGATGAATCAAATCAAACATATAGCCTTTAGAAAATGCACAAGTTCAGCCAAAAAGGGTCCATCTTTTCAATGACAATTTCAGTAAAAAGCTTGAGGATGCTGCTCTGCACATTTTACGAGCAAGTACAAGCAGGGTCGACCAACTTTGTCTTGCATGCTATTCTTTCATTGTTTGTAACTTTGTATCTTTTGAGTTCATTTTTGCAACGTTTTAGACATCTTTTGGTGGGTTTCAGTTATATGAAGGATGAGGTTTCATTCATGGAAATGTACATAATATTTCATGAAAACCAAAAGATAAAGCAGATGCAAAGTAAAATAATTAGTTAACCTGGTTGCAACTTGCAAGTATTATGTTTCAAGTCTTTAATTGAGCGGTCAATAATCAGACAACTGCTAATATAGAAATGCAATGTTCATTACTCCTAAACAGTCCCATCATATGATAATCATCGATTAAGTAAAAATTGATTGAAAAATTTATAAAAAGCTTTTCTATGAACATGAGCTCATAGTGTCACTTCACCCAAACAGTAATTTAAATAATGGGGAATAGGAGATTTTGGTTACCATGAAATTTAAGTACAAGCTTATCCGCTAAATCACTTTTTTTTTTAAAGTTCTATTTTCTTTTTTTCTTATCTAAACACTGTGTTAGTAATAGAGATACCACTAAATTAAGCACAGCTTGTTAATATTTCATTTATAATATAGAAAGAGCAAAAAAAGGTGGAGTTTGTAATAATGATGCTGACATGGCATGTTTCCATTGGTTGCAAGGGGAGACAGCGGTCCAAAAGAGAAGCGGAACTGGTGCTTTCTTTACTTTGTACCGTTATGATATTTGAAACAAGGGAATAAAGATGTACTCGTTGTTGTCAAAGGCCATTATTATGGTATCTCCACTTTGAGAATTCCCCTCAATTTTGCTTATTCTTTACCCCTTCTCTCCCTTCGCCTTTTCTTGTTCCTCAGCTCTGTGGGACTAACCACAGCTTTCCCTTCATCATTCTCTGTTGACTTATAAACTTTTTCTTTTGTGACCTCTTTCTTCCCTTGCAAGAACTAGCAGCTTCATCGTCATCTCTAACACCATCAAATTAAGCTTCAATGGGTATGTCTTTGTTTCTTTTCTCCTCTTCTTTCTTTCTTTTATTTGTCTGTTTGATACCTTCTTTTTTTTTTTTTTTTATTCTTTTTCCCTGTGATGCCATATGGTTAAATGTTAATCAAGTTTTGGATTATAAGCTTTCTTTTTTGTTCCTGTTTATGTATATGCTTGGTTCATGGATTGAGTTACTCTCCAGCTTTTTGTTTTACTGGTATCAGTTTTATTTACTTATGTTTGTAGAATTTACTTTTGGTAAACATGTGTTTTTGTTTTGGTTGTAAATTGCTGATTATGGATAATTGTTAGCTTTCCTAGTAATATAGGTTAATGGATTGTTAACAATCATAAAATCAAAGTTCTGATAACCATTTTAGATAACTTTTGCATATATCAACGGTATCTAGGTTAAGAATTAAGATGAATAGGACCTGATTATCATCATTTTGTAAGTAATTCTTTTCTTTAAGTAACAACTATAGAATACTCTTGAAGAAATCATAGTTGGTTTAATTAAATTTTATACATGAGCCTCATCAAGAATAATGTACTGGCAGTCTGGACTCCAATTTCCTGTGCATACTGTAAATATATGAATTATCAGTCACAAGGTAGCTTCACGAGTTAGTGTTATGTTTGTTTAAGGCAAAGAAAGTGATTTTTTGTGACTTTTTCTATATGGTGATAGGACATAAATGGACAAATGCTACAGTTAAGTCATTAATTGTATTCTTGAGTTGACTCTTCTTTCAAGCACGTCCCTTGTCAGGGGTGAGGGAAGGACTACATGAATTCTACATACTGTCATTTATGAAGCCGAAAATGTTCCAAAGTTCCTTGGTCAATACTTCATAGGTCCTTTCTCTGTTGTCTGCTAATTAGGCTGTCTGTCTCATATTCCAATTTTATTTACCTAACTTGTCTTCACTAGCCAAGACACTGATAAAGTGTCTATAGACTACATAACTTATGGATAAAACTTAATGGACTCTTTCCACGTATTCACTTAGTATGGTTTTAAACCTTGATTATCAATCTGATTCAGAATTCAGTTTATATTTTGTAATGTTAATTTATGTTATATGGATATAATGATTATCATGCTTCATGCACAATTCTGTCAAGCTAATCTTCTGGGTGAATATCAGTATGGCCAACAAGAGATAGATCCAAGATTAGGACAGATTTTGGTGATTGATGTTAAAGGTAATTCAGGTATTACAATTTCATGGAGTATTATGCTGAAGAAGAGCCTTCAGAAGTGTCCAGAAACCTTTCATAATATAAAAATTGCAAGCACAATCACCTTCCATAGCCACATAAAGGTACTCTACACTCAATATAGCAACTCTGGTACCCAGCCAAAGGTTAGCCAATATCTACCCCAAAAGTGTTGACCGATTAAGCTTAATTCTATTTCACACTATCAGTAACTTACCGAAGGAAATCTACCTTTTCTCATCCAGGACAGCAAAATAAGAAAAAAGACAAGAGGAGAAGACGTGAGAACTTGCTATGTGAGGGAAAATAAATTAAAAAAAACAAAAAAAAAATGACTGAATTGTAGATAGGGAGACCAGTGATAGGTTGCTTAGAGACATGAGAGACTAGAAGGATGGATTGTTGCCTCTTATAGCTATGACCTTAGAGAATGAGTTTTGGGATTTTTAGTTTGTTTTCTTTTCCATTTGATTAATATAGTTGAGTCTAAAGAATGTAGATTTGAAAGTACAAGGGGCCAAGCTCAATTATGAGTTCGTTTCATAGTGGTTTTGTATTTTACCTTCTCTATTAGTACTGCTGATACTGACATGCAACTAGCATCACCCTCATGGATCTCTTGACCAACAGGTTTGCTCTGACATTTCTGCAATAACCGTTGGTGGGGTTGGAGCGGGAATCAATATATGAAACTAAACAGAAACGACATTTTCCCTTATAACATGCTGTAAAAATGAACTTCAGGAATAGTGATAGAATCCTTCAATGTATCTGTTAAGGTACATTCAGGGAAAGCAGAAGAAAGTGTCCATTTCTTCTCAGATTTTGCTGCTGACATAGAAATAGATGGTCCAGAGAATTGGTCATCATTTTCATTTTTTACTTTGAATGAGAGAAATATTCTTAAATATATTATACTCACTAAGCTAGCATCATCAGTTAAAATTTATTAGTTCATTTTACTATGAAACAAGAAAGTCACAAAATGTGCAGTATTATCTTCATTCCATCCCAACATCGAGCCTTCATTTGACTTCTAATTTCCATATCTTATCTTAAGGAAAATGTCGTCCTTGCCCATCCCTGAAGTCTTTGTCCAGCACAATAGGAGGCATGCTTTGTCATTGTGGTTCACCAAATAAGTACAAGAAGCTGGATTCAAAGCTTGAAAGGAAAATGATTGAAATGAAGAGAAGTGCATCAGGACAATCAAATTTCAAATCAATTGACAGCATAATTGTGAGGTTCCCTCAGTTCAGGGACGGATTGAAAAACCTCAGAGGTGTATTTGAGCAGTATGGTGGGTTGCAACAAATTTGCTTTTCAGCTCTATAAGATATTATCTTGGAGTTTTACAGCAAATTGACTCTCTCTCTCTCTCTCTCTCTCTCTCTCTAGATGAAGACTCTAATGGAACTATTGATCGTGAGGAGCTGAACAAATGTTTGGAAAAACTGCAATTTCACCTGACAAAAGAGGAGGTTGAGGATTTGTTTCATTCCTGTGACATTGATGGGAGTGAAGGGATACAATTTAATGAGTTTATTGTTCTCCTATGTCTCATCTATCTCCTAATGAAACCTTCCCCATCTCCTGATACTGTATCCACAGTAAACTCATTTTTGTTTCTTTTCCTGATTTAAGAACATAGCATGTTAAGTTAGAAAGTACTAATCAGTGTCTTTCATGATGAATTGGGAATGTTTCAGACATTGAAGATAGATTCACCACAGCTTGAGGCCACTTTCGATACTATTGTTGAAGCATTCTTGTTTCTTGATAAGAATGGTGATGGAAAATTGAACAAGAAAGACATGATCAAGGCACTAAATGAGGCTTCGCCTTGGGAAAGATCCCCTGCGCATGTCACCAGGACTAGATTCAGTATCATCATCTTCACTCATTATACTTTCAACTATCTAATTTCTCAGAAGTGTCTCTAATAAATTCTATTAATCCTTCTTTTGGTAATTCCTATGGAAAAATGCAGAAGAAATGGACTGGGATAAGAATGGAAAGGTCAGCTTCAGAGAGTTCCTCTTTGCTTTTATCAACTGGGTTGGGATCGAAAGTGATGAAGAGCTACCTGACTGAGGAAGCTAACTGCACTTGAAGGAGCTACACAATAATCTGGAATGAGGTCAGATTAAGATTTGTTCATATACCTAGGGCATCCAAGTATTTAGTCAAACTGTGGTGCTGTATCAGTTCATATGTCATTACTGTTTTCTTTCAAATGAAACAAATATTAGATATTCTATTAAAACATCAAAATTAGTACTGAATACTTTTATTTCTGTCCCTCTAATCTTTTTGTATCTTGTCATATATCATTACTGTCATCTTTCAAATGATACAAATTCAAGATATTCTATCAAAACAATAAATTAGTACTGATTATTTTTATTTCTGTGTCTCTAATCTATTTCCTGATCTATCTGAATAAAATTGTAATTACAATGTATGAGAAGTTCATAGCAGTGGGTATGGCAAGAAACTGTTAAGGTTAACCGGTGTTATACTACACTACATTTTCATCAAAGTTGTCCAGATAGATACCATAAAAAGCACTCTTCTCTCTTGTTATACACATCCTTCAGTAGTATACAATAATTGAAAAAGAAAATTGTAATGAAAAACATATGTGCTAACAACTCGCCTCTCCTTTGGTGAGTTTTAATGTATTCCCAGAGCATGGATTCCCTTAACCAATGACAAAGAAGAAGCATTTCTCTGTTTCCATTCTTCCGTACCCTCCTTCCTTTGACCTTCTTCCATGAAGATTTTGTCATTCCCATCAAGTATGCTCACAATCTGCCTCATGGTAGGCCTTAATTCTGGGTCAGAGCGTGTGCAGGCAATTCCTAGTTTTGTCAGTCTCAACAGTTCTTTATCATTGTATTCCTCATTCAACCTAATATCAACCAGTTCCTCCAGTGGCCTTCTTTGTGTCTCAAAGTCATGGACCCGCTTTACCAATAATACCTCAGGCCGCCGAAAATCAGCTGCCATATGTCCACTAACCACCTCAAGCACCACCACGCCAAAGCTATAAACATCAGCCATTGGGGTTGCTTCTCCGGATTCCATATATTCTGGTGACATGTAACCAAAAATTCCACGAACTGATTTGTTCTTGTTGGTAGCTGCATGATGGCCGTGATCATTTCTTGTCAAGAATTCAGCAAGAGCGAAACTACCAAGCCGTGGGTTCATTTCGGAATCGAGAATGATGGCTGAAGATGTAATATTTCTATGGATAACTTGTTCATCCCATTCCTCATGAAGATAAAGAATGGCTGAAGCAAGGGACTTGATAATGCTGTATCTGTGTTGCCATCGCAAAATAGGGCTGCCAATTCTGTTATTGTGATGGAATAAGAGGTGACTCAACAGTCGATTGAGTGAATAATCATATACAACAAGCATCTCTCCTTGTTCAGTGCACCATCCACGGAGTTGTACCAGATTACGATGACGAAGCCTTGCTAAGTTTTGGAGTTCATCTGAAAATCGTGTTCGCAATGCAGGGCATTGAGTCATGCCAAGTCTCTTCACAAGAATGTGATGATGGTTGTCAAGGAAACCTTGGTAGGCAGTTCCGAAGTCAAGCTCTGCTTCTCTGTTTGATTCTGCGAAATTGTTGGTGGCAGAAATGAGTTCCTTGAAGGATATTTCTCTGGGAGTTTCAACCACAAAGAAGTTTGTTGGTCGGCGAGAGCTGTCATGGTATAAGCTGGAAGAATTGATTCCAAATTCAGCAGTTGCATATAAAGTTTCTTCAGTGGCAGTGACATAATTTGATGAAGCAAACGTGACTGTCGTGTTGGTGCTTGTGGTGGTGGAGGACCTGCCCCCGGTAGTGCTCTTGCTTCCGCTGGTGTTGGAAGGGGATGACAAAGAGATGTATAGAGGGTGGGACTCGAATGATGGCAAAGCTGGCAGTTTGCCAGAAATGTTACCAGAAAGCACTTCCACAATCCATTTCATATTAGGCCTCAATAGCGGGTTATGGAGTGTGCAGAGAAGTCCTATGTGAAGCAACCGGTCCATATCAGCAAGCCTGTAAGACCCGTCTGTAAGTCGAGTATCCCCTGCATGTAAAAGCCTGCCTTCATCAGACAGCCTACGGATCCAGTCAAGCAAAATGATTTGCTCGTCTGGAAATGTAAGATCCACAGCGCGCCTTCCAGAAACCACCTCTAACACAACAATCCCAAAACTGAAGACGTCGGATTTGGCCGTAGCCACACTTCGTTTCTGGAAGCTCTCTGGTGGCAGATACCCAATTGTGCCACCAATCCTGGTTGTGTCCGCCAAACGGAACTGATGCCTTTTTGTTGCTGGTGTCTTGATTTGGTACTCAAGTTCATGTTCAAGCCACCGTGCCAAGCCAAAGTCACCGAGCCGTGCATTATAGTGCGAGTCAAGCATTACGTTGCTTGTCTTTACATCCCGGTGTATAATCTGAGTTTCCAATTGTTCATGGAGATAAAATAATGCAGCTGCAAGGCCTCCGATAATTTTCCTGCGGCGCTCCCAGTGTAAAGGAGCTGCGCCAATGTTTTCAGGCCTCCGAAAGAGTACTCTGTCAAGGCTCCGATTGGGCATGTAGTCATAAACCAGGAGCAACTGGTCTTCATGTACACACCAACCCCTTAGCCGAACAAGATTTCTATGTCGTAGATGAGCCACAGCCACCAATTCAGCTGCAAAGGTCTTCTCAAACCTCTCCCCTTTCTCTGCCAAACATTTCACCGCAACCGCGGTTCCGTCACTAGGTAAAACTGCTCTATACACTTTGCCAAAACCCCCACTTCCAAGAATTTCATCTTCACTAAAGCCATTAGAACCTATATAAAGCTCAGCATAACTAAAAATCCTTGGATTCTCTCCACCGACCTTCTCCAACATCTGAACTCCTTCCAGGTCATGAAACACACTGGGTTGCTGTTTACTCGGCACATCATGGTGACAAAAATGAACCCATTTCGAGTCATAGAACCGGCGCAATGCACCGCCAATGAAATCAAGAATTTGACTCCCACATTCCCGGTATGGATGTTTCTTGACCTCCTTCATGGCAGGTTTATCAGATTTGGTGTGGTCCAAGGGGGCGATTTCATCGAAATCAGCCGGTAAAATGAAGCAAAGCCGGTTTATCTGCATGGTGGTGGCGGTGTTGGGTGGCGATGCCTAGATGAGCACGAATGAAGGTGGTGAGGAAAAACAAAAGGAAATGGAACTTTGGGTATGTATTAAATGATTCTCTTGTGAATGGCTTTTGGGTTAGTGCTTTAATTCAACATTGTTAGGTTTGCATGGTTGAATTGTATTGCTGTAAACTTTCTCAACCAGGAACCTACCGCCCTTTTTGTGATGTCACAAACAAAAACCAAAAGAAGATTCTTTTCATAATTTTCCAATCCTGCAAAATAATCTATAGTTTTGAGGAACAATAACACCAACAATATAAACTTTCTATTGGATGATTTCACACTAGGAATGCTAGTCATAGACGCACCTTTAGAGCGCGTGAGAACACCTTTGGCAAACCGTTTTATGGTTTTGCTAAATCCTTTCCAAAAATAGCCACAACTAAGAACAAATCTCCCTCCATGTGCTACCTGCTAAGCATCAAAGTTCATGTGATAAGCATTGAATATGGAACTGCTTCTATAGGTTGGGTTGGTGCATTATTGTCCTCTCTAGTACTGGAGAATAATTATTTCATTGATTTGTTTGGATTATATCATGGTATTGAATTTTAATGCAACCAACTTTGTCATATGTAGCTTTTTTTTTCTTAAATTTTTTTACATTCTTTTTTGAAATATGGATTAGGTAACTATTAGCTAGAAATAGTAACTGTCCTTTTGAAGACGTCCCATAAAATTGGAATGATACAAAAAAAATTAACACAACCCTTGCGCAAAGATGACCTGCACAAAATCAAGAAATTATTCAAATTTTTTTATTTATCCAAAAAAAAGGTAAAAATGATAACCCTTAGTAATTACTTATATGACAGTATTTGATATTTTTAAATGGTTTGATATATCTGTTTCGATATTGAAAGACTATGCCCATTTACCTTCAAATGGTCTAAAATAAGGACAAGAAAATTTATTGAGATTGCCTTGGTCCAAAAATTGATTACATTGCCATTTCTAGTTCATAAATTTTAGCATGTAAATTTAAATGAACAAGGTAATTAATTCATCGCACTGGGGACTGAAAACTTGAGCTGGATGAAATTGACATCACTTTGTCACATACACCACTATCAAATGCTTCCCAATTTAATGGACATTCTGATGAAAACAACTTTTTGATTCAAGTGCACCACAGTGGTTTCATATCTTTAAATCTGTTAATCAAAAGTTAAACCTACTTTTTCATTTTCAAAATAAATAAAGGTTCCTTTATGATTTATCTTTTGATTTTGTCAATCATTTATTCAGTCGTAATTGAAATTACATCGAAGAAATCAAAATATGCGTAAGAGACATAAAATCATCGGATAAATAAACCCATAAACATTTGATATATCACAAAAAGACAAATATTATTAAAAAAAAAACAAAAAGAGTGTTTGAAATCATGTGAGAGCACAAAGAAAGGCGCAATTAGGAGCATGTCAGTGTAGAAATTTGTCACCAGTCTATTAATTTACGGTGCATTGATGGGAAACATTGGGACTTTTTGGCAAGGAGACAAATTGTTTAATGTCTAAGAAAAATAAGGATAATGGCTGGGTAGAGGTAGTTTTGAGTTGGGTGATGTGGGTAGCCTACTTTGCAAAGAGGGCATCTCGGTCGGAGCTGGAATACACTGTAGATTAAATGTCTGTGGGGTAATGCAAACTGTTTTGATTTTGACTTTTCGGCCCAGAAATTTAACTGCAATTGATGTGATTTAGCTTCTTCTCTCTTGTCCCTTTTCAAATATATAACTTTTTTTTTTTAAATTACGCGGGAAGAGCTCCATTGTATCAGGCGGATACAATTTTCGACAGGCATATGAAAATAAAGGTACTGAGCAAGTGTCATGGAGCTATTATAGTTGTCATCGTTTATAAGTCACTTAAAATTACTTGTTCGATGTGAGAATTTTGGAAACATCTTGCCTACTTCATTCCTGAGAGGGGCTAGGGGTTAGGCGTGAAGAGCTAGGCGTGATCCTCACTCACCCAATTTGATGACGTCCTCGTTGTCGTTGATCACCTTACTTACCTCCCTCGAAAGTGCTTGACGTGAAATTTGATCAAAGTTAGATTTTATATGATATTTTTTATCACGGGATCATTATCCTCTCCTTATTGTTACGAGGCTATTACTCTCTCTCAAAAAGATTAATCTGATAAAGATATGCAATGTTATCGTTTATAAGTCATTTAAAACTTTTTTACTTGTATGATATGAGATTTATAAAAACACTTTGCCTACTTCATTCTTGAAGTACTAAACATGACAGTAAGATTAAGAGATATTACTAATGAGTTGTAATAATTAATAATAATCATAAAAATGATATTATCAATACAATTTTTGTCACAAATTATAATAACAATCATAATTTAAGATTGAGAAACTTGTGAACCGTATTCTTATACAAAGCTTCTTGTTCTGTGATTGTTTAAGTTAGGGTGTTCGTGTTAAGTTGACAAGATAAGTCTAGCTAAACGCTTGAAAAACTTGAAACATTTAACTACAATTTATGATGATTAGGAAGATGAAGCTGATGATTGATGACGGCATAATACTTATTTTTATTCTCTTTGCAGTTCCCTTAGTTAAAAAAACAATTAAATCTCAACAACTACACATTCACCGATCCAAATTGGAAAGAGAAGATGGAAGGAAACATTTAACATCAATCAAAACTCAAAAGAAAAGGTTCACCTAATCCCATTCCCACTAAAATACAATTATGTAACTCATTCTGCATATTAAAGTGACAAAACATGTCATTGTTTTGTTCCATTACACTTTTTAACATCACTTATAACATTTATTTTATTAAGAAGATATATAATTGTACCCAAAGCTCACATATAAACAATAATGAATTTAAGATTTTGTATGAGAAGTAGTAAAACGATAATTATATAAATTTATAAATTTATATATTTTAAATTTTATATATATAATAAAATAATAAAAAATTAAAAAACTAAGACATAATGACTGTCATCACTTACTACTACCTTGACTCCACCGTGATTATAAGATTTTGGGTTGATAAAATGCTTTTGCTTTATTATCTATGTGTTTAAGTCATTCATATCTCACTTGGTTATGAGCAATGCTTTTCCATTAATTTAGAACCAATCATTGATTATAAGAGATAATTTAATCTAATTGAAGACGAATTCGAATGAGGATTTTAAATTCGAATTTTGTAGGCAGGGGCGGAACTAGTTAAATTTTGTTGAGGGGGCCAAACATAAAAGAATAAGAGTTAAAAATTTTAAGAAACTAATATGTTAAATTCAATCAACAATAAAAATATTGATAATAGAAATATAATACTAAATATAAAACTATAATTTAAAAAATATAAATAGTAAAAAATTATATATAAAATTAATAATTTCTTCTTATATAATCAAAATTATTTAAATACTATATATTCAAGATAATTTCATTTCAATTAAATATAAAACGTAAAACATATTAAAATATATACTCAAGTTAATTTCCTCTTACAAAATGAGGATTAATAAAAAAATTGATACATCGATGAAATTTTAAATAATAATGTAACACTACAACTTATATTTGAAAATTATATAATAATTTATTAATTTTTAAATATTAAAATCATAAAAAATAAAATCTACTAACATAAAAAAGAAGAACATGACAAGCAAAAAGTAGAAACCACATATTACATAACAAAAAAAAAAAAGAAAAGAATATAGTTAANAAGAAGAACATGACAAGCAAAAAGTAGAAACCACATATTACATAACAAAAAAAAAAAGAAAAAGAATATAGTTAATGATTTGTACGTAGAAATTTGAGAACGAAAATTTATAGAAATTATATCATATGAATAAATAGAATAAAAAAATAAATATAAATAAAAATAATTATATAAATTGAAAAAAAATAAAATTGAGTAAGATATGTGAAATTATTTTATTATTTATATTAATTATTAAATTAAAAAATTATTTTGAGAAAGCCATTAATAAAATATATAAAAAATTTAAAATTTTATATGTTATAAACAATTTTTAAAAGTTTTGGGGGGAAGGGGCCATGACCCCCATCACATAAGGGGGCTCTGCCCCTGTAGGGATGTAAGAGAGTAATTTAAATATTATTTATGTGGACATAGTTCATTAATATTGTGAGGCGTTTGGGTATGTGTTAACAAAAAGGGCCACAGACTTGTCAGCTTATAAATTTCCTGGTTTGGCTGTCCCCCTTTCATGATACATCCCTATCACATATCTGGTCCAGAGCCTGTAAGGGAAATAAACACTGGTGCCATCAAGCCATCTCAATCTGAAATTACCCTGTTAATTGAAATGAACCTAATTTTTTCCAGCTAATTGAAATCAACCCAAGAGAGAATCAGACAATTAGTCCATGCCCCACTAACAATGACATTCAAATTAATACAACAAAAACCCAAAAGAGGAAAAACAAAGTATAATCTTATCTGATTATGCATTAAAGATTTGACTTGGTGACACATTTTTCTTGAATAAATGTCAAATAAAAGGTATATATATACTAGAATGAAGACAAGGGCAAAAGCCAAAAGTTGGTTTTGCCAACTTTTTTGGGTTTGTGCTTTATTCAACTATGGGTGGCATTTGTTGAATTTTGGGACCATGCCGGCCAACGCAAGCCAACGCCCATGCTGATTTTTCATGTTGGTAATATGGTACGGTATCTCAAAATTCCATCTTCGAACCATCTTATTAAAGGCGTATTTTCCCACTTCCATCTCGTGCATTCATGATTTGTCTCTTGAAGTGATTTCCACTAAACAATAATTTTTTGACGAATTTAAACATTATTTATAATTCTAAATTCTAGAACATATTACTTTTTAGTTTAATTTAGAATATTCTAAATTCTAGAACATTTTACGAAATTTGATTTTCATGAAATATATTTATTTAATGTGAATTCATCGCTGTTAGACGAATAATTTTAGCTTTTTTAATTTATTTTGGTGAGAGATTCAAATTACTTAGGATTTTCGTATCTCAAGTCCAAGAGTGAAATATATAGTCAGGCTCTATATTGTATAGAAGATAGCCTTTTCTTTTCGATAAAACGAAATATTTGTAAAATTGAGATATAGTTTTTAGATATTTTCTGCTATAGTAATTATTACAAGATTATACAAAGCTGGATAATGCCTTCAAGACGATCATTTTACAAGTGAAAGGTACAGTTACCAACAACATAGAGGCAGTACTTGACAATTTCTGTTGGTATATTGTTTTCTTGTTGCGTAAAACTAAAGCAAATAATCAATTGACAATTTGTGTTCGACACAATTATTACAATATACATATATATATTATTGTGTAATCAACTCAATATTTTTAGCAGCATACCTCATTTTTTAATGTTATGTACAAATCCAGCAATTTTATGCTAGAAAGATTATAAGCAATAGAATTGACTTCATAAATGGATTTAATCTCCATAGATTTTAACGTAATTAATGTAGGGTTAATCTCCCTCCCTTCACCTGTCTAGGCTGATGATCTCTTTAATAAAGATGGGTCAAAGTATAAGCGAGTCAAGACAAAAGAGCTTATTTTATGGACTGAGATCGCATCAAATTCTGTCATAAATGCCAATATATACATCTTTATATCTCGTTTGTTATGAGTCTTATGACATATCTAACGTTAATATATACATCTTTATATTTCGTTGGTTTGATAGACTTTCCTGTAAAAGAAAAACACAAAACCATTGAAAAGTTGCAAATAATACATTTTAATAATTCTATCGATTAAGTTTTCAAATAACCGTAATTAATTTCCTTCGTTATTTTAGCTTATATTACCTTGTGATCTTTCCAATATATTCTAGAATTGGTTTCAATTGCTTTCTATGTAGTGCGTCAAAGCAGATTGTTAAACCTCTTACAATTAATTTGACGGTGTCCGGGTACATGATTTGATTTCTTACAAAGGAAACGAAAATGAAAATTGCATGACTTTGAAAAGGGGCAAAAATTGTGTTTTCCTTGACCTAAATCTAACAATTAAACATTAAGTACCGATTATCAACGAGTAATTTCATGTGAGAACAAAGTTTATGGATTAAAGGATTTGAATCTTCTTAAAAGGAGATGACAAAATTATTATTAGATTAAAGGTTGCGGTCATGATTTTAACAAGTTATCGTGAATATGTTAATATGTTGAATAGGTGGTGCGTTCCTCTTTCTGTCAAATATATGTTAATCATAAAAGTATAAAATGGATAGAGTTTGTTCTGGTAGACTTGTGATGTACGTGCTGTTCATTTTTAACTTTAGATAGGTTGTAGTTGTTGAATTGTTAATCAAATACTAAGTCAACAAATTAAATTCAACACCTCGTGGTAGAATCAATTGATGTTTTTTCTATTCAACTTTCAACATTCTATATATTCTTGGAAGAAAAGTGCAATGTTTTGACTTTGACATGAGGAATTCTAACATAGGTTTCACTACATATATAGCACATCAATTTCTAGAATAAAATTGTATATTAGGACTATATATATATATATATATATATATATATATATATATATATTATTAATGCTTTACTATATTTCAAATGATGGTGAGAATGAAATGCACACACTATGTAAAAATTAGTTAAATTTCAATATGTTTATGTATTTGAAAGGATATAAGAAGATGGATTTCAAATTTACAAATAATTATTGATTTTTTAAATTCACGATTAAATAGGAATTCAACATATTCATGAATTTTAAAATAATCATAGAAGTCATATTTACATGTGTTTGATGGCACAATCAATACTAAATTTGAAATCCAAATTTTTCTTCTTTCAAATTCAAATTACCAAATGCAACAATAGGTAGTGCTATTTTCTTGGATTACTATGAATATAATAAAAAATACTAAGAATTTATGAGGATTTATTTTTTTTTAAAGTAATCCAATAGTTAAACAATCAAATACTTTAACATTTTCTGTTTATAACATGGATCATCATGTATCAAAGAAGAGATGTATAGAATTTAAAAAAAAAGAAAGCAAAATTCAGTTTAAAAGAGAAGATTACCCATGCAAGTAAAATGAAAACCCTATGAGCAAAGACAACCAAACAATGTGAGGATTGATAAGAGTATTAACAAAGTTTTCTACTATATATGACGCAAAAATCATTTTACAAAGCTCAAGGTATTTGATTTCCAGATCACGATAAAATTCTTTGACATGAGATTTTATGAATTCCCACCAAGAAGCTTTTACAGAAGGTAAAAGATTTTCATCTTTCTACCTTCTACGTCTTAATTTTAGAAATATTTCTGACACAACGATTTTTCATTTTCTATTTAATAAAATTGAAAAATCACATCATTAAATTTTCTTGGCATCATATATGCATAAAAAATGTTAATTTGGCTGATTTTTTAGAAAAATTGTAAAGACAAATTTTTTTGAAAATTCTCTAAGTGGGAAATATTTCTAAATTTCACAAAGGTGTTGAAATAAATTAGAAGAGTTTTCAATACAATGGATTTCATTTATTTAATAAAGTTGATAATTATTTTGAAACTAATAAGAATAAAAAAATTGTAAAATAAAATACAAATTAAAACTAAAAAATATAACGTTTAAAGTCAAGACCTTTTTCATGAATAAATATGACGATGGAGCCGTTTCAAGAAATAAGTGTGTTTTTTCGAATATTCTTGAGATGAAAAAAATCTTTTCAAGTCTTATCATAGTATTGGGAAGACTTATGAAAAATCTCCAATATTTAAGAATGGGTAAAAAAAGGTTAAAAAAATAATAAATAATAATTAAGTGAAATAACATACAATTAATTGGTACAGTTGTTTGAATAGACATTGCGGGTGTTTTATTCTTTTTATGATAAGTCCGTAGATTTTATCAATATTAACAGATAAGATGGAAAAAATTTTCTCCCCTAACATGTTACAGCTCCTTATGACCACCCTTGTTACAAACCATACCTTGCACTGCCAATCCTCAAAAGTCACTCATCGCCCTTAATTAACAACAACATTCCCTATTATATATATACACACAGGACAGTAATACATGCAACCAACCTAAATCTGCCCATGTTGTAAGCATTACATATACCCATTAATGTAAGTCTTACATACACCTTAACAACACCTATCAACAGATAGAGATAACCACACATCAACACAGTATCAAGTACCACAACATATGACGAGTCTACCATTAGTCTGCTCCAATTTCTTCTTGGATCATATCTATGCAACACATAAGATCTCTCTTCTCACCCCTCCCTTTGCAAGGCAGCCCAAACACCGGTTGTGCTCATCCAACACTGTCCTAATGTTAATTATTTTTGCAAAGAATATTCCCTTCACCTCTTTTACACGTAAGTGTATTTTTAAACCTTAATTTAGTTTCATAAATTATAATTCATCTATTGAAAGAAACTAAATCAAGTTGAAAATTATATTAGAAAAGATGAATTTAATTAAATTGTCAATCATACCTAAACAAAAAAAAAAAAGTAATGACAACTTTCTATTTATATCAAACGGTTGGATTCTAAACCTTATGACCAAGTTCTGTAAACGGATTTATATCGCAATGCAAAAAGCATAACAGAGAGAGAAAAATGGTTTTTGCTGAGTTAGATTGACTAAGATGAGATTAATCACCAAATAAATAACTTTTTGGTGGCCATCCGTTAGAAAAGATTGTCTTCTTCTCGCGTTTAATTCCCTAATTAGTTCATTAAAGCTAACCATCTCATATAATTAAATCAAATGTTTGGGTGTTTTTAAAAGGAAAAAGAAAAAAAAAAAAATCAACTCAAGACCAAATCATTTCTGAAGAAAAAAAAAAAATTAAAGTTGAGCATCTAAGATTGCTTCTGATGTTTAGGATTTGTGGAGACTCTTTATCATCCTTTGATATAAAGTGAACTTAATTAGTTCTAAAATACTACTAATTATAGTGCAAAGTTGAAGCGTATGGTTCCCATGGCATGGCAGAGAGGCAGTTAAAAGGTAATTATACTTATGATTTACTTTCTTTTGTTGGAATATATGGCTTTACTTATGTTCTACTGCAAGTAGCGATCCAAGTGACTTGAAAAATCAATTCATAATCTTTTCCCAGTGGTTTACCCATCGTTCATCTGGATGACGCTTACCCTTAATAAAGGTGAACTTGGAGAAGCATATTTGTGTTCTTCACCTTGGAGAAATGCGTACTTTGAATCTATAGCTGTCTTCGGTCATATTAAAAATGGAATATGTAGATATATTACGTGGGATGCATGGAACACGACGGGATATGGATTGGTTAGCTGTTTTCCTTTTGAGGGGACGATTCCACTGACACTTATAAATAGCGGAGCACATCAACTATCTTTAATTGAGCATTGATCAAAATAAGAGAAGAAAGCAGGTTTCAATGATGGATCAGCAAGCACAAAAGAACGAGACGGCAGAGCAAGTTCCAGAGATGCAACCATCTGCATCGCAAAAGAAAGAGGCAGCAGATCAACAGGCTTTGCAACTAATGGAGCTATCGGAAAGACTGTTCGAGTATGCCATGAAAGACCAGTGGCAGAATGTGGTGAAGGCCTACATGGAGAAGCCTGAGAGCCATAAGGCCAAGATTACAGAAGCTGAAGACACTGCTTTGCACTTAGCAGTCTCAGGTGGAAAGCTAGAATTCGTGTGTCAGTTGGTGAAAATCCTGGGAGAAAATGCTTCGGATGTTTTGAAAGTGAGGAATAAGGGAGGGAATACACCACTTCACACAGCAGCAATACTGGGAAATGCACACATGTGCCATTGCATGGCCTCAAAACATTCTGATCTCATTGCTGAAAAAAACGAAGAGAATGAGACCCCTTTTTACTTGGCAGCTAAGTATGGCCATAAGAATGCTTTCTTTTGCCTCTATTTTTGTTACCCCCAAAGAAACCGCTGGGATATATGTAGCAGGGATGCAAGCGGTAATACCATTCTTCATGCTGCCATTGATGGAGAACACTTTGGTCAGTTCCGTTTGATTACTCTCTCTTGGATTCAATAAATATTTGCAATTTCTTGATATTATTTTGACTCTTTTGATGAAAAACTCTGTTCTTATAGCCAAACTTTTCCTTCACAGATTTGGCATTTCAAATCATATGCAAATATCGAGAGCTTGTGAACACTTTCAATGTCAATGGTTTATCTCCTCTCCATGTTCTAGCCACGAAGGCTAATGCATTTAAGAGTGGTAGTCGTCTTGGACTGTTTGATCGGCTCCTCTACCGCTGTAAGCAAATTTTCGCTACCAAATTCAGGCTTGAGTGTGAATTTGTTGTAAATATAATCAGGAAATGGGTGTTATTGATTATGTTGTAGGCATCATAGTGGATGAAATGACGGACCAAAAAAACGAGAGCAAGGATTACGTGAAAAGGTTTGAAGAAAATGGTAGTCATTATCCTTGCTTCCCACAAACCCACGAAACCTGCGTGCGCTTCTTCCGAATGTTTCTAGGTGTGGCTTGTTTTGGCATGCCAGGTAGGTTATTCTCCCATACAAGGAAAATATAACTTTTTATTTTTTAAATTTAAAAAGCAAATAATAAAAGTAATAAGCAATGGAAACCCAGGTTTTGTAGAAATACGTTCTTTTGGAAGGAAACTCCTTTCTTACATTAATGGCGAGAAGAAGAAGAGCAACGGCATAATTGACGAAGAGAATCCTCAAGGGACAAGCAAAGTAACTGATCAAGGTAAATAATTTAAGTTTGCCCATCACTTTTTCTGAAAAAGCAAAAAAAAAAAAAAATTCATTATCACTTGGCAGAAATCATTACTCGTAATCATATATATATATAAGCAACCATGCATAATAAAGCGTGAAATTAAATTTTTGAACCTGTAGTTCGTAAAAAGAAAAAAAAATGTGGAATTGTAGGTGAATTTTCATCATCTCAATCAAAGCCAAAATCAAATAATTCAAATGGTCCTGCAAAAGGATCATTAAATCCAGGGACTGGTATGCACTAATTTTAACATGTCAAGTATGATTTATATCTTACTTTTTCCTATAGATTAACATCTGAATTAAGTTTCTTTTTCAAAATAAATTTAATTCAGAGAGTTTGTCAATTGGATTTTGATTTATATAGTAATAACAAAATATTGGGTAATGCTCCTTTTATGTGCTCCAATCCATTTTTCTTTCTTTTTGTTTTTTTTTTTTTTTTTTTTGAAGGTACTAGCCCAAAGGCGAACAAAGACGGAAAAGACGAGTCTTGTCCGGAACTGCATAGAGCAGACTATTTTCCAGAGAATTATACCACATTTATACAATTTTTCAAGTTTCTGATGAAATTCGTGATGGTTGTTCTGGGACTTGGTTAGTATAAAGTCTTTACAATATATATGTGTATATATATGTATATATATATATATATAGCAAGACCTTTTATGATTATGGTGGTGCAGGCTTTCGAAGGATAAAGAAGATAACAACAAAGAAGCAGAGACACACATGGGCTTCTCAGGTCATGGATAAGTTGATTGAGAATGCTTCTATGTATAAGTATTCTGGTTCTGGAGGACAGACAGGCACTGGCATTGGCGGAATGACTGAAGAATTTCCATGTAACCCAAGCCTAACGAGTGCATCTCCTCAGGATACAAATGCAGGCAATGTTTCCAAAGTTGGAATCTTAGACAAACTAGGAGAATGTCATAACGAAACAGGTATGATTTATTTATTTATTTTTTATTAGAGAAGCAGGCAAGTTACAACACTTGTTCTGTTACAACTAAACAAAATAAGAATTCCCCAATGACGCAATTGATTAATTTTAAAAGATTCAAAACTAAGATACTTCAGCATAGCTTCCTATATATTTCCTAGGTGTCAGATATATCTGTTTTTAAATGTTTTGTTATTTGTGCAATATCATGCAGAGATACGCAACTTAAAAGCAATTAGCAATAGAGGACGAGGCTCCAAACTTGATCTACGTACCTAATAAGTTCCCACTCTTAAAAGTTTCTAGACTATGATATCTTTTCAAGAAATTGACTTCCATGAATGTCTACGCTATCTATTGACATTACTAAAGTTATGATATATCATGTAGGTTCCTCAAAAAAGGAAGGGAATGATGCGCTGGTGGAGAAATTTCTTGGAGAATACCATATTACAGGAACTGTGGATTCAAAGACTTCAAAGTACGCCGTGGAGATGAAATTTGAAAAAAAAGTTGCAATTGAATCTAAAAAACAGAAGACACCTATTCTAATAGCAGCAAGTAAAGGGATAACCGAAATGGTGGAAAAAATTTTAGATAAATTTCCAGTTGCAATCCAGGACGTGGATGCTGAAAACAAAAATATCATCCTCTTAGCCGTAGAGAACAGACAAACTCATACTTTCCAATTTCTTGTGGAAAAGAAACTATCACATGAAAGTGTTTTTCGACAACGGGACAACCAAGGAAACAATGCATTGCATCTTGCTGCAACCTATGGACATTATCGATCCTGGCTGATTCCAGGATCGGCGTTGCAGATGCAATGGGAACTCAAATGGTGCAAGGTATGATCTATTGATGCTTAATTCTGCAATATGTTTTCGGGCTTATTGATTGATTCATGCATTTTCTCCATTTCTTTTCTGTTACCTTATTTTCCTTGATTTGAGTTGTTCCCATGGATGCCAGTTTGTCAAGAAATCCCTGGCAAAAAATCTACTTGGTCATTACAACAATAAGGGTCAAACTCCAAAGCAGATCTTTACAGAAACACACAGCCCTTGTCAAAGATGGCAGTGAATGGCTCACCAAAACCTCTGAATCATGCTCCCTCATTGCAGCACTCATTGCAACAGTAGCATTTGCCACTGCAGCAAACATTCCAGGTGGTGTCAGTGATGATACTGGTAAACCGGTTCTAAGAGATGAGCCTGCATTTGGTGTCTTTGCCATCTTATCTCTTGTAGCTCTATGCTTCTCTGTTACAGCCTTAGTCTTTTTCCTGGCGATTCTCACCTCCCGATTCGAAGAGAAGGATTTTGCCAAAAAACTGCCGAGGAAGCTTATATGGGGTTTAACATCACTATTTACATCAATAGCTGCTATTCTGTTCTCGTTTTGCTCAGGGCATTTCTTTGAACTGAGAGACAAGTTAAAGTTTGCAGCATTGCCACTATACACAGCGACCTGCTTGCCTATTTCCTTCTTTGCTCTTGCACAACTACCGCTCTACTTTGATCTTTTACGGGCTATCTGCCAAAAAGTGCCACAACGCAGCAATAAGGAATCTGCATCGTAATCATCTACTGGCCTTTTATGCTGTATAATATCTGGCATGGTGTATGAATGTGCTTGCTATTGTTGTTTTCCAATGATCCATGTGCCTCAGACATCAGTGTTATTATCTTTTTTTATTAAAAAAATTGTTTCAAAAGTGAAATCATATATTAACAAAAAATAAAATTATTGTATTGGTTAAGCGAGTAACTAATTAATGAAAATGTAATAATCATTAAAACATAATTTTTCCGTACATATAAGTAATTTTTTTTTTTGCTCAAACAAAGCCCATTATATTAACAGAATGGTTTTAAAAAAATCAATTCAAATCATTGCACCGGTACAAAAATTCACCTAAGTAAAATTTTGTATTGGGTTCTTTCTTAAAGTTAAATTTTTACGTTCCACCGAATTAAAACTGATAAAAAGTGAAAAGTAGAAGTACATATGGTTGCCATGGTAGCGTGCAGCCCCCCATTAGTGGCACGCTCAAGTTCAACGTAGATAGGGCTGTTAGGGGCAATCCGGGGGAAGTGGGAATTGAAGGAGCTCTTGGAGATGACAGTAGCAGCATTTTGATTCTGTTTTCACTATCTGTGGGAGTGAGAGATGCTAACTCAGCAGAGGTTTTAGCTATTTTAAAGGCATTACAGGTTTCTTCTGCATCAAGATGGGCAGGATCTCATAAGATTATTGTTGAAAGTGATTCATGTTAAATTTTTTATTTTGGTTAATATTTATTTTTTAAAAAATTATTTATAATGTAATATTATATAGAGAATAACCAGAAAAGTCATTACAAATAAAGCAATACTTCATGAAAAACAATTAGAACAAGTGAAGTACTATTTCACGCAGAATAATTAGAACAAGTAAAGTATTACTTCACGTAGAATAACCACTTCATATGGATAGCAATGAAAGCAACCTGAAACGAGTGACAGGATTTACGAGTTACTTTCATTTTGAGATATTTCGGATAATTTGACTTGGTGGCTTAAATATGAAGATAGTTAAGAGGTCTTCTTCTTAACATTTTCTTAAAGTACGAGTGTTTCTACTTCTTATTTCGTTTTCGTGTATCCATTCATGTACACCTTCTTTAATAACTGTTTATATACATTTTTATCTCTTAACTTGTTTTCATACAGCTTTTCATGTATACGTCTTTTCTATTATCTTTTACTTGATAACAAGTTTTATTACACCCAATTACTTCAACGGTCACTCACATTATATGCCATAAAATCATCACCTTAATATCTACATAATGTATTACAGTAACAGTTACTTAGGTTCATGAAAACCTTTTGAATAATTACCACTTTTGGCACTATATATAAAACCTCACAATTTATTTAGAAAGACTTTTTCTCTCCCTCAGAGCTAACACATTCTCTTCCAAAGCTTTTCTCTAAATTATCTCCTTAATTCTCTTCTACTCCCAAATTTTCTTCTTATTCTTTTCCACCTGCAACGACATTCAATTTTTCAAAAACTGTTCCAATTTTCGTCTTCATCATCTCCGGCGCATCCTTTATTTGTTTATAACGCTTCCTCTCCCTATCACAAGAACACACTTTACAGCCATAAAAGTGGGTCACTAATCCAAAGGATGTCCCTTGGAAACTAAGATCAGCCATAATGCAAATTGAATGGTATACAAAAAGAGTGAATGAGTGGAGTTGCAGGAAGATTTCGAGGGAGGCTAGTGAAGTAGCAAACAACCTACCCAAAACAGGGGTGATGCATAGGGATGAGCTTATCTGGGTGGTAAGTGGAGTTGGGGAGGAGGAGGATGATAGGTAGGATTCGGTGGGAGTTGTGAGAGAGCTTGATCATGTAGGCAACCGGGGTTCTTATTTTGTCAATAGGATTGTTTATACAGCGATGCTACGATTGTATTCTCCTCTTCTTGAGGTGCTGTCTCTACCCTCTGCATAGATTTTGTAAGCTCTTTCTTTGAATGAAATATTATTTTGTCTTTCAAAAAAAAATTATAAAACTATTTGTCTAAACTGAATTTACATTTTGGGTGTAAAAAAGAAAATAAGATCAGGATCAAGAAATTTATAAGAAAAGACACAATTGAGAGAAGAAGGAAATATTATTAGTGGGGGGCAAGGCACATAGAGACTTATTTCAAATTAATTTTCCTTGGGTGAGGAGTAATTTAGGACTCCACGAAAATGTTGAGAGAGTTTCTTAATATTTTATTCTAATATTAAATTAATTATTAGTGATAAAATAAAGGGTTAGGCTTAAAAAATATGGTTCAATAAAAAATAAATAATAGGATAAAAATAATAGCAAAAAGAAAAATAAATAATAATCTAATTAATAAATAGATAATGAAATATGTTTTTAAAAAAGGAAAATAAGAATGATATAAAATGTAGGATGACAAGAAAATAAATAAAAATATAAATACTAAATAAATAGATAGTATTAATGAGAAGTAATATTTTTTTTAAAAGAAATATAAATGATAAAAATATAGGAAAAAAGAGAACAAATAGCAATAATATCTGAATCAACCAAAAAACTAATGAATGAAAGGTCTATATTCTTAAAGAGTAAGAAAATATAAAAAAATAAAGTATAATGGAATACGTATATTTAAAAAATAAAAAAATAATGATAAAAATATTAAAAATGAAAAAAGTTAATAAATAAAATAAACAACTTTTTTGTGCATCATCATGACCCATTCTTTATTCTATTGCATTAATTTGAGATATTTCTTGTGAGTGAATGGAAGTCTCTGATGATGAGATTTTCTAGAGAAAATTATAGAAGTAAATTTTTTTAGGAATTCTCTAGGTGATGTAATAATTTTAGATACCACCAAACCGTTAATTTTAAAAGATTTTCTGACATAATTATTTTAATTTTCTATTAATAAAATTGAAAAATTACATCATTCATTTTATGTTTGCATCTTAGGCTTCAAAAATGTTAATTTGGCTTATAAATGAAATTCTACGACGATGAGAATTTTTAGGAAAATTGTAAAGACATTTGTTTTAAAAATTCTCTAAATGAAGAAATAAGTCTAAATTTCACTAAGTGTTGGAAGAGTTTAGAAAAGTTTTCAATAAAACCGATTTCATTTATTTAATGAAGCTGATAATTATTTTGAAACTAAAAAGAACAAAAAATTGTAAAATAATAATACAAATTAAAAATAAAAAATATAAAGTTTAAAATCAAGACCCTCTTCCATGAATGAATCTGATGATGGAGCCTTTTCAAGAAAATAAGTGTGTTTTCTTGAATACTTTTGAGATGGAAAAAATCTTTTCTAATAGTATTGGGAAGATTTAGGAATTTATTCTCCAACATTTAATAATGGGTAAAAACAAGTTGAAAGAAAAAAAAATAAATAGTAAATTGAGTGAAATATAGGTAAATATAAAATTAAGGATAATTAATTAAAAATTAAAATAAGATAACATACGATTAATTGGTATCGTTTTTGAACGAGTATTGCGGGTGTTAATACCTTTCTTGCATGTAACCGAACTTTTGAAACTTAATTCAATTTCTTAGATTAGAATTCATCCTATTGAATGAAACTAAGTAAAGCTTAAAATGTTATTAGAAAAGATAAATTTAATTAAATTGTCAATCACATCTAAAAAAAAAATATGTCGATTTCCTATTTATATGAAAGATTGGATTCTCCAATAGTATAGGCTTTATGATATCCAAGACTCTCGTTTTAGTTTAAAGATTTTGTTTTTGATTTGCTGGGTTTGCTGCTACCATTCTAACCGCTGTATCTTAATCAGTGATTAAATGATTTCTCCATTCTTGACCGATTGTAGACCGCTGGAGCTGGATTAGTGACTCTGTTGTCTTCCTTTGTTTTGCAAGAGTCTTGGACACCTTTCTCATTTGTTTGAGGAAGCATCAAGTTCTGTAAAAGGATTTATATGGAAATGCAAAAGGCAAAAACAGAAGGAGAAGTATGGCTTCTGCTGAGTTAGCTTGACTCAGATGAGATTAATCACCAAATAATTAACTTTTTTTGGGTGGTTATCCATTAGAAAAGATTGTCTCCTCTCGTGTCTAATTCCCTAATTAGTTCATCAAAGCTAATCATCTCATATAATTAAATCAAATGTTTGGATATTTTTAAAAAGAAAAAAAAATCAACTCAAGACCAAACCATTACCATAAAAAAAAAACTTCAAAAAAAAATTTTAAAGTTGAGCATCAAAGATTGCTTTGATGTTCAGGATTTGTAGAGGTTCTTTATTGTCCTTAAAGTTAAAGTGAATTTAATTATGTATGGTTTTGGTTCCCATGGCAGAGAGGCAGTTAAAAAGTGATTATATATTCTGATTTACTTTCTTTTGTTGGCATATATGGCTGTAGACACCTATAAAAACAAAAAATATATATATATATATATAGTATATAATAAATAATAAAATAAACTAAAATATAAAATAATTAAAAAAAAGGGATGGCTGGGCGTACGCCCAGCCATCCCTTCCCCCAACCACCACGCATGATGGGGTTCTGGCCACCAACTCCCTGGTGCCAGAACCCCATCGCCGGGTTGTCCAAATTTTTGGACAACTCGGCTCCTTAAAGACCACCTGCAACCTGCAAAAAAACAACAAGAACAAAAACAAAAATCCTAGATCTACCAGCAAAAAAGCCTAGCCACAAAAAAAATAAAAACAAAACAAAAAGCAAAAAAAGAAAAGGGGGTTAGATCTGAGAAAGGAGAAGGAGAGGGGTTCAAGGGTAAAGAGTTTTGATCGGCCGGCGGAGAGAAGAGAGGGAGTGGATCTGTCAAGGTGTTCGACCGGCGGTGAAAAAGAGAAAAAAGGAGAGAGTTTGGCGCCGGCGACAGGAAGCGAAGAGATCCGCCAGGCGAGAGAGAAATAAAGAAGAGGAAGCCGAGGAGAAGGAAAGTTTTAGAGAGAAGGCAGAGAGAGAAATCAGCTAGAGAGAGAAAAAAAAATGTGAAAATGAATAAAAAAAGCTAAAAAAAGGGTTTTTATACCCAGAGGAAGGAGAGCAAAACGGCGTCGTTTCAGAGGGGCAAGCAGAAGTTGGAAGGTCCAGGCCAAACGGCGTCGTTTCGAGCAATTCCACAGGTACCAAACGGTGCGTTTTGAGATCTGCCTCGTGGGCTTCAAAAGGCAGACCGGGTGTAGTGGACTTGGGCTCCTGCGGGCCACCGAATTGGGCCAATCGCAGCCCAACAAGGTATAACCCTTTTCTTTTTTGTTTGGGTTTGTTTTAGTTAGTGTTGGGTCTAGCCCATTTTAATTAAAATGCATTTATTTTTTAGGAAAGAAATATTTATATAATATGAATACTTATATTTAATATTAAAAAAT
>NC_030853.1:26090829-26359426 GCF_000208745.1 Theobroma cacao | reverse complement strand
TTACGCTTGCATCATATGCATACGTAAGACCAAGTGAATAACTCAGTCTGACAATTCAATAAAAATTTAATAAAATAGGGATTAAACTAAGAAAGGCTATATTAAGATAACTTAAGATTGAATGGTACCGTTCGTAGAACGGACGTCACGGAGGTGCTAACCCTTATCCATGCGTAACCGCACTCCCGAACCAATCTCTAAAAACGTGGACCAGTTCTCGTTCTTTCGACGAACCCAAAATTAATTTAGGACTTCGTCAATTAAGAATCGGGTTAATAGGTAACCAATCACACCTAAATAAAAAAAAAAAGATTGGTGGCGACTCCCACACCTTGCGATTTTAATTTTCGCCCGCGTCTGGCGGACTGGTTCCCGGACCCGCACGTCACGACAATGGCTTTGCTTATGTTCTACTGCAAGTAGCGATTCAAGTGACATGAAAAATCAATTCATCTGGATGATGCTTGCCCCTAATAAAGGTGAATTTGGGGAAGCATATCTCTATTCTCGACCTTGGAGAAATGCATACTTTGAAGGGAAGCTTTTAAAAATAGCTTTCAAATATGAGATGTTTTCAAAATTAACTTTTTTTTTTTATAATTTTAACTGTTTTTAGTCAAGTTAGATAAAATTACCTTAATAATATTACATACCATACACATGATGTTACACGTCATGTTGAAAAAATATTATTATTATACGTCATATTCAAAAATATATTACAAATCATAGTTAAAAAAAGTTGTTACATGTCATGTTCAAAAAAAAATATTGTTATTACAAGCTATACGTCATGTACAAAAATATGTTATACGTTATGGTTAAAAAAAAGTTATTACACGCTGTGTTAAAAAAAAAATAGTTATTACATGCCATGTACATAAACATGTTACACGTTATGTTGAAAAAAATGTTTTTATTGCATGCCATGTTGAAAAAATATTGTTGTTACATATCATGTTCAAAAAAATTTTATTACACTTTAATATCTAAAATGCTGTTACTTACGAACTAAAACTTCAAATCCTCTCAATTCTTTTCATTTCTTTTGTTTTTTATTTTTTTACAATTTGGCACTGATTAAGTGTTTCTAACATGTTTTCATAAATCAAAACACAAATTTTCTTATCTAAAACACTTATTTCAACTAAAAATCTAAAAAAATTTCTTTTGAGATCCTAAATTTATAAATTTCAAATTCTAGAGTTTATTGGTATTTAAGTCCTAAATTGATCCAATTAAAATTTATTTCAAATATCTGTGATCATTTCTATTGTTTTAGTTTAATTCAAAATACCTAAAAATCAAAATTTTCAAATAATCACCCACCCCAAGTACATCAAAACTATCACTTGACGTCTTGAAAGAGCAGAAGAGAGAAATCGGAGAGTACAACAAAGGGATGCCAAGGAGAGAAATCAATAAAATTAGAGAGAGTTTGATGGTGAGAGAGAGAAATCGGAAGCATAGATAGGAAAAAATTATTATGAATGATTTAATTTATTTTAAATAATTTTAAAAGTATTATTCATAAATTATGACTAAAAATAATTAAATTTATTTTTATGATTATTTGTGAAATACCTTTTATCAGAAGGGTTGTTCTTTACAATTTCCTCTACTTTAAATTTATGGCTTCTTCGATAATGTTAAAAATGGAATAAATTAGGGGGATGCAGGGAACATGACGGTGAAATGGTTTGGATGGCTGTTTATCTTGGGGGAGGATTCCACTTATAAATAGCGGAGAACATCAACTGTCTTTAGTTGAGCATTGATCAAAATAAGGGAAGAAAGCAAGTTTCAATGATGGGGCAAGCACAAGAGAAGGAGACGACAGAGCAGGTTTCAAAGATGCAACCATCAGCATCGCCAGAGACAGTGGCAGAGCAACAGGGTTTGCAACTCATGAAGCCATCGGAAAGACTGTTCCAGTATGCCATGAAAGACCAGTGGCACGATGTGGTGAAGGTCTACAGGGAGAATCCTGAGAGCCGGAAGGCCAAGATTACAGAAGCTGAAGACACTGCTTTGCACTTAGCAGTCTCAGGTGGAAAGCAAGAATTCGTGTATCAATTGGTGGACATCCTTGAAGAAAATGCTTGGGATGTTTTGAACGCCAAGAATAAGAGAGGGAATACACCACTTCACACAGCAGCAGCACTAGGAAACGCACACATGTGCCAATGTATGGCCTCAAAATATTTTAAGCTCATTGCTGAAAAAAACGAACGGAATGAAACCCCAATTTTCTTGGCAGCTAAGTATGGCCATAAAAATGCTTTCTTTTGCCTCTATTTTTGTTACCCCCAAGGAAACCGCTCGGATTTTTGCAGCAGAGATGCAAGGGGTAATACCATTCTTCATGCTGCCATTGTTGGAGAACACTTTGGTCAGTTCCGTTTGATTACTCTCTCTTGGATTCAATATTTGCAATTTCTTGCCATTGTTTTGACCAGTTTTGATGAAAAACTCTCTTCTTATAGCAAAACTTTTCTTTCACAGATTTGGCATTTCAAATCCTATGCGAATATCCAGATCTTGTGAACGCTATCAATGAAAATGGTTCATCTCCTCTCCATGTTCTAGCCACGAAGACTAATGCATTTAAGAGTGGTAGTCGTCTTGGACTGTTCGATTCGATCCTCTACAGCTGTAAGCAAATTTTCTCTACCAAATTCAAGCTTTGAGCCTAAATATTGTTGTAAATATAATCAGGAAATTAGTGCTATTAATTATGTTGTAGGTATCATAGTGGATAAGATGAAGGAGAAAACATATGACAGTAACGATTACCAGAAAAAGTTTGAAGAAAATGAAAGTGATTGCTTTCCACCAACCTACGAAACCTGCGTGCGCTTCTTCGGAATGTTTCTGGGTGTGGTTTGTTTTGGCATGCCAAGTAGGTTATTCTTCCATATAAGAGAAACAAAAATGGATTTATATATTTATGTTTAAAATTTATACATCTTCTCCATCTTTCCACTAAAGGTTAGACCTAATAAACCGAAGAAAACCTGGTTTTGTAGAAACATGTTCTTTTAGAAGTACAAGTAGCTTGCTTTCATGCATTAATCACAAGAAGAAGGAGAAGAAGGGCAACAGCAATCGTGACGAAGAGAATCCTCAAGGGACGAGCAAACTAACTTATCAAGGTAAAGAATTTAAGTTTCACCGTCACTTTTTCTCAAAAAGCAAAAAAAGTTTCATTATCACTCGGAAGAAATCATTACTCTTAAACATATACATAGTTCAAATGATGCTCCAAAAGGATCATCAAATACAGGGACTAGTATACACATGAATTTAACATGTCAAATATGATTAAGTGAGTTTCTTTCATATCTTTTCTGATAAATTAATTTGCTTAGATATACATTACAAGCTAGGAGGTCTACCTTCATCAATTTGTGCGAACTGCCTTTTGGGTCCACATATATTGGGTAATGCTCTCCAATCCATTTTTCTTTCTTTTTCTTTTTTTTTTGAAGGTACAAGCCCAGAGCCGGAGGAAGAGCATAGAGCAGACTATGTTCCAGAGAATTATACCACATTTATACAATTTTTCAAATTTGTGACGAAATTCGTGATGGTTGTTCTGGGACTTGGTTAGTACATATTTCTTTACAGTATATATATATATATATAAAGCAGGACTTCTTATGATTATGGTGGTACAGGCTTTCAAAGGATAAAGAAGATAACAACAAAGAAGCAGAGACACACATGGGCTTCTCAGGTCATGGATAAGTTGATTGAGAATGCTTCTACGTATAAGTATTCTGGAGGACAGACTGGCACTAGCATTGACGGAACGACTGAAGAATTTCCACCTAATCCAAGCCTAACGAGTGCATCTCATCAGGATACAAATACAGGCAATGGTTCCAAATCTGAAACCTTAGGCAAACAAGGGGAATGTCATAATGAAACAGGTATGATTTATTTATTTTTATTAGAGAAGCAGGCAAGTTAGAGCACTTGTTCTGTTACAAGAAAACAAAATCAGAATCCCCAAAGAAGCAATTGATTGACTTCAAAAAATTCCAACTTTCAGAAGCAATCTTTAGGCTTAGCTTCCTATTTTCAGGAGTTCTCAGATATCTGTGTTTTTAAACCTTTTGGTTATTTGTGAAATATTACTAAACTTAAAATCAATTACCAATAGAGGAAGACACTCCAAACTTTACGGATGTAGCTAACAAGTTTGCACTCCTAATAGTTGCTACATTATGATATCTTTTTAAGAAATTGACTTCCATGAATGTCTATGCTATCTATTCACACTAACTAAAGTTATGATATACCATACAGGTTCCTCAAAAATGGAAGGGAATGATGCACCGGTGGAGAAATATCTTGGAGAATACCATATTACAGGAACTGTGGATTCAAAGACTTCAAAGCACGCCGTGCAGATGAAACTTGAAACAAAAGCTGCTGTTGAATCTACAAAACAGAAGACACCTATTCTAACAGCAGCAAGTAAAGGCATAACCGAAATGGTGGAAAAAATTTTAGATAAATTTCCAGTTGCTATCCAGGACGTGGATACTGAAAACAAAAATGTCATGCTCTTAGCCGTAGAGAACAGACAAACTCATACTTTCCAATTTCTTGTGGAAAGGAAAGGTTTACATGAAAGTGTTTTTCGACAACGGGACAACCAAGGAAACAATGCATTGCATCTTGCTGCAACCTATGGAAATTATCGACCCTGGCTGATTCCAGGATCCGCATTGCAGATGCAATGGGAAATCAAATGGTACAAGGTATGATCTACTGATGCTTAATTCTCCAATATGTTTATGGGCTTATTGATTGATTCATGCATTTTCTCTGTTTGTTTTCTGTTACCTTCTTTTCCTTGGATGCCAGTTTGTCAAGAAATCCCTGGCAAAACATCTTCTTGGTCATTACAACAATAAGGATCAAACTCCAAAGCAAATCTTTACAGAAACACACAAAACCCTTGTCAAAGATGGCAGTGAATGGCTCACCAAAACCTCTGAATCATGCTCTCTTATTGCTGCACTCATTGCAACAGTAGCATTTGCCACAGCAGCAAACATTCCAGGTGGTGTCAGTCATGGTAAACCAGTTCTAAGAGATGAGCCTGCATTTGATGTCTTTGCCATCTCATCTCTTGTAGCTCTATGCTTCTCTGTTACAGCCTTAGTCTTTTTCCTGGCAATTCTCACCTCTCGATTCGAAGAGAAGGATTTTGCCAATAAACTGCCAAGGAAACTTATATGGGGTTTAACATCACTATTTACATCTATAGCTGCTATGCTGGTCTCCTTTTGTGCAGGGCATTTCTTTGAACTGAGAGATGAGTTAAAGTCTGCAGCATTTCCAATATACACAGCAACATGCTTGCCTATTTCCTTCTTTGCTCTCGCACAACTACCGCTCTACTTCGATCTTTTATGGGCTATCTGCCAAAGAGTGCCACAACGCAGCTATAAGGAATTTGCTTCGTAATCATCTACTGGCCTTCTATGCTGTATAATATCTGCCATGGTGTTCAAGTAATTATATTTTTGTAAGATACATAGGATTGGTTTTGTGTGAAAGTGGTTGCTATTGTGTTTTCCAATGATCGATCTGCCTCAGACATCAGTGTTATTATCCTTTTTCTATTTTAAAAAACGGTGAATTATTAAATTGATTAAGCGAGTAATTAGTATGAAAATGTAATAATTATTAAAACATAATTTTTCCCATGCATATAAGTAAAACTTTGTATTTTGTTATTTCTTAAAGTTAAATTTTTATTATCTAGCTGTCATATTCCACCAAATTAAAACTGATTAAAAGTGAAAAGTAGAAGTACATATGGTTCACATGGTAGAGAGCTAGACGTGAAGAAAGGAATTCTATTTGATGGCTTACTTATGGTCTACTGCAAGTATATATATATATATATATGTATCATATTTCTACTCTATGATCTCATCCTCTTTATCTGCGTGGAATGAAAAACATAATATACCGATGGATTGTGCTCGACGGAAATATAGGAAAATTCAATCAGGTTGCTCTTTTTCGAGGGAACAAGGATTTGCACGTAAATCACAAATTGATGCACTTCATTACCCAGTAACTCAGCTCACTTTTTTTTGAAAGGTAATGATCTTTGTATTCATTCAAAGGAAGAGTTACAAAGACTGCTTCAAGTCTGCATCTAAATGAGTTTCACGTATACAGGAGATATTTAACATTTACTTTATAACCATTTGTAAGTAAATGTATCAGTTCATTCATCCATTAATCAAGGCGTTGGAAACTTGTCACAGGACGGAGCATTTATGTGGACAAATACATGTGATTATGTAACCATATGTACATATATCTCCCATGTGAGAAATGTGTGGCATGAATGCCACGTGGCACGTGATATGGCAGACATTGAATAGGTCGACACATTTGCCGCAAGGCACGCTAAGAATCAATGACATACACGATTTTTTCGTTTATGCCATATTTATTTAAGGAACGATTTTTTTTAGCTCTTAAAGATAAAAAGGTGTTTTCGAAAATAAATTTATTTTTTAATTTTAACTGATTTTAACTAATAAAAAAGATTTTTAGACAAAATTACTTTTAATGAAATCTCTTCATATTCAAGTTTATGTGTTAAAAAAAATATCGTTATATGTCATGTTGAAAAAAAATTATTACATGTCATGTTTTTTTATGATTACAGGAAATATAACAAATAAAATAACTCAAAGTTAATTATCTAAATTAGAGGATATTAGATAATATCTTTTTATCCAAATCCATTTCATCCCAGCAATAAGGTTACCGTTATTTTTCAATACATCTTCATTTACATGTCAATTTTTTTTTTTATTTTAAACTTTATCTCTAAATGTTTAACTTCAAGAATTTGTCTTAGTGAAATATAAAAATAGAGAACAATTAAAAAATGGTGTTGTTATATGCTATGTTCAAAAAAACATTGTTACAGTTGAAAAAAAATTGTTACAAGTTTTAACTCCAAAAGCTTATGTTGTAGTGAAATACAAAAGAGCAAGTTACACTTCATGTTTAATAATAGAAAAGAAAAACAAAATGAATACTACAAGCCTAATTAGATGTTACACACAAAAACTTAAGTAGCAAATGTTACACGCCAAGGTCAAAGCTTCAACAACAAATATTAAGACCAAAACTTCAACACCAGATGTTACAAGTCAAGGCCAAAGCTTTAACACCAGATATTACACACCAAAACTTGCTTTTTCCTATTGATGTTACATGTCAAGATATGAATCACTTTGTTACACGTCAAGGCATATTCTACCAGAATTGAATAACTGAAAAACTCAATATCAATAAATCTAAGAACTTATTGTTACTCACCATGCCATGCTCTTTAATTTGTAGATCGACGACGATATGACGAAATAATGAGAGATAGACAAAGATAGATAGTGATGGTGATAAAATTAGAAAGAGCTAGATGGTGAGAGAGAAAAATGGAGAGCATAGCCTACCAATGGCAGAAGAGAAAAATTAAGAACATTTCATTTGTTTGGAATGATTTTAAAGGTATTTTTACTATCTCATGATTAAAATTGAGTAAAAACAGTTAACTTTATATTGAAGATTATTTTTAAAATGAGTTTATGAAGATGATCATTTTTCATAATTTCCTCTTTATCCAATTATAAGTTTTCGATGAATTTGCTGCTATTTGTTTTGGGACTTGGTTAGTATCCTTATGTTTGATCACCGCAGCTCGATCACATTTATCCTCTAGCTTTAAAACATAAATACTAAGCAATGTTTTCTTGGCAACTTTGTTCCATTATCATTGATAATCATGCAAAGAGTAGCTAGGGAATCAGTTTATAAAGAAAAGGGAAAGTGATTTAATATTTATTTTGTAAATTCTCACTAATTGATCTCGGGTTTGAATCCTAATTACATGCTTACTCCTATCCTGATAGCAGCAAGGATATGGGTGTAACAGAAATGGTTGAAAGCATCCTAGAAAATTTCCTGTCATCTATTCAGGACTGGGATGCCATTAATAACAAAAATGCCATGCTCTTAGCAGTAGAGATCGATAGGCAAACTCACATTTTATGGTTCCCAATAGTAGGAAAAACTCCATTGCATGAAAGTGTTTTCCGATGGTGGGACAACCAGGGGAACAATGCATTGCACCTTGCTGCAACACATGGAGAATATCTGCCTTGACTGATTCCAGGATCTGCATTGCAGATGCAATGGGATCTCAAGTGGGTAAGCTATGCTCTAGGCCTGTAGCTATTATGAGGTAGTTAAGTTATTCGAGTTTTGAATTTGGATGAATTATCTATTCCCCTTTTTGTCTTCTCCATTCTTTAGTTAAACTGAGTTATACCACTAATATTGCAGTTCGTCAAAAAAAATCCATTTCACAGCATTTGCTTGTTTATTACAACCACAAGGTGGACCAAACGACGAAACAAATCTTCACAGAAACACACAAATCGCTCGTCAAAAAGGGTTGTGAATTATGGCTCACCAAAACCTCTGAATCATGGTTGCTGGCCTGCAACTTCAGCAACTATTCCAGGAAGACAGTGGTAAACCAGTTCTCAGGGCTGAACCTGCATTTGCTGTCTTTTGTATCTCATCCCGAGTAGCTCCTTGCTTCTATGTGACAGCACCGGTCATTTTCCTTAGCAATCCTCACCTCTCAATTCGAAGAGACAGATTTTGCTTATGGATTGCCTTGGGAACTCATTCTGGGTTCAACAGCATTGTTCATTAGCATAGCTGCTATGCTGCACTCATTTTCTGCAGGGCATTTCTTTAAATTATCAAAATAAAAGATTAGTCATTGTGATGATATATATATATATATATATATATACTCTTTAAGTAAGAGATTATGTGCTAGTTAGTAAAATTTTAAATTTAGTTTNATATATATATATATATACTCTTTAAGTAAGAGATTATGTGCAGTTGAAATTTAAATTGTTTAATAATAATAGTATTAGCATATTAAATTTTTTGTTACATTTTTTTAATATTTTATAATTAAAATAAAAATGTAATTTTTGTTAATGTATACAACTTCTATAACTATATTTTATTCTAAACGCTGCCTAATATTTTTATATTGCAGCCAAATAAAAGTAATTAGATACTTCATTATTTCTATTTAATATGTATAATTAAATACTAAAATAAATGGTTTTTGTAAATGTGAAAATCACCCGTATGTATTAGCTGACCCCTATAAGTAGAACTATAAGCCATCAACAACGGCTCTAACTGCGCCTGTGCACACGGACACTCGTCATCAGATAAGCGCGTCAAGTGAAGGGATCCATGACCCAAGGACAAACCTGAAACGACGCCGTCGCATCTCCCTCGGGAAACGTAACCGAAGCTTAAAATGCAAACGGTCAAAAATCAAAAACATCAAATCAAATCGAAACCCAAAAATTTAGAAACTTTACACAAACCTCTCTTTCTCTGCGATTCTTCCTCGAACCTTCACCGACTCAAGGACCAAACTTGGGTCAATTTTTCACTATCCCAATCACTGAGTCAATCCAAACCAACTCGGTGGTGAGTGACCCTGATTGAAACTCTCTCTTTTAAAAACGAAATCTTGAAACTTTTCAATAGGAATCCATCCTTTTTCAATGGCATGCAATGTGATAAATTCATGGACCTTCAGTGGCCTAGTGGGGGCTTTTCTTGATCTATCAATAGCTTATTTATTGCTTTGTGGATCAACCCTTTCTTATTTGGCTTCAAAATTTCTGGGTTTATTGGGATTGTCCTTGCCTTGTCCTTGTAATGGATTGTTTGGGTCAACAGATAAGAGTAATTGTCTTCAAGCCATTTTAGTTAATAAACCATCTCTTAAAATCTCCTCTGTTCAATCTTCTGTTAAGAAAAAGCTCCCTTTTGATTCAATTTGGAACAACTTTTATGATGATGAGGATGAGGATGAAGAACAGCATGATAGTCAATCAAATGTCGATAAGTGGCAAAATAGGAATGTCGAAATGGAAGGGGAAGCATCTTCTTGTTCATGGAATGAGAAGAAGAATTTTGTTGGAGTAAAAAAAGGAAGCTTTACGCCATTTCCTAAGTGGAAGGGGTTTGGGAGTCAGAGGCCTAGAGTTGGTCTTAGGCGGCGTAAGAGAGCTGCTAGTGGTCGTCGTGGAAAGGTTTTGTCTTTTTCGTATGATTCTTTGGTGTCGATGACTACCCCAACTGGTTTGAATTCTTCTGCTAGCATTGGTAAATTTGGGAATGATATTACTGAAGGGGGCACGACTTCGGCTAAATCTGAAGGTGATGATCTTTTGTTATCTTTTAGTTTATTTTTATCTGTGTTATTAGGATTTTGATTTGTTTTTATACTATGTTTTGATTATGTTGAAATTTCATTTTAAGGACCGCTTGCAATATGAATATGTCAACAATTGGCACAGGATTGCATGTTGAGGACAATTAATTACCTTACAAGATAAGTGAAGATTATTGTGGAATTTACTCATATAATATTTTGATATCTAGATTGTAACAACTGTTTTCCTAGCAATGCTTATAATATTAAGTGCATCAGGGGTATTTTATAAATATTCGGTGTCCATGTTGAAGATTGGTGTAAGAGAATTGGGAATTATTAGGTTTTCAAAACTTTTTAAATATAATCTAAGGGAGTAGTTATGATTTAAACAAATGTCTTTTGTGTGTAAGTGGTGCATGGTGCATACATTTGTATGTACAGTAAGTGTTAATTTTCAGTTGTAAATGAAGCTAGTAGTCATATCCATGACCAGAGAAGAAGGTTTTAGTATTGCTACTTCTGAAGTCATAGATTGTTTTGATGCAATAGAGTGCTACTCTACAATCTAAGTTCATGGAATGTTTTCTTTGAGGACAAATTTTGCTGATTTTCAGCAATGATTTGAACATAAAAGGATTGCACATAAAATGCTTGTGTTTTTAGCTTGTAGTTTTACTCCACATACTAATGCCTGATCTAATGTGCATGGTTCTGAAATTTTAGATGGCTGGGAAACTTCAAAAGAGATCGAAATGCCTGAGCAAGGTTCTCAGGGTTTTGAAATGGATGATGACCTTTTTGCTGAGAATACACTCATAGAGAAGGAAGTAGCACTGGCTGAGTTCAAGTGCTTGCCACCAGATCAGGATTTTGATGGCAGTGACAGAAATGCAATTAGAGTCTTAGAACAAGCTCTAGAAGAAGAGCATGCTGCTCGTACTGCTCTATACCTTGAGCTTGAGAAAGAGAGAAGTGCTGCTGCTACTGCTGCAGATGAGGCTATGGCAATGATATTGCGTCTGCAAGAGGAGAAGGCAACCATCGAGATGGAAGCTAGGCAATACCAGAGGATGATAGAGGAAAAATCTGCATATGATGCTGAAGAAATGAACATTCTCAAAGAGATCCTATTAAGGAGAGAAAGGGAAAAGCATTTCTTGGAGAAGGAAGTTGAATCTTACAAGCAAATGTTTTTTGAAAATGAGCAATTGGATGCTGAGATGTATGATACAGCAGCCACACAGGAACAAAAAAGTTCATCTATATATTCAAATGAGGAGCCAGTGCTAAAGTTGCAGCAGAACACTGAATCTGTCGGAGAGAAGGAAAAGACAAAAATTAACGGTGATTTTTCAGAGTATGAGATCACATCTATAAGGTCACTGAATCATACTCTTGCTTTTGGGAAAGAAATACCGATTCCAGAACTCAATGAAGATGCTGGCTCTTTAAATTCTAGTGTTGAAATCAATCGTGCACATCTGTCTAGAATTCATGATGAGGTTAATCAAGAATTTCAGAACAAGGGAATGGCACTCAAAAACAAGAGTCTCAATCATCAAGAGAGACATGTGCAGTCCAGTCAGTCAACAGAGGGACCTGATTTGCATGAGAAAGCCATTAACCCTGTGGTTGAAGAAGAGGAGCAATGTGGGGAAACCAGTCCACACCAACGCTTGATGCCTAAGACAACAGAGGCTTTGGAAGAAGCTAAGATAATTTTCCCTTATAATAATGAAAAAGTGGAGAAGCATGGAGAAGACTTACATGGCTCCTATTCTGGTATTGATCATCATGTTCACGATGTTCATGTCATTTATGATGAATGTAACGTTAATAATGTAGAGAATGGAAACGAAAGTGAGAAGAAGTCAATTAGTGTTACCTCAAACTTGCCTGGAACATGTGATAATCCAACCATTGGTGGGTTAGTAATTGAGCCTGATAGGAAAAGAAACAGTTTGGACAGATCTGGCAGATTACCACCAATTGGTCCTTCACGAGGCAAACATTTACCTCCCATTTTACGTCGAAATTCCATGTCTGCTTTCGATTATGAACGGCTGAAAATTGACAATGAAGTTGGGTGGCTTAGAGAAAGGCTAAAGATTGTACAGCAGGGAAGAGACAAGCTCAACTTCCCTGTGGGGCACCGGGAGAGGGAACAAGCTCAGTTGCAAATATTGGAAAACATTGCAAGTCAACTTCGAGAGATACGACAGTTAACAGAACCTGGAAAAGCTTTGCGACAGGCATCTTTGCCCCCTCCATCCTCAAAGGTGCCATATTACTCTCTGCATGATCAAATCTGTATTGTTCTTTTTTTTGTTTACATGATTACTACTTCTGGAATTGGACATTTCTAGGATATTACAGATAATTTTATTCTAACTTTTTAAATACACATAAAATCTTGAACCAGTATGGCTTCTGCTGTCACTGGTGCTCTCCCACTTGACTAATTATTTTGAGGAGTCATTTCACCTTTGCTGGCCCGCAATTGAGAGCGTAGCTGGGTGTGAATAGTCTCTTAACCAATTTGTAGATGTCACATTGAACCAAATTCATTTTTGATTTAAATGTTAATTGCTAGACAATATGAAATCTTTTTACCCCTGCATCTAAACCATTCTCTCTTTAGAATGATCATTTTACATGGAATTTTCAAGATTAGTTTCTCTTCTCTGCTTTTTAGATCAAGCTCTGTAAGAAGCAACATCTTTTCCTTGCTACGTAATTACGGCATTGAGAGAATATGCCTTTCTAGAAAGAGAATTGTGAATTGATCTTCTAATTCTTTTTTTTTGTTGTTCACAGAGCATCTTATATGAGCTCATAAGTCTTTTATTTATTTGGAAGTTTTAGGCACCTATCCTAAATATTAACTTGATCATGCAACAACTTAATTGATTTCTGGAGCTGTACGGTTTCAGGTTATGTCAAAGAGAAGACGTTGGCGGGGTGCTCCTTTAGGAGTATTGAGAAGCATTTGAAAGAACCAACAGTTCTCTCGAATGTTGATGATTGAGATGAGCTAGAGAATCTGATCTCTTGGGTCCGTCTGGGACCAGCTGATATCTTTTGAAGGTTTGGATTGCAACTTTCCTCCAATTGCACTAGTAAGCTGTTTCCAAAAGTAATTTACATGTCAGGCGAAATCTTAGTTGACGGATATGCTAGAGATGGAAGAGGAAATATACGAGTTTCTGCTTATAATTGTAGAATCCAATTTTGACTATTTGGTAGCCCTGTAGGTTCCAGACAGAAATGAGCTTCTGCCTATTACACGTCCTGTAGTTTCCACTTGACATATAAATTTTATATCTTAAAGTTTCCTTTTTCACTAAATTTTGACTTAAATCTGGTGACTGTAGTTGTTCACTTAACTGCTTTCATTTTTAAACTTGTTAGTTGCACTTGCTGCTGGCTTGTGGAGAAACTCGTTGGAAAATTTTATGAGGGGAGAAACTTAAAGGATGGAATTTGTAAAAACAACTTTTCCCTGATTTTGGATAATGAAGTATGATCTATAGTTCCTTCATAGGGTTCATAAAGAAGTCTCTTCTAAATTTGGTGGTTGTATGTTGATAAAAGGTCTCCTCTAAAATTCTTCAAGCAGTGGGTAAATGTGGGGGTAAACTTTAATAGTTACCATCACCTTACAAAATTAAAAAAAAAAATTAATGTTAAGGAGAGAAATGTATAAACAACGAAAAACAAATGCCAAACGTTTGATGAACAACGCAAAGAAACGGGACTGCTCCAGCAGGCTAACACTGGTTAGTTTACGAGTCGTCTATAGACCTACGCACAGGTTAGAGAAATTCTTCTCGCAGCCTAGTAGTTCTCTTGTCTCACTGCAAGGCATTCAGCCTTCTGTCAGGTGCAATCCGTATTAGATAAATTCTCCAACTTGTTAACCATGGCCCGCCCAACTCAAGATCCTTTAGGAGTCATGACTGCTGACGGTCGGGTTTGTATCGAACCAGAAACACATTGTGGATTACCAATTATAATTGATGTGAATCTTGAAGACCTCCGTCGCAACGTCTACCAGAACTTAGTTTCTGCTCTTAACTAGTACGCCCCTGTTCGCGACCAGTATTCTGGAACTGAATCAACGCCATCTCCGGCGACCTGGACTGCCTGGCTGACTTTGCCGTTGCAGTTTGTTGTAATCGGCTTCGAACCGTTCTTGAACGCTACCATCCTACCGCGCCCTCCTTGAGGATGAATCCTCGCTGCCCGGTCAACAACAAACTTGAGATGCCCACATTCTTGGCGTCAACTCTTGGGTCAATCGGCCTATTACGCATCTCTGATGGTCCTGTCTATCAATTGATCGTCTTTGCTTGCCCAACTGGCACTATGGCTACATATGTCCGTGCCGAAGTAGCCGTTCTCAATGAAGGACGTGTTGCTCGTATCACAGCCTGCCTTCGCCCTGACCGGGAATGGCAGTACTGGCTTTCGGTAAAACATCTCTAACGTGCTACACGATTTGCTTCGTTTGTTAATGTAACTGTAACTGATCACCACCTTTAACAGGAACAACAGAATATGGCAAAGCTGCTTCTTTCTTGAGTTTTCAAGATGGAGTATGCAGAGGCGGCGGTGTCTCTCTTATTGATGATTGGAGTCAGTTAATATATCCATTGCAATCCCCATCCAAATTTGATCCGTTGTTAAGTTTCCTTTTAAACAAGTAACATATAATCTTAATTTAAAATGATATTCCACATACTTTAATTAAGTAAAATAAAAATATAACATTCTAATTTATTGCTCATGTAACGCTCCACACGAGAGTGACACTTCTCAATTTGATCGAAGATTTGAGAAATTTTATAGATTTCAAGTATTAAATTCTCTCTCTAACCATGCTCAAATATATATATCTAAACAAATAAAATATTCACAGTTTCTTATCCTTTTGTTTTTTTTTATAATTGATGAGAAAAATTTGAATTTTATTCTTTAAACAGGAGTAAATAGGAGGATAATATACTAACCAATGAACTAAATGCTCGGGTGCTTCTTGTCCTTTTATTAGTTGCCTTCATTTTCATTTTTCAGCATCGGAACTTTTCCACGACTTCACCCTTTGTTTACAATGCTTCTCCTCTCTTCTTTTTTCTAAATGAGTGATGAAACGATAAAGAAGGTTACCACCTTCTACTACACATATTAAGAAGGAAGTTGGCCTTTTTTGTTTTGTTGGAGTTGTCTACTTGGTTCAAGAACAATAGACGGATATGTGATTCCCAGTTTTCACATGTTGATACTCAAATTTTTTTTCTTTATTTATCCGATATATATGCATGTGTTGTCTATGTTTACCTTATTAGGAAGACAAGAAGCAAAGTTTAGCAGCCGGAGCCAACTGCCACGTTATACAAAGTATACCGAGCACTATATGTCCAGTCCTACGTACCCACTTTATTTCTACTTATTCAAATTCCAAAAACAACATTCATACTACCTGGAAGGCTTTAAAATTGGAGTTCATTCGATCATGTTACCCAAATACAAGGTCAATTAGTTTATGAGATTATCATAAAGCAGACAATGGAAATGATGCATGGCCTTCTCGACAGTTGGAGCATATCTTCCACTGCAATATGCAGGTGATTCGATACCCCTTTGAACACCTTCACACAGTGTAATGTCTTCCATCTGCATATTTTCATCCATATTTTTGTTACTAAAAGAATTTGAAGGTTCCAAGAACAACATTAAATTTTTAACATATAGGACTAAACCGGGGTGAAGGGTCCAAAATTTTAGAAAATATTTACTTAATATATATATATATATATATATATATATATATTTTTTTTATATATATATATATATGCTATGCTAATGCAATTATCTATGTTTTTTTTTATTATTAATTATTTTTATTTAATTATATATTTTTTTTATTNAAATAATTTTTTTATTTAATAATTTATATAAATAAAAAATAATAAAATAACTTCACAAACTCTACTTAACTTTACTCTAAATCTTAATTAAGTTTTTTCACACCTCTTTCTCTCTCTTTCTTTTCTTTTTTGTTTTTTATTTTTACTTTACTCTCTTCTATGTAAATCACAATTGAAATAAATTTCATTCTTTAAAAAAAATTTATGAACTTGGACATTGGCCACTCACCATTATTGTGTGAAACTAAGAGGAGATAAAGTTTTATTTTATTTTTTTTATATTATTTAACCATTTACATATTTAATTATTGTGTGAAATCTTATATATTGTATTTATATATTTATGCATTATAATTTTATATTTAGTATTTTACTTTAAAACATAAATAAAATAAAAATATTAGATTTTGACTGCATTAAATTTTTTAAAGATTAATTAAAGTATAAGTTAAAAATAATTGACAAATTCTTTAAAAGAAAATATATAAATCGTCCAAATTATTCTCCTACATTTGAGACACCAAACTAATAAAAATTGTGAAAAGAAGATTTCGTGATGAGTTTCTTATAGATAATTTACTTATTTATATTAAAAAAGATATTATTAACCTTTTCAATATAAAATTAATTATTGATGAATTTAAATCTATGAAACATCATCCAACACAACTTTCATAAAAACTTATAATAAATCTTTCTTTTCTTGATCTTTTTTATTTATATGTTATATAAAATTGTTTATTACGAATGTTTTGATTGTTGATTAAATTTAACATATTAATTTTTGTTCATCTTTAGTTCTCCCTCAACAAAAGTTAGTTAACTCCGCTTGCAAGACTAAAGATCATGTGCTAGTACCTGAACTCTTTCGCTATCCACAAGACTTCTCTCGATGAAAGCTTTGTCATCCTGAGGCCAAAAGAAGTGCTTGGTTAAATTGGAATTCTCATCGTTCTTCTCTATAATTGGGACCTTATAAAGCTAATCATGGCCCAAAGTCATCGCATGATAGAGAGGGAGATTAAGCAAGATGCCTAGTATATGGATTACTAATAAAAGGATCGCATTACTGTATAGAACATAGAATAATGTTTCACCATTATAAGATTCAAAGCAGATCATGAAATTGAGAAAATGTGCTCCTCCCACTCAATAAAATTGCGAAATATTACAATTCTATGGATAAGGATGATTACTGTATAAACTTAAAGCCTTTTAACTTATTGTATCACATAGCTGTCACTGTTAGGCTGCTTCATAAGGGTGTGAACTCCACCATGTGATACAATAAGTCAAAAGGCTTTATTTAGACATGTGCATGCGCACCTGCACTCAAATCACACAGGCACAACCCTTACCACGCTTCATAACAATGGCAACCATGTGATAAAACAAGTCAAAAGGCTTTAAGTTTTTGTGGTTACTGTGATTATACGATGCACAGAAGAGAATGTTAATAGTGGTTACTGTCAGCATATTTATTTAGACAGACATGCACTTTCAAATGCCATACCATACACAAGACAACATGTGGAAGGCTAAGATATTAGATACTAAACCTGAAGCATCCCTTCTGAAACAACATTACCCATACATCAACTTGATATAATCCAAAATTATGCAAAAATAGAAGCATGTAATTTGGTACGATTGCAGTATTTAGAGGTCAAGGCATAGAAGTACAGTAATAAATTTGTAGTATATGATAGCTTCATAACTCTTCATTGCAATCACATTCTTGAGATTTTAAATATTTTCCTGTCAAAAGTGAAAGGAAGTTCACACGTAAAGCATGCAGTGATATCTGACAACATTAGAGAGTCTTCATGAAATTTCAGCTTGGAAGTAGACAACAATTTTAAAGGAGCATTATTTATAAACGTTGCTTTTATTTTTTATCATCTAGATTATTAACTATAGGCATTAAAGTTACTGAGTCTACAAAGACAATACAACTGCCCATCTGAAGAAATATCTTGAAATCTCAATTTGCTAAATATTACAAAGAGAACAAATAATACAAGAGATAAAGTGTTTTAAGACAACCAATTTCATTATACAAGACTAAGAGATCAAAGCAGCATTAGAAACACTGAAAAGGATCAGTTTTCCACCAAAAAAATTTTTAATCATCCACAGCTTGAATTGACAAATCTTTCTATGGTTATAACCAACATTTAATTGTTGTTATCACCTGCAAACTGTTAAAGATTAGATATAAGGAAAGGAGACATTTTTGTGGTTGTGCATGTGTGATTTGAGTCCAGGTGCACATGCACACATGTACTAACACAATGGTTGATACAATCATCCTTCTCCTAGTACATATTGTGAGTGTAGAAGCACATAGACATGGTGGCAGACAGACACATCCACCCAAAATAATTCATAAAACCACCTTCCCCTTCCTTTTCTTTTCTTCTCTACTCTAACGTCTCCAGAAAAATGATTTTAATATTTATAGTCAAAAGGCTTTTCCTTTTTGACCCTGCATACTATGGTGGATGCACACGTGTACTAACACAATGGTTGATACAATCATCCTTCTCCTAGTACATATTGTGTGTGTAGAAGCACATAGGCATGGTTGCAGACAGACCCACCCACCACAATAATTCATATAACCATCCTTCCCCTTTCCCTTTCTTTTCTTCTCTATTCTAAAGTCTCTAGGAAAATGTTTTGAATATTCATAGTCAAAAGGCTTTTCTGTTTTGAACCTGCAAACTATTGCGGATGAACTAGATGACTTTTTTACTCGGTATTACAATTTTCTTCCTCTCATCCTCAAACAAGTGCCAGCAATATGCAGAGACACCCTTCTTCTCCCCCTTGCCTCTCAAGATTGCAACCAATATCTCCGTCTTAAAAACAGACAGGTTACCATCAGCTATCTCCTAATAATAATTTTTGTTTTCTTTTTTATTGTAAAAGCTTGATTAAAATCAGACAACATCCAAGTTACATAACTTTATGATCGTCCTTACTGGACTCAATCCTAGCTAAAGCATGAGCCAAAGAAGTGGCTTCTCACCTGGTATGAATGCATTGATGTTTAGAGCAATCAGCAGCTAACCAAATGATATCATGCACAATACTACCGCACTCCCATTACTGGTCTCTGACTTTGTGATTCCTTAGCAGCCATTAAGGAACCACTTTTAATTATCAAGTTGTTAAAACCCTTATGCAGGTCATCTCCAAACCAAATAATATTGCTTTTATCTCTGCACGTAGTGAAACTGATCCTTCTACTAAAAAAACATTGAAAGATAATGTGCCTTAAAGTCTCCTCATGCTCACCATAGACACTGCAACATGTATCCAATAAGATGCCTTGAGCTCTAAGATTTTATTTGGTAGGTAAGATCTCTTTTACAAGTCACTATATGAAAATTATACAAAGGTAAATTACAAAAAATAAAAAAGGTTTTGCTCAAAAAAAAATTGCCTACAAAGGTTTAAAAACTGACAATTAACCACCCTGAGCTTTATTTTGGTAGAAATTATTAACACCGTTAGCATTTTCTTATAAGCAAGTATAGATGTTAACTTAACATATTCAACCTAAGGGCAGTTAACAAGAAGAAAAAAGGGAAATAAGTTAATGTTGTTAGATGTTAGCTTAACAAATTACCTCAAGGTAGTTGAATGTCACCTTTCAAACCTCAAAAGACAAATTTCTCTTGTCTCAAACCACAGGGTGCCTTTTGTAATTTACCTTAAAAAAAAATTCCGAACTTTGTTTCAATAGAAGAATTTTGAGTTGAAAGGCTTTTCTGTCCTTCTAAAAGTTACTCATGAGCCTTAGATTCCAAGTCTTCAACAAGGAAAATTGATGTGGTTATCTTTTTCTGTTCTGCACTGACTACCAAGAGTATGCTAAGCTAAGAAAGCAACACTGTGCACATCCAAACCACTTGCATCTAGTCCAAGGGACTGCTTTGTCCTATAGATTACGATAGTGAAAGCATAAAAACACACATTGCTATTCAAGCCCAGTAATTAAACATTCCGAATCAGGTTTGTCCGATGTATTTTGACCAGCTTAAGTTATCAGTGTATGGAGAATCGCCAAAACAAGCCTTTCACAAGTTGTGTCATCTTTTTATATGATTTATTCATCCTTTGACTAATTACAGTTGATGTCAGAACATACCATGCTCATGGTATCTAGCTGATAGGTACAAAACGAAACCATTCACATGCATAGAACGATCCATTATTTACATTACATTCTCGCATGTTTGATATTCTATAAGTACAATCGTGAATATATCACAAAATGCATGAATAAGTAGAAGGATTTTGCTAAATGAGCACCTTAAGGGCACTCTTTAAGGTTTGCTAAAATACTATTTACAGTAATGTTCTTGTATAAAATGCAGTGGGTTGACAGATAATATGATGAAAGCAATGCACTGGAAGAAGATATTACTTAGTGCCTGTTCAATTTGATTTTTTTTAACTTATTTACTTCTTAAAAGGAAAAACCAAGTCAAGCAGGATTTTGAGAAACTCTTTTTTCAAAAAAGTAACTTTTTTTAAAGAACAAAATTAAAAAAAAAACTTAACAAAAAGCTCTAGAAAGAAGTTTTCTCTTTTTTTAAAAAAAAAACACATTAGCTTTTTAGAAAATACCCTTTCTCAATTGATCTCCCTCTCTTTTCCCTCCCTCTATAAATCAACCTTCTTCAATGCAAATCGCAATTTCCCTTTCCTCTACCTCCCTCTACAAAAACTACTAAAAAAAACAAAAGACCTAACAATAAAATAGCAAAATCAGGTATTTTTTTATTCTTATAAAGATTAAGAGAAAAAAGACCCAAAATTCAAAATTACATCAGATACCATGTAAAGGTTCTCTCTTCTTCACTAAAAAAGATTTAATGTCAAATACATCATTTCCTCTTTTCTCTTCTTTTTTGAAAATTGAAGCATAATGGTCCGATTGCTTGCTAGATCAACAAAAATCTAATACTATTACTACTATACAAAGTTTGAAAGCTATTCCGTTTCTGTATGAATTTTTTTGATTTTAACATCTGAAATCATATATAAGCTTGAAGCAAACTTGTTCTACTTTGGTTTATTACGTGACTGAAGATGACATGAATACCCTTTAGGGTAATTTTAACCAAAATTTGAACTTATATAATGTATTTTGACAAATAATTTTTGCTTAATTTTAAAAGTTATTATTTTTCATAAGACTTTCATAATAGCTTTTAAGCTAAAAAAAATTAGGCCAAACAGGCTCTTAATATAATAACTTTAAGGTTAGCAAAAGTCTAAATAAAATTACCTTAAGAGAAGCTTCAAGAAAATAGTCAAATACTACAAGGCATCTCCTAGGTCCCAATGGGATTACCAGATTGGTGTCCATCCAAGGTCCATACCTATAAGTCCATAAAAAAGATACTTTACCAGAAGGAGTGGAGGGTGGGGATAAAATGCAGATGGAAGTAACAAGGACCTGTTAATCATGAAATTTGGATAGATGAAAGCATATAAAGCATTTGATCCAAGCCGATCATCTTTCGTTTCTTTAGAGCCACCTTCAACACTTTGGATGCTAACTTTTTCAAATATCTGTTTCATAACAATAATCACTGACATACTGTGATGAAAATCATTTAAATCACAACGTGAACAAGAGATATTGAAGCATGTCTCATTCAGAAACATCAAACATGATGCATGCATATATGTCCCTGTGACATTCTAGAATTCTTAACAGAAATTGTCCAAGCCAAACAACATTAATTTGTAAAGCTTAAATTGAAACCAAAGAAAGATCAGATAGAGGCATACTGAGGTGGTGTATGAATCAAGCGTAAGACCAGATACAAGGCCTTTGTGCGCGTACGGTACATGGTAACCACCATCTAAGTAGTTGTCACAGAATACCTGCGAGTAAGAAATAAAAGATTGCCAGCAATCTGTGTATATGTTCATCAAACTTGCACAACAACCTTATGACCATTAAATTTGAGACAAAATATCATTGATTGTGGTATTTAAAATACTAAATTAACCCTGAATGCGACACAAAACAAGGGATTGAAGAGACACAGCTTTCTTAAACTACAAGAAGCTCATCTATATATATATACAAACAGATATATGTGTGTGTGTGTGTATATATATATATATATATATATATATATATATATATATAGATATACACATGTCCTCATAAAATGCCAATTGAGACAAACTAAATTGAAGGATCTTCCATTAGCTACCGAGACACACCTTCCAGTTACATTCAATGATGTATTCACGTCTACAAACATAAGTTAGTGGGGAATCAACCCCATTGAGGCTCAATATTTCTGAGCAGCTACCAAGCCATTCACTAGCAAGGATGTCAGTATCAATGTCATCCTTCTGTAAAATTTCCTTGTCCATATTGAGAAGAACAAATGGTCCCCAAGTAGCAACTTTTATTGGTATAAGTCCAAATTCCTACCATCAATTGCAGCAGATATCAACCAAGGTATCCCATTAACTGGAAAAATATTGCTATTGAATTAACAAGAAGGCAACAATTATATTTAAGTGCACAACAGCATACATTTACAATGAAATCCTGTATTCCTGAAATTCTAGTTGCCTTACGAAGCGCTCCATTTAACTCATACGTCCATCCCTGCAGAAAAAATTGGATAGGGATTATATCTAGTAAGTAAACTGGTTGGCATCTCAGCAGTAAATGGGAAGTAAAGGACAATACTTGATTTGCAGTATTGTTTAAAGAAGGAAGGATGTTTTCAGTCATCATCAGATATACTGCACATTTTAATTTGCAGAAGAGCATAATTGGTGGTGGATGTCACTTACAAAAATTTTATTCATGAGAGGAAGTTTTGTTTTGCCACAAATTCATTTGTGAGGATTTTCCACTTTAAGTAGGTTCTTTGGATGTAAAGCAGCATGTTGGTGATGAGAGCAAATGAAACAATCGACATAAATTGAGTAGGTGGATTGTTAAAGAAGAACTTAAGATTGTCTGAGACGCGCAAAATATGAAGTAGGAATCCATCAACACCTGGCTAGCTTTATTGAACAGGGCACAAAGTTTTCAGCTAGGCAATGGTTACCATTCTGCTGGAAGTGTAGAAAAAGCCTTTCTTTTAATGGTATTTTCAAATGCATCTTATATTGTGCTCAATCTTCTCTAATGACAACTCTTCTTTAAGCTTATCATAATAGATTTAGGACGAATTATAAGGCAGGGAACTCAGTTTGAAGTAAAAAATCTGCTGGTAGCTGGTTTTATATGTGTAAAAGGTAGGGCAAAACTCTGAATCAACTGCTTTACAATTTTCTGGCAGCTGAAACTTCAAAGCAAAAAGGGGAATCTTAGGGAGGTATCGGGGGGGAAGTCCTGTTGCAGCTAAGGGTAAACTTTCTCATCAATACAGAAATAAAAGAAACTAAAACAAATCAACAGCAAAAACATAGAAAAATCAAGATACTCTTAAGTCAATCAGAACGGATACAAACAGACTTACATGGTAAGGGCATGTAAAACAAGACTTTTTCCCACTTCCAGACACAAGAAGAGAGGCATGATGTCTACAGACATTGTGAAAAGCAGCAATGTTCCCATTATCATCCCGGCAGACCACAAACTCTACATTTCCCAATCTGCATAAAGACGATAAACCTTCATTTGCTCTTATACGTGACAATTGAGCCTATTTAACTGCTGGAATCAGAAAACAGGGCATCGTATGTTAAATGGACAACATAAAGCGCACCAGTTTTCCACAACTAAGCGCGGCCCGAGGACCAAGATAGTATTATTTTAGTGAATTCCGGGTGAGGGGAAGGGAACTAACGTTGAGCTAATAAACCAAATTCTGGTCGGTGTCAGTGGGTATTGCAAGATAAATCAATGTACCTGCCGGTGAAATAATCATGAGCTTCTTTTATCTGTTCAGAATACCCTGAAAAACCAGAATCAAAATTCAACAATCTACCTAGAAATTCAGATTGTTGACATATATCAAAAGTAATTGTCAGTGTTAGTATCCTGAACCGCAACCAAAAGAAGAGTAAGTATACTAACCAACAGCCTGCCAACCCCTGTAAAAGACACGATCCAGTTCAAAAGCGTAAAAGGAGGGGTCAGAGTACCAGGAGCTGGGTGGAGTGAGCGCTTTCTCTATGGGGATTTTCGGGTCAAATTCACGTACCATTGTCTGAGCTTTGTAACTCTCTCTGTCGGAACAACATGATACAGAAGAAAAGTTTGCAATTAACCTTGGATGCTGGAAATGGCTTTGGAAGAGAAATACTTCACTGATGGGTTTCAGCAGCAGAGTCATCCTTGTCTGAGTTGCGGATGTTCCAACTTCCCCACTCTGTTTTTTATTGCCTTGTCTGGCACAGTAGCAAAAAAGATAGAAATCCAGCACGCAGTAGAAAGAGTAGTTAACTATATGACGCAATCAATGATTTAAAATAAATTTTTATTTTTATTGTATTTTTTATGTATTTTATTAATATAAAAAAAATAATATATAAAGAAAACCAAAATAAATGAAAAGTACATAAAAGCACCAAACCCATACCTTTTTCTGTAGAGTGAGCTTTACCCCTTCCAAACGAGCTACAGGCTAATACAGGCCTGATCAAAACAGGCCCTGGTCAGGGAACCCAACAGAGGAAACCACGTCGTTTATTGTTAATCTCTTGTAATGATGAGTGACATGACGTCGTTTCCTTCTTAATGCTTCTTTATCTCCTGCCACATGGTGTCGTTTTACGAAGTGATAAAAGCCATCTTTTGAACCCTTAACCTGTTTCCTTTTCTTCGCTCATCTCACTGACGTTGTTGATAATGCTGGCCACAAGTTATTGTCAATTGAAAATGACAGCATGACTTGTTCGTGAAAGTTGAAAACATGTTGCTATGTTCAATTACTTTTATCATGTCTTTATTTGTAATATCTTTTATAACTATCAAATAATTAATAAATTGTATATAGTTTCAAGATTATAAATGAAGTGTGTGTGCTTTTTCTTTAAATACTAATACCCTGTTCATCTTTGTTCAACCCAACCTAAAATAGAGGCTTCTTAACAGGAGCCATATTCCATTCTCCATAATTAATATAGTATCATACCAAAACTAAGCTCTTGAGGGACCTAAAACATACCACCAACTAAAATCACAACTTTACAAAGCTGCAAATCAATAGCAATATGTCCATCTCCAACACACCTTCACACCCGTTACCTCCCACCTTCAATGGTGATAACCATAGATCCTGATAAGTAAAAATGAAAGCCCACTTACAGGCTTATGACCTATGGGACATTGTCGAGATAGGTTCGGGGCCCCTTGTCTTGAAAGAAATGGCAACACTTGCCTTAATCAAACAATATGGAGAAGAAGTTGCTAAACGATATCGAGCTTTATCCTTTCTCCATGCATGTGTCACGAAATCGGTGTTTGCAAAAATTATGACTTGTTCCACGATAAAGGAGGCTTAGGATAGACTTAGAGATGAGTTCCAAGATTCTAACAAGATGAGGCAATTTCAAATTTTTAATCTTATGAGAGAATTTGAAATTTTTCGTATGAAGGAGTCTGACTCAGTGAAGGAGTATATTGAAAAAGTGATGAAAATAGTCAATTAAGTAAGGCTTTTAGAAGAAAGTCTACTTGAAGAGAGAGTTGTCAAGAAAGTTTTGATATCCTCACCCGAGAGGTTTAAACCCACCATCTCATCACTTGAAGGTTCAAAGGATCTCTTATAATTGCAACTCACAGATGTAGTTAATGCTCTCTAATCATTAGACCGTAAAAGAGCCATGCGTCTCAACAGCAACGCAAATCGTGCTATGCTTGCCAAGATGAAAGAAAAAAGGCTCAATCGGTGCTTACAACACTATGTACGTATTAATTATTGTTCAAAGGATAAGGCCCAGGACCATTGTTCATATGTTTGCGTGTCGATGGAATGCAAGTTCATAATTAATTATTACAATTAACATCTTTTTATTGATATCATTTCTTAAATCCTCCCATCGTTTTGGTAAAATTTACAAATATCATCTTACCTAAAAAAATTTTCAATGAAACTTATCCTTTCAAGCCTCTTGGTGAAATCATATCACCGGGATTGACAATTGTAAACAAGATAAGCGTCATATGGTATAATGCACATTACAATTTGTTAAATACGAATCAAAGTTTTTTATTGAAAACATTACGCGGATCCTCCCATCATTTTAGTAAAATTCGGGAACGAATTCTCACCTAGAGAATTTCTTGGGAAAGTTTAGCTTTACAAACTTCCCCAAAAAGATCTCATCATCGGAGCCATTGTTCGTATATATTGCACACATGTCAATGAAATGCAAATTCATAATTAAGTATTACAATTGACAACCTTTTATCGAGGCCATTTTTGAATCCTCCCATCATTTTAGTAAAATCTGAAAATGCCATCTCACCTAGAGAATATCTTGAGAAAACTTATCCTTACAAGCTTCTCAGAGAAATCTCATCATCACGAAGTTAATTCAGATAATTATCCCATTTTATACCAATACTTTTTTATCATTTTTTTATCTTACTATATTTTCATTCCTTTTCCTTTTTATTTATTCCTATCCCAATTTTCGATAAAGCTATCGATTTCAGTCAACTTGATACTATCATATTTTATTATATATTAATTTTAATTTTTCCTAGTACATTTCCATCTCTATTTGATATCTATATAAACTTACATAACTAAGTATTTTATGATTATGTCTAACATTTCACCTTTTCTCACATTTTATATTTCTTCTTAAACATATTCTATACCTAAATAAACATTCCTTTTCTATATATATTTTCAATCTAAATAAATCTATTTCTACCACTAAATATTTACTTTTCCTATATTTAATATCTACCGAACATTTTTATGATCAATTATTCATTTCTTTCTACATATATTTTATTTGTTAAATATATTTTCATAACTAAAGATATATATATTCTATATTTTTAAAGAAACTAAATATATTTCTTTTCACCTATCCACAATTTTTTGTTTCCTTAGTCTCAATTTTTCATTCCTTACATTTAAAATAAATCTTGTTATATTTTTTCACTTATTCTATTTAAAAAAAATCTCATTTCATTTCTTCATTTCCTAAATCCTACTAAGATCAAACATATGCAAACCAATTAAGGAAGCTCAAGAATCTCAAATCCACAAATTAAACCCAAAGCAAAAGGAACAAGCCTTTACCTCTCGTTGGGCTTGAACCAATTCTAGTGACTAGGCCTTTAAAGGCCTACAGATCTACTTCGCTGATTTGATCTCCTCTTTCTCCCAACGTTGTTGTTTTGATCGTTTTACAACCTTTCTTGACTTAACATCAATTGGCTATCTCTCCCTTCTCTCCCTCTATTCTCCAAATGACACCGTTTATAACCCAATCCCGAACTATTTAATCCCTCTTTTCTCCCTTTCCTCTCCATTTCGACCTCTATTTTCTCACTCTACCAATAACTCTCTCTACCTTCTCTCTAAAACAAACCCTAACCCCTCTTAAAGCAAAACATCTTTGCCATCATCAAACCCCCTACTCACAATCACCGATCTCTCCACCCACAATGTCATGGTCCTTGCATGAACTTGAATCTCAGATCATCGAGATAATACTCATAGCGAGTTAAGTTACAAAATCCCACATCGAAGAGAAATTCCCAGTAAGGAGTAAGAGAGGATATCATGATCTTAGAGAAAGGAGTCATGAATCCCACATTGGCTATGTAATAAAGTGATATTGAAAATATAAGGGTTCACACTACCTTCAACCTATGAGACGTCTTTTATGGAATAAAACCGTAAAGTCGACGGGTTAAAACAGATAATACCTCATAGTTACTTTTATCGTGCCTTTACTTGTAATATCTTTGATAACTACCAAGACCAGTAGGCTGTGTATATTTTCAAGATTATGAATGAAGTGTGTGTGCTTTCTTTTGAATACCAATACTCTGTTCATCTCTGTTCAATCCAACCTAAAACAAAGGCTTCCTAACAAGAGCCATATTCCATTCTCCATAATTTAATATCTAAGACTCCAACCCAGTCGCACCACCTCTTTACCACAATGATTCTTGGATTTCTCTGTTGGCTTTCCTTTCTCGAGCCACAACTCCTGATCACTTGCTACATTGTATCCTTATTTGAAACTAAGAAAACTAGCTTGTTTTAGATGCCATATTTGAAATTAAAGAAAAGTGACTTGTTTTAGATGCCTTCCAAACAAAATTAGCTTCTTTTAAACGTTAAATCGCCTGACAAAATAAATAGCATTATTTTAACTCACAAAATCTTAAATCTCCAATTTCAAATCCTAAATCTCATATCATTTTTTACCTTCTTTGAAAAAATTGTATTATGATGGTTGATTTCCGTCTTTGTTTCCGTTAATCTCAGTTCACGAAAATTGCAGCTAAAAAAGTAAAGAAACTGCAGAAGAATACTTTAAATTGAGAAACATCGAAATGACCATCCAACAAGGGTTCACAGTGCTTGACTTGAATCCTGAGTTACGTATGGTTCAGAAGTACATTGCCGCTTATTTGGTTCACAAGTTTGCCTTTGCATGAAGATGAAAATGGACGAAACTAAAGTCTTGTATTCGAGTCTCTTTATCGAAGATTTTTCATTAGTAGATGAAGCTGCTATGATTAGGAAATATTACAAGGAAGTGGCGCTCTTGGTCCTCTCGGACAAGAATGAATTAGTCGTAATTGAGGGTGCTTTCAAGATCGTCTACTAGACTTGAGAGACTCTTTTATCTGATCACAACAAAAAAAAGAAGAAAAGCATGACGGAGATGAAGTTCTTTAGTTTGGATTAGATTAATCATTATATGCACTCAAATTTTTCATGACTAATATATAATTAATTCTGATTTTATTTTATCTTTAAATTCAATTTGGGTTTGATTTTTGAGATCAGTCCATTTTCATAATTAATCACAATTATAATTAGCTACGATCATGCTAAGTAAAGTGAAGTAAATTATTGAAGAATATTCTAATTTGGGTTTCTTAGTCATTGAAAATTTAGGTATGTTATCTTTAAGCATTTAGATTATTTTTTTGGTTAATTTTGTTCAAAGAAATTGTATATATACATGTAAAATTGAACATAAATAAAATACCCAACCCTTGTGTTAGTATATTTTGTCAATTTTTTTTTATTTTGTAATTGAATTCTGTGGTTCAAGAAATTATTGTATCAAGGAACTATGCGTTTTACTTGCTTTAGTGTTTGTATCGGTGTCATGGTTACTCAATTTGTTTAACAAAGTTGGATTTTGTTTGTTTTTGGTAATCAAATTTGTCGGTTTGTATGTAATTTAAAAAGTTTTTAGATAACGGTGTGATTTTTGATACGGAATGGGATTGGAATGATTTGGGACTGATTTGACGTTTATGATGCATTATCTGATAACATGTTTAATGGGTTATTGATGAAATGGTGCATACGTAAGTTTGGGATGGAGAGAAGTGAATTTTTTCTTTGTATGGTGGTGAAGAATGCTCTGTCATGAATCCAATCATATTATGATGTACTTTATCCCATTTAATCTTTAGAGAATGGCTTCAGAGCCTATGTAATTATTGCAATGTTTAATTCTATTATGTATTCATGCAGGTTAATTCTTCAAGCAGTGGGTGTATGTCCTTCGTGGAGTTTAATGCTCTCTTGTTTGTATGATAATATTGTGAGTGGTTAATGAGCTTGATACATTACCTTTGATTTGTTTCATCGAAGTTAGCTACGAAAGACAAACAGGTCATCTTTTGGAGTAAGTAATAGTAAATAAAGCTCCAAGGGCTTGGCTTAATAGTCCGCCACCAGTTAATTGATCAAAACTTTTGAACCTCCTGGCTTCCCTTCCATCTCCTATGAAAGCCTGGGATGTCCACTTGCTGGAACATGCAGCAAGTTGCAATGCACTATTTCTTGCATTAGGGACTGGCTGAAGTATAATTCTTGGCTCCTCTTGGCATAAGCGATGAATTCAACAGCCAAAAAGAAAAAGCAAGTAATATTGTCCTGATTAATCTTTGATTAAAGCAATCAGAAGAACACAATCTGGTTTCTTTGTTGCCAACACAGTAAATTGATCAACATTACTAGATACCGTTTCCCACTTTTTAGTGATTACATGTTTTAACATCTTAAAGATAAAGATTACAGCAGCATTCTTAAGCATCACTATGCAGTGACTGAAGTATTACTTGAATTCCATGTTGTGGCCGAAGGGTGAGATTCGATACTGGTGAGTGGACATATGCAGGGGAGAGGGCAATGGTGTAGCGTTGGAGAATCATCGAGAGAGCAGTCTTTGTTTCTGTGGTCGCAAAGCTCATACCTACACAGGATCGAGGTCCCAACCCAAAGGGAATAAACGCAGCTGCATTGTATTTGGTAGCTTTGGCAATCCCTTCGGCAAATCTCTCTGGTTTAAAAAGATGCACATCATCCCCCCATAATTGAGGGTCATGGTGAAGTGCCATGTTTGGGATCATAAACTCTATACCAGCAGGCAGGACTAGCTTTCCCAATTGAACTTCTCTTCCAACTTTTCTTACCAGGCCATTTACAGGAGCATACAATCTTAGAGTTTCGTACATGATCATGGTGATCTGTTTGCAGAATAGGAATTTAATATATTCAATTAGAACTCAGAATTTAAATTACTAAATGTTCAGTAGTGTACGCTATTGAAATGGTTAGAGATTTGCAGTTTGCTTACTGTTTTTAGTTTGGCAAGGCCTTCAGAATGTTGATTTTGGTTGCCAAATATCTCAATCACCTCTCTTCTTGCTTTCTCTTGCCAATCTCTATGGACTGCTAAAAGAAAGACGGTCCACGCAAGCAAGGAATTAGTCGTTTCCTGTCCAGCAAAGTAGAATGTTTTGCACTCATCTACCAAATCTTCAACCGAAAGCCTTTTTTGGTCGTCCAAATCATGATAGGAAGTTATAAGCAATCCCAGAAAATCACTACCGAAGCTGTCGGCTTCTCCACTCACCACTTTGTCTTCTCTTTTCTTAACAATCTCCATCACAGAATCATGTATTCCTTTTGCAAGTTTCTCCGACTCTATATCGTCATCAGTTTTCCAGAACTTACTGCAAAAGCAAACCAATATCAGCCATATATTGGGAGAATACAAAAAACAAAAATTCTTATTCATTTTTCTTTGAAAATCAAGGAAAAACTTGGAATTAGTTAAGCCTGAGGAACATACCTGATGCCAGGAATCCTAGCCTTAAAAAGACTTCTGCTCACAATTATTGAGAGCTCCATCAGCATGTCAAAAATCTTCTTCCCTTCCAAGTAACTGCTACCAAAAGCTGTTCTCGATATCACTTCTGAAGTCAATAATCTAAATTCTTGAAACACTTCGATCTCTTTGCCTTCCTGACCTTTCCACTGCTCTAGCATTCTTTCAACGCTAGCAATTACTGCTGGAGTCATGTTCTGCCAAAACCATCCGCCAATTGGTAAGCCAACAATATAAGATTGCCAAAATTTGACACCTAGCACTTATTCATAGATAATTATTCTATGCTTAATTACAACTAATTCACAAATCACAGCTGCTAATAATCTATAGTCAAGTTGTTTTAGTTTCGAGGTTTTACTTTTAAGCTCTCCCCATGAAAAGCATGATTGGCCAACTTCCTTTGCTTCGCCCATTTTTCACCTTCGGTTGTAGCAAGCCCGTCCCCCAGTAGCCTGCTAAAGTAGATTGGTGGCTTCTGTTTTGGAAAAGCTTTTTCACTATTTTTCAGAACCTCTTTGACTAGTTCTGGTTCTGTAATCGCCACTTGAGCTTGAATACCGTCCCAAAAAAGATAATTCTTCCCTAATCAAAGTTTAAAAAAAAGGTCAATCTTTTTAGGGAACTGGAAGTTAGAAATCATACAGTGAAAAAAAAAAAACAGGCATCTTTTTGTCTCACCGTAGATATTGATCCAAGAGTAAACATGAGGTAGCACTTTGGGAAATATATCATGTGTCAAGGCCATATGTTTGCTTAATGCTTCCTTTCTGAAATGGTTAACTTCCTTATTGTTTCCGTGGATGAATCGGTAAGGAGGTCCTTTAATTCCCTGTGAACTCAGTAAATGCTGTATACGGAGAGGTACCCACCAATACTGGTAGAGGACCTTGACTAGAGCTATGAGGAGGTACAGGCAGAACGAACTTGTGAGAAGGATTGCAAGCTTCACTATGACATTCATTTTCTTCTCTTAACAATGAATTCAGATGTTCCTATATTCTCCCACTTTTGATATGGAGGACTGGATTTGGATTATGATTTCCTCAGTAGCTGGGGGAGTTGGGTTCTTTTTGACATGACAATTGGACGTGTGATTTCTGAGTTATTTAAATAAGAGTATTTTGAAAATGATTGCGAAGTTTTCTTTTAAATTTGCAAAAAGATGCATACCCATTATTCCTTTCATTCTGTCGCTGTAAGTCCTTGGATCCTGAGCTTGTTTTACGTTCTTGGATTTTAGCTTAATATAAATGAGTTGGTCTCCTCTGTTCTTTCTGTTGTTTGAAGCAAAGCAGACAGGAGCTATAGTTTTATTAGAAGCTTCAATATTACTAGGTAGTACATATGTCAGGACAAATTACTATAAGCCAAAACTACAGTGATTGATCCGTGTTTAAATGAATATGAAACACCTTTCATGGGTTACTCGTTGACCTTGTAAGTGTGATTTGCCAAAGGGAACATAGCAGAAAGAAACGACAGTGTTGAATGGCCTATATCTTTGTCCAAATCTGCAGCTGGCCAGCCGCATATTCTCTTGCAGCTGAGATTCAGTTCATGATGATTGTCTGGCGGGCCACTTGAAGAAATTTCTAGGCCTTGTTACTATCTAATTCTATACAAAATTGACCTACAACGTCTGCATTTAGATACTGCAGAAACCTTTCTGCTTGGAATTTATAAAGAGAGATCGAAATGCTGTCAATAGGTTGCCTGCATTTACATATTAACTGCAGCTTAGGTTGTTCATATTGGCTATCTGTGGAATAATCAAAACCCTGATGTTAGAAGATTCATGCAATTCACCCGGATTGCTGCAGTAATTTAGAATTTGAGAAGAGTAAGATTGTCTACTAGGAACAATCAAAAGCAGGGGCATGATCTCAGAGTAGGGCAGTAGTATATGTTTGTAATATCACCTGTTCCTTTGGGAAGGGCTTTGTTCTAATATCACTTGTTGACCTTGTAACTATAGCTTTGCATATTGTCTGTCATTTTACCACTCCATTGTTAATTTTTCAGGACAATAATGACCAAATATGCAGTCACTACAATATTTTACATGCATTAATTTGTATTTCAATTGTCTATTTAATTGCATAGCATTTTTAATGAAGCTTTAAATAAGAAAGATATCTTCTAACTACTAGGAAAGAGGAACACTAGCTAAGCATTTCTGGTAGTTCCAACGTGAACACTGTCTTGGGGACATTCACTATGAACCAGGAGTGGCAATTCAAGACCGAAACTCAAACAGACCTACTGTTGCAAGTGAGAAATATGTTCAGTCCAAAAGCTTATGGAGAAGAGACATGTACTCAAGTCAAAAGATATCAACTCAATTGCATTGCTTCCCTCAGTTCCAAATAATGTGTAAATGGCTAAAAGGTACAAATCATAAAAAGTGTTGCAAAAGTCATCTACATGCTTCCACACCAGCAGCTCCATCAATTCCATGCTATAGTAGTTGCATCCAAATTGTAAAGGCAGGTGCAACCAAATTGTGGGCCATTTTTATCTGAGTTTGAAGAAGACCCCATGGAGTTGCACTAAAGTAGACAATGATGATCAAATTGGGTTCCATGAGATTCTGATTAATTGGGCCCCAAAAACCTCTATTACCCTAGAAACTATCCCTAGTAGTCATTCCAAAAAGAATGTTTGCGACCAGCTTGGGATCTTTACATCATTGTGGGAAAAAGTTGAGAAAACAGGAAACTTTCAAGATTGCCTAACCTTTTATGATTGGAAGGTCACATTTTGTATGATTTGAATGATTAAAAGCTTTTTGGTAATCCCTCATTGACCCTTATTTTGATTCTCTAGTTTTATTATCCTACATGCTTGCAAATTGCATATGGAGTTTTTTATATATTAATATAACTATATGTACAAGATAATGGTAGTATCTTTATTTTGATTAAGGAATAAACTATATTTTCACGTTTATCATTTTCAAATTTAATTAAAAATTATAAATATATAGTACATCAAATTTATCACGAAATTATAATTTTTGTTATGGTAAATTTTAATTGAAATTATTATATTATAATTGTTTTTGGACAATGAATGTGAATAAATTTTAAAATTGAAACTATGTATATATCCTGTTAAATTAAACACTCAATACCTTATCATCTATAATATTGAAAGTGTGATGGGAAGTGTCAATTGCCACTTTCTCAAGAGGATTATCAATTTTCCTAATCTTTGTTTTTGTCTTCCCTAACTCTCAAGAGACAACACATTTTGGCACCTTTGAGCAAATCCAGGTTGTGGAGGAATTGGCACCAAAACTGATTGTCCACTTCCATTGTATTGAGAGCAATTTCTAACTTCTTTTAATATATTCAAACTCATGAAGGATTATTATGTTTCTTTTTTCATTAAAAGGGTTAAAAGATCACCAAACTTTTTAAGAGAGATTATAACCCTGCTATAACTTTTGAAACATTTGAAGTTGGTGGTTTTCTTTTTCCCACTCAATACAATATAACACTAAATCTGGTTTACAACAGTGGAATTAAAACAATGAATCTGTGTTTAGCAAATTAATCTACATTGTGCTGTACATACTCTAATTTATTATGGAGATGCTTTTATGAAAAAAAATGGATGTCTTATTCATTAGAAATAAAAAAGAAAGAGAACAGAATGGATGTTTCAGTGGCAGAAACTAATGAATGCTTAAGCAACTTAGCAAATTGGTTGTGGTTTTGGACCACCAGGTTGATTCAATGAGGTAAGGTTGCTTTTGAAGCCAGGAAGCAAGTTTCATTGGGCATAAGAGAGCGAGGTTGTGTCAGCCCTGTTTGCAGGGCCAATAATCTTACTGGCTTTCTCTGCAGCACTTGAATTTTTGGTTTATATGGTTTTGTCTCTGAAATTCTGCCTGGGATGTGGACTGCTCAGAGTATAAGTGCTCAAATAAGTCTCCAGCTAGGCCAATGGCCAATTCTGTGGCTCAGCTCTGTCTTTGGGTATAAACATATGGAATGTAGCCATTGACGTCTTCAATGGACCAGCAGAGGTTTTCAATTCATTACATCCCAAGTTTCCTACCCTAAAAAAGGAAAACCTCAAGTTCTAATTCATAATTCATTTTGCATAATTTCTTTTTCAATTTTGTAAATTGATTTGGCTTGATTTTTTTTGTTAATTTTTTTTTTTTTTGGAATGAAGAAAGGGGATTGATCCATCCAACATTTTAAGAAAAAAAAATACATATATTTATTATTAAATCAAATGTTTAAGAGTTATATATTTGGATAAGAGATTATCAACCAATAACCAAGTCCAATCCCTTCATTTCCAAATAATATATATATATATATTCAAGAGCCAATATTAATTATTTTATCTTGTTAATAATTAATAAAACAAAGGGGCACATAGCAAACAATAAGATTTGGCTCACTTGGTCAAGTACTATGAATAAGTTGAGGAGTTATTATCACAAATTTATTATTCAAATCCTTGATCCTAAAGTGTGGGGGTAAACTTTAATAGTTTCCATCACCTTAGAAAATTAAATATATATATAAATATATTAAAGAGAGAAATGTATAGAGCAATGACTAGAATTTGAAACAATCAAATAGGCTAAATCAAAGTTTGTTATTTATGGTTTATCCTAATTTGAAAATCAGATATATTCATCCTTAATCTTGAATAGCCAAAAACTAGAGAAAATAAAAGATTAATGAAAAACAACTGTCAAATGTTTGATAAACAATGCAAAAAAACAATAACATTAATCTTTTTGTAAGAAATGTTATCATGTAAAACTTTCTTCTTTCTTTTTTTTTGGAAAGATATCATATAAAACTTTCTTATCATGTTATTTATAAATCCGAAAAATAAAAAAAGACAAGTAAACTTAATTCCCTTTTAAGTTTGAAACCAATTTTATTGCAATTCTATAAATATATATATATTATATATATATATATATTCATATATATATATATATAGCAAGTAGTTAAAATTTATTGTTCTTTACTTGAGTTTATCTTTTGAATTTATGCACCTTTCTAATAAAATAAAATGAGAAGACTATAGCTTATCTTATAATTGAAGCCAGAAATGTGGCACCACCAGCTTCATATCNCAAAATATTATATTATATATTATTATATTATTATAGAGGTAAGTTAAAATTTATTGTTCTTTACTTGAGTTTATCTTTTGAATTTATGCACCTTTCTAATAAAATAAAATGAGAAGACTATAGCTTATCTTATAATTGAAGCCAGAAATGTGGCACCACCAGCTTCATATCATGTATGTAGCTTATGACTTGGTTAAAAAACAAATGAAATTTGTATAGGTCGTCCTCAAAGTCAATTCAATAACATTAATTCCCAACAAATTGGGGAATATAAGATGAGTAGATGACCACTCAAGTTCACATTCACCTTTTGCTGCTATTTTCCCCAAAGCCTAGGGAAATTAGGTACTGAATTAAGTCAATAAGACAAGTGTTTACTCTATTGCCACATATCCCCTAATAATATGTTATGGACCTAACCTCATCACCACTTAACTTATACAGGTTTTCACGTCTTAAAATTTTCATATTGAATTTCTTCACTTTAAAAATAGATATATATGTAATTATAAATAAGTAAAAAAGGAGAAAGGTAATTTGTATTTTATATAGTCTTAGATAAATGTGGCTATGGTTAACCTAGAAGGCGATATCTCTCAACCACCACAAAGATTAGTTTATGCACACACACACAAATCATAAATGCTGAAACATAGACAAAGATATAGACATTTTGGAAGTAAAAACAAAAAAAATCAAATCAAATCAAAATGAGAAGTCCTAAAACGGAGATAGGTTGGTGGTGGGTAATTAATTAGAAAAGAGTATTTAAAGCTTCTAAATTAAGGAAGTTATTAAAAGGCTTGGTATGTATAGAGAGAGAGAGAGAGAAGGACTTATTCTAAAAGTTAAAAAGTGGGTTTTAATATTTAATACCTCTATTAAATACTAAAGAGCTGCTGTTACGGCACCCTTATAGGCAGTTCTCTCCTCCCCCTCCCCCCTTCAACCCTTTGTTTTTTTTTTCTTTTAAGTTTTTTTAAAGCTTTTAATTTGTGAAGATTTGCCGTTTCAAACGGGAAAGTCAATAGGACACGTTTTGATTAAACTTCCATTATTTAGTATCTTTCTTTTAATAAAATTAATAATTTTTTCATTTTATTTTATAACTTATAATAATTATAGTGAAAACCCAAAACTACCCCTTCGAAGTATGCCTCAAGCGGGGGGCAAAATGAGGGTTTCTTTGTCTTCTGACTTGTGGGGGTGGGGGATAGGGTTTTTTTTTTTCTTTCACGATTATCACCACCATTCAAAAGGGAAAAAAATTTATCAAAATAAATAGTCATTGCAATATTTGGAAAAAAAAGGCATAATTGAGGAAAAGATAATTATAATTTACCCTTGTTTTTGGGATATGATAAAGGGTTATAGTCTTAAGCTTCTTCCTTAAATGTCATTTCATTTTTGCATGCTCCATTTCTTTGTCTCTCATTCCTAGGTAAGTTTCTTTTTTTAATTATATTCTTATTTTTTTGTAAACTCTGTTATCTGTTTGTTATTTCTTCATCTGGGATTTCTCTATTCTCTATTCTTTTATTTAAATTAAAACATTAATATTAATAAACAATATAAAAATGTAAGCAGACATCAGTTTAAAAAAAAACCAAACACGAAGAAGAAATACATAAAGTAATGAAACAGTGTTTGCATTTTGCATTTTTAATAGTATCTTTCTCCTCCAGGGCAGTAAGGAAGAACAAACAAACTTCTTTTTCTCCGATTTGAAAAATTCAAGGTTAATGCTTTAATGGGTTTTTTAAGCAAAGGTGAGATTTTGCTTTTTGGAGTTTTCAAGCCGTTTCTTTTCTCCTCCATGTTCTGATTGATGTGGAAGGGGCACCATAGTATTATTAGTACCCCACAAAAACCCCACAATGGGTTTCTTGCAAAAGTTTAATTTTTTGGCCTGAAACAGTGTCAGATGAAAGAGAAAAAAGAAGAGGAGTTGGTTGTAGGGGACAATGTTAAATAGATGCATGCATATATATATATATATATATATAAACATTTGTTAAGTACCCATTAGATATCAGCGTATCTTTAGAATGTCAGGGGCAAAGGTTATAGCCTAATATAGGCCTGTAAACTCTGGTGTTCTGATAAGAAAAAGAGAGAAAGAAATAGACTTTTTTTCGGTTCTGTGGGTCTTTATTGCTGGGATGTGGTCTAAAAGGGTGTCTCCTTTTTAGCCTGTAGAGTGTATGGGAAAAAGGCCTGGAACTTTTGGTGATGGGTTATTTCTTTACTGTGCTGTTCATTCAATCCTTGGTACTCTGAAAGGAAATTCATGGCTGTGACAGCTATGCTGTACCTTTTGCTTTTCTTGGACTTTGAATATCTCCCTTGTTACTGGGAGTTATTACATCAACTGAGGTTGTTGATGTTCTCATCAAGGTTCTGCTGCTGCCTGCTGGTGGTCTTCGTTTTATTTTTTATTTTTTCCTTGTTATGTTTCAGTTCTGATATTGATATTGATATGGCTTGGTGAATTATTTAATGAGTTTTATTTATTAGTACTTTGTTACTGTTATTAATTGATGTTTACTTGTTCACTTCTCTTTCAATATATTCCCATTCTTTTACCTTTTCTTTTTAGATTGTCTGTTTCTCTTCACTCTTTGGCTTTTCCTATCTTCTTGTTCTGCATGGTCGGTTTTCTGCACCGTGGTGGGGTTTTTTTTACTCTGACTTTGTTTCTTGCTTTTCTGCATGTTGTGAGTTCAACTGCACAGTGTTGTTTGTTTTTGGATTTTCAGCTCTTTCTGATTTGTGTGTTACTCCTTTCTTCACTTGCTAGTAGTAAAGACAGCTAATGGTGGATTTGTTGGTGGTTGAACAGTGAAGTATTGGTCAAGGGTGTAATATTGAGAAGTGGCTATGGCATCAACGTCTTTTGCCAAGCAGAGTCTACTGGCCATGAAGGAACCAGCGTCTAACTATAATCCATATCCCCCACCTCTTGCAAGATATGAAGATGTTGCAGCTAATCCAAAGCTTTTCATGGCTACTTTGGAGAAGCTACATGCTACCATGGGAACTAAGTTCATGTAAGGTTTCTTATTTGATCTTTCTTGATGCTTTTGGTTCCCTAAGTCTTGGGTTTGACTTGGAAACATTTACCAAATAGCATTTCTCTGTCCATATATGTCAACATAAATGTGTAATACTAACGACCGAGGCTACTATCCAGATTCTAGTTGCATTTTTTCCCTGTTATTTGCAGTATTACGTTTACACAATGGTCTTATTTTCATATTCTTGATTGAGTCACTATCTTGGGGTGTTAGGATTGAGACCTGCAAATATTTTATTTTTATTATATTTTCAGTTTGTAATTGTAGCATAGGCTAGCCGTTTATCGTTATGGTATTTACTTCTTGTTGGAGCTTTTCTCCCCTACCTGGCAACAGTGATAGGAAAAATGTGGCATGTTCCATAGCTGATGATGCTTGCTGTTGTAAGGTCTTATGTTATTGTTCACGAAGTTCTTAGGTGGTTTGATTAATAATTGTAGCAAATAAAAAAGGTTTTCTTGAGCACATGCGTATCCTACATATTATTTAGCAGTCATCCTTTCTGAGCAGCTTCTTTAGTACCTTGAGTTCTGATAAAATCTTCTATTCTGATGGTCCTGAGTTTTGGTCAAGTTCACGGAGATCAATAGTAGGCAGGACATAATTGATATAGAACCACTGATAATGTCATATAATGATTTTAATTTTATTATGTGTATGTGCTGATTTAAAAACTATGGTAGGTTTAGCAGCACATGCTTTGGTTTTGGCTGTAGAAAACAGGGTAATACTTACTATATTCTTTGAATTGCGGTTTTAATTTTCTCCTGTTTGTCAATCATGTGCAAAATTGTAGGACACTTAATTCTTCCGGCCTTTCAGATACTGCATTTGGTTTTGTCTGGTTAACGGAAAAGTGTTAGATGAAATTGATCATAAAAGTGGAGAAAAAAATTACATCCATCTGCGCATACTCACCATGTACAGTTCTTTCTTTTTTTGGCTGAATACATATCCCAGTGGAGTATGCTTATTGGTAGTTTTAGGTTAGATGTCTATCTCTGTGATTCAACACTGGCATGAGCAAAGTGAAAACATGCTTGTGCCTTTGACATATAACTGGCAGAATTACCCTTTTTTGACCATATTTTTTGTAATTGTACTTGTCAACTTTAACTTTGATAATTACTTTTGTCTCCTGTACTCTGATGTAGGATTCCAATCATAGGAGGAAAGGAGTTAGATTTGCACAGACTTTTCGTGGAGGTAACAGCTCGTGGTGGTATTGAGAAGGTAAGGTGAAACTACAGAAACCTAATTGTCCAAGTTTCTTCCCAGCAAGTAGTGCCCTTCGGAATCCTCACACGGTTAATGAATTCCATATGTGTTCAATGTGGTCATGCTGTTACTCATGTTTCCGTTGATACTTTTCTTTTAACAAGCTTGTGGATTTATGTTTTTCTGCATATGGAAATGACCTTTGTAAACAAAATAGCAATATTATAGAGCTATATATTAATATCTCCTGATTTTTGTATGTCCTCAAATGTCAAATTGAGGGCCGTAAATATGTCTAGTCTAAGTGCAGTCTTCCTTGAGAAATACCCTGGATAGCAGTAGGGACTAGGAACTAGAAATTTATCTCTGGAGGAGGATGTGAGTTTGAAAGCCATCTGGTGGCAGAGTATCTATCCTTGATGTAATAAATTTATTCAAGCATGTTTCTGTTGAAAATAGAACGTTTGTCATTTGGTACACTACTATTTTTAAGTCCAGTCCATTCCTTATGAATGTTCAGTCTGATGCTGAGCTAAGATGGTTGTAGTCATATTTAGAAATCATTTGTTAATACTATCAATTTTCTCTTTCCTTTTCACTGCAGAGAAATCAGCTTAGTAGGAAATGTGCTTGATTGTGTTCTCTAGAACTTTTTCATGAGTGTTTGAACATGTACAGTATGAACTAGGTGAAGCTAATGATTGCATTTAATAGTTATTTTGCTCACTTTGACTTGGGATGAGCTATGTATACTAATGGTCATTAATCGTCATCAAATGGAGCTTGCAGATTATAAGCGAGCGGAGATGGAAGGAAGTGACTGCTATTTTCAACTTTCCCTCCACTGCTACAAATGCATCTTTTGTGCTGCGCAAATATTATGTTTCTCTGCTTCATCATTATGAACAAATCTACTTTTTTAAAGCTGGTGGTTGGATTCCTGTTTCTTCTGGTATGCAAATGAGAACTCAACTCTTCTTGAATAAAAGTCAGTGTTCTGCTCTTAATATTATCTGATGATTCATTTGTGCAGATCGTTATCAAAACCCATCCATTGCCTATAATCCTACTCAAGGGACAGTGCGGCCATCCATAGAAATTCATGCAGCTGCTGTTCAGCAACCAAGAGTAAATATTGCTGAGTTGCCTGCAGGTGCCTTTAAAGTTTTCTACGCCGAATGACAATCTTTATAGTTTCTCTTGTAAAGTTGGTGGCCATTTCCCTTCCTCTCCCCTCTTCTCTTTTGGCCTGTAAACCTTCTGCAATTTCTTCTTGATTTATGGTTGACCAAATATAAAGGAAATTATTTATGTATTTCTCACATAATATTAATTCCATTTAAAAATCTCTTATCTTAACTGGGTTAACCTTGTTATGAATGAAGTTTCATGATTTGGTCTATTTTAGTAATGTGTTTTAGTTGATGCAGCAGCAAGGCCAGCATCAGCAGCAGGCTCTCCAGTGATTGGGGTCATTGATGGGAAATTTGAGAGTGGCTATCTTGTTACTGTTACCATCGGCTCAGAGAAGCTAAAAGGTGTCCTTTATCAGGCTCCACAGGGTGCAGCACCCCAAATATCAAAGCAATATGGCATATTTGCCAGCAAGAGTGATAATGCTCATCCTTCATTGGGTGTGCAACGCCGGAGGCGCAGGAAGAAATCTGAGATAAAAAGGAGAGATCCTGCTCATCCTAAGCCTAACAGAAGTGGATATAATTTCTTTTTCGCTGAGCAGCATGCAAGACTGAAACCACTACACCCTGGAAAGGACAGAGAAATTAGTAGAATGATTGGTGAATTATGGAACAAGTTAAACGAAACAGAAAAAGTGGTAAGAGCCATATCATATTCTGCAATTCATGAATTGAACATGTCTTTCAACTTTGTAGTCTCTTTTATGATCTGCTTATCAACTTCTAACTGCTTGTATGGACTTTTGTGATTGTTCAGGTTTACCAGGAGAAAGCTCTCAAAGATAAAGAAAGATATAGAATTGAGATGGAGGATTACAGGGAAAGATTAAGGACAGGTCAAGTTATCAGTGATGCAGTGCCTCTACAGCAACGACTTCCGGAGCCAGATGTAGATATGGTAGAAGCAGATATGAAGCTTGAAGAAACTGAAGGTGGTGATTCTCCTCAAACTCCAGAAAATGATAGCAGCTCTGGTGAAAGTGATTTTGAAGATGATAAAACTGCAGATAAGGATTTAGACATGGAAGAATCTCCAGTTGTGGGAGTGGTTGATGAATCTATGAATGTAGATGTGGAGGTTACAGCTGAGCTGGTGAATGAGCTGCCGCCTAGGGTGGAAGAGAATGTTGGAAATAATAAGGTTGAGAAGTTTTGTATTGACAGTGAAGAGAATTTGGGAAATACTTTGTCAGAGACAAAGAAAGAACCGATGCCAAGTGAAGAACATTAGAATTTGCTAGGGTTAGGTTTGCCATCCTTGTGCTCATTGTGGCTTGCCTGAGGATAGTGCATTAGAAATGGTTATTATCTTTCTTTATTGTTTACATTTACCCATCATAGATGTTTTCTTTTTTTTTCGTTTGTAAAAATTTAGTCTTACTGTAAGCAGAAGGTTTTGTTTCCTTAGATGAGGGCATGATATCTGGCTGGCTTGGGAAAGTTTTGTGGGGAGAAAATTTTGGCTGCAATTATATAATTGACATTCTAAGTAACATCCCAATCCCTGCCAAAGTTTAACTTAGCATATTGTGCTGTGAGAGGGCTCATCTGTAATCAACAACAAAGTATAGAGATGCATCAGGAAATATTTTCAACTTATGCACAGTAATTAGATATCTGCAGTTTCCTGTTTTCAGACATGCTTAGTTGCAATATGAATTTTCAGGTCCATCTTTAGTTTCTTTTTGAATTGTCCAAGCCATTATATGTTCAAGATGTATAATTAGATGCAAGTGTAAGTGTTGGGCAGGTTTGACATAGGAACAATCAATCTTTTTGTATGTATGGGAAAGATCAAACTCACAAACCATGTTATCATGAGCTGTTTGATACATGCTTAACATGGATGCATCAAGATAACAAATGTAGGGTGTCAAAGTAGGGATGTCAATGGGCATCTTATTATAGGATACTCACGAGTACCCAATCCGGTTGCACCGGTTTAGGGTATTCCATAAACGGGTTTGAGTAGGATTAGGGTAGTGATTTCATTATCCGAATTTTAATAGGGTAGGGTTCAGGTACCACCCCTTGGGTATCTTATTATCCAAATTCAATTACTATTTATAAATATTTTATTATTATTTTAATAATTAAATTAAAAATTTACAATTTTTACCAACTTTACAACAATTTTTTTTGTTAAAAACTAACAAATTTAAAAAAAAGTATGGTTATTCTAATTATTAATATGATGATATTAATATATTTAAATTAAAAAATTATTTGATTGTTAATTATGTTTAAATAATCTTACTATTCAAAAAAAATTATGTTTCAATAATTTGAATATTATATCATATTATAAAGAAATATAATTACTATTTTAATATATATATACTTTAATATAAATATATTTACTTTCTATTTTATGTTAACAATACAAAAATTATGACTTATAAATTATTAATTATAAATATATACTTTTGGTTACATAAACTTATAATATATATATTTAAAGAAAGCTTTTGAGATTATAATAGTTTTGGAACCTAAATATATTTTTTTTAATTTCATTAAATTAAGAACAAAATTTTATAATTAATTAAATTAATTCATGAAAATATTATTATTAATTAACTTGTAATGTCTTTTAATACATATAGTTTATATATTGTGTTATTTTATAAGGAATATAATTACTATGTTATATATTAAAATATTTTTTATGTATGCGTGTGTGTATATATATATATATATTTATACTTTAAATATAAATATATTTACTTTTTATTTTATATTAACATTGCAAAAATTATAACTCATAAAATTATTAATTACAATATATACCTTTGTTTATAANGTGTGGTTGTGTGTATATATATATATATATTATACTTTAAATATAAATATATATACCTTTTATTTTGTATTAACATTGCAAAAATTATAATTCATAAAATTTTAATTACAGTATATATACTTTTGTTTATATAAACTTATAACATATAAATCTAAAGAGAAGTTATGATATTAGAAAAGTTAATTGGTTAATTGGGTACTCATGAAAAAGATTTTAATAATTTTTTTATTTAATCGAGTATTTAAACGAGTTAGGATAATTATAGGGTAATAGGAATGTATTAGGATTAGGATAGTAATTTTTAAATTATTAGAGTATTTGATTTTTAATAGAGTTAGGGTTTAGGTATCTCAAAATTAACTGATACCCTACCCGTTGACATCCCTATGTGAAAGTAATGGAAGATAGAAGTGACAATTGTCAGGAAATTTTCATATCACCATTAATGGGTTTAATATTTCCTGATTAAGATTTGAAAATTTTGATGAAGCAGCAGATTTCATATATTAATAATGTATGTGTTTATGTTAAAGTAAAGATCTTGTAAGCATAAACAAATGTGTGATCAATTTTAAAAGATTATTATTCGTAGCTTTACAACCCTATTTTTTTTTATTTTTGTATTTGTTTCCAATTCTAAACGGTTATGACTATAGAAAAATCAATCTAAAATAATTATATTTTTCTTGTAGTTCGTTAACTCCAACAATAAAATAATAAATAAGGAAAACAAAATAAATGAAAAATACATAAAGGCGCACTAGCCCTGGCCAGGGCACCCCTAGAGAAGAAACGACGTCGTCCATTTTGAATCCCTTGTGATGAGTGAAATGACGTCGCTTCCTTCTTAATGCTTCTTTCTCTCCTGCCACGCGGTGTTGTTTGACAAAGTGATAAAAGCCATCTTTTGAACGCCAAGCCTGTTTCTTTTTCTCCGCTAGTCGCTCTGACTCTGACACTCCAACCCAGCCGCACCACCTCTCTACACGATGATTCCTGGGCCCGGCCTTCCTTTTCCGAGCCGCAACTCCTGATCGCTTGCTACATTGTATTCTTATTTGAAACTAAGAAAAGTAGCTTGTTTTAGACGCCAACCAAACAAAATTAATTTCTTTTAAACCCTAAATTGCCCAACAATATAAATACCGTTACTTATACTCACAAAATCTCAGATATCACACTTCAATCCCAAATCTCATATTTTTTTTTCTTTAAGAAATTGTATTATGATGATTCATTTCCATTTCAAGTTATTTGTTAAATATCAATTGACGGATATTGTAACTGAAAAAGTCAAAGCAATTATAAAAGAATACTGCAAATTGAGAAATAGTCATCCAACAAAAATTCGTAATTTTGTAACTTTTAACTTGAATCCTAAGTTATGGATAATTTAAAAATAAATAACCACCTATTTGATTCATAAATTTACTTCCACGTTAAGTTTTTACAAGATCATGAAATTTGACGATATTAAAATTTTATTTTCAATTCTTTTTATTGAAAATTATTTTTTGTAATTGATGCTATTACGATAAAAAGACATTACAAGAAAGTGATGCTCTTAGTCCATTCTTACAATAATGATTCGATTGAAGCTGATGGTACTTTTAAGATCATATGTCATAGTTGTAAGACTATCACAACAAAAAGAACAAGAAAAAAATTGTTTAGCTTGAAATTGAATTTATGTTTGAATGTACTCAAATTTTTTATGAATAATATATAATTAATTTTGATTTTATTTTATCTTTAGATTCAATTTGGATTTGATTTTTGGGGTCAGTCCAATTTCATAATTAATCACAATTATGATAAGCTACCGTCATGCAAAGTAAAGTGAAGCAAATTATTGAAGAATGTTTTGATGTTGGTTTTTAAGTCATGGAAGATTTGGGTATGTTTTCCTTAAGCTTTTAGATTTATTTTTTTTGGTATATTTTGTTCAAAGAAATTGCATATATACACGTAAAATTGAACATAAATAAAATATTCAACTCTTGTGTTAGTACATTTTGTCAAATTTTTTTATTTTTTATTTTTAATTAAATTTTGTGATTCAAGAGATTATATTAAATTCTGTGATTCAAGAGATTATTGTATTAAGTAACTATGTGTTTTACCTGCTTTAGTGTTTGTATCGGTGTCGTGGTTACTCAATTTTAGTAACAAGGTTAGATTTTGTTTGTTTTTAGTGAATAAATTTGTGGGTTTGTATGTAATTTAAAAAGTTTTGAAATAATGATGAGGTTTCTGATATGAAACAGGATTGGGACGATTTGGGACTGATTTGAGGTTTATGATGCATTATCTGATAGCATGTTCAATAGGGTATTGATGAAATGGTGCATACTTAAGTTTGGAGTGGAGAGAAGTGATTTTTTGTTTATATGGTGGTGAAGAATGCTCTGTGATGAAGCTCCGATTAGTGTGCTAATTTTATTATGATGTACTGTTTCCCATTTAATCTTTGGAGAATGGCTTCAAGTCTATGTAATTGTTGTAACGTTTGTAGGCGTGTAGACACTTGCTCACTGAACCTCCCTGGTTGCAGTGTTTAACTGAATTTTCTGAACCTCCTTGGTTGCAGTGTTATCATCATATGGCATTGGTCTTTTGTAATTTTATGGTAAGCTGGTATCTATACAGAAATTAAGAACAGAAGCTGTAAAGATTTGCAGAAGCAAGTAGGCAAAATTCTCTTGATGACACACACTGACATAACTCTTTGTCCTTTATAGTTTTGTTCTTCTTGATTCGGCAAGTTATCATGGATAAACACAGGAGATGCATTAAATTTTAATATCATTTTTTTCAAAGCAGCATTTACATCTGATAGGTAACATATTTTTTTCCATTTTACCATTTCAAGAGAAGCAGACAAATAGTTCTATGCATTAATGATCTACAGCTTATTGGCGTGGCCAGAAATGTGTTTTCCTTTCACTTTCGGGATTGAATTGGTTCAGTCTGTCCTGATGTGTTAGCCAGATATTTCAGTATCGTTCCCTTGACCATTTTCTTTCACTAAGCACCACAAATGACAACTTCTCCTACTGGGTGCTGCATTTTCTAGTTTGACATTGCAAGATCCTTCGCTCTATTACCTCTATTCACTACTCATACATTGTGGCTATAAGGCAAATTAAGTTGCTGCCAAAAATTTAAGTTGGTAATCATATTAATGAATTAATTTGAACCTCTGTTCCTTACTTGACTCTATATTTTAATGAAACCTACAATCTGCAGTAGAATATATAGAAGTGTTTATCAAAGGAATACTACCCTTCTGCAGTTGTTTATTAAAATCATTGCTTGGCAATGTCCTTCAATGATATTTATGGTATTAAGGTTTGGGATTGTCCGTTAGACCAATAAGGAGTAAGCATGGTCTAGCCTAGTTGGGAAGAAATGGACTTCGAGAAGGTATAACTAAGCACATCAATTATTAATTTTTTTTTTTGAAATTGAAAGAAAAGAGATTTAAATTTTTCTCTTTAAGTAGGAAGATCATATATTAATCAATAAATTAAATGTTCGGATGCAGCCCATCAATTGTTATTACTCTCATTAAGTCATTATAGTTGTGGTAAAGTATTATTAAATCTTAACCTTTCATCAGAATAATGGCTAAATGAAAAACTTTATATTAAAATAGTAACAAGAGCTAAATCAAGTTTTCATTAAGTTCTGATAAAAGAAAATAAAAAGAAATTCAATTAGCAGCCTTTTTAAAAAAGATTTCCAAACATCATCAAAAAAGGAAGATGCCCAAACATTTAGGTTAATTTTTCCTATATAGTTAATCAAATTTGGAAAGTAGAATCACTGCAGGCCCAGGAATGAGGTGAGGATTGGGCCCATGGTAGCTAAAGAACATTCTATCTTTTATGGGCTTTTTGTCATTTACAAGGGGCCCATTATGCCACTTGCCAAACAACAAAAAACCTCTATTTCCACAACGTAAAAGTTGTAAAATCTTTTAATAGCATAAACAAAAAACTCAGAATCGGAAGGAAACCAGAAAGAAGAAAGCAAACAGGAAATGAACCAAAATAATTGGCCTGTTCTGTTCCATAAGGAAGTTTTGATTAGCTATGTGACTATGTGCTAGTAAAAGCTGATACAAATATACCAGTTTCAAGATGAAATAAAATAAGACTGCAAAATATGAGTTACATTTATTTTCATTCAAATGTATGAAAATAAAGGAAGGATGTCATGAATCTGAGACCAAAAGAGCATCCCAGATCATATCCATGTCCAAGGAAGGCATTCTACTTAACTGTACAGCATCCACATCTGAGGGTAGCATCTCCTGACTTTTCTTGTTGCTCTCATTCACTTCGGACCCTGCCTTGCTCTCCACCTCAAATTGCCACTCTCTTTTTGCAGTGTTTTCGTTTAAATCTTTTACTTTTTCCTGTGTTGGTGATGGATCATTGGACTTTTTGTTAGCAGATAAGCCTTGTGATATTGCTTGCAACTTGGCTTCAAGAAGTGCAGCTGTGTTCCCATTCAAAGAATTGGCCTTGAGTTGATGCTTAAGATCTGGAAAATTCAAATGTGCATATTCTCCACGCAATATGTACGCCGCTGTATCATATGCCATAGCAGCTTCTTCTGCAGTGTCGAAAGTCCCTAACCAAACCCTTGTTCTATTTCTTGGTAGCCTTATCTCTGCAACCCATTTTCCCCAATGCCTTTGCCTTACCCCTCTGAACAGCTTTCCAGTTGATGAGGCTGATGACACAGAAGAACCCTTTTGGTGCTGATTATGCAATCTCCTTCCAGAGTACTTCATAGGCTGAGTCTTGGTAGTGCTAAGCCAATAGTCACTAAAACCTTTGGATGGATAATTTGTCAAACTCTGGTTGATTCTAAGCCATTCATTGCCCGGTTGAGACTGAATCTGGCCAAGTTGAGGCGTGTGGTATGTAGGGTCTTGAGACAAGTTCGATGTAGGTTCACTCTTTTTGCCAATGGAAACAATGGCTCGTGTGGATGGATCTATCATGGTAGGTTCTGGCAAAAACAAAGTTAAATTTGGGAACTTTGATGTGGTTGATAAAGAAGATGGAGAAGGCGGTTCGGAAACTTGAGCATGGTGTACTTCTGGAAAGGACTCCAAAAAGTTCACTGGAATAAAACCATCCTTAATATCAGAAACAGAATCTCCAGGCGGGTGGACAGAACTAAATCCTGAAACAAATAAACTTGATTGGTGTTCATGCACAACATCCTGTCTGATAAATCCGGGAATGTTTTTCAACAAATTGGCACCAGGAGCCTCCTCTGCTGAAGAACTGGAATTGGAACTTGAAAGCAGCCTATCAGGCGATGGTGATGATGATGATGATGATAACTTACTTCCGCTGCCACTTCCATTTTTGTGACAAGCAGTACCAGATAAAGCACCCCACATGATTGGATCATTGAAAAATTTTGGACCTGTTGCCATGCCATAAATATAAGATGGCCACTCCTTGTTCATGAAGGTTTCCGTTTTAGGAAATTGGTTTTCCTTACTCATAATTTCGGCCGAAAACAGAACAAAAGTGAGAAGGAGATAGAGAAATGATGCAAATGAAAGTTGTATGCTTTATATATGAAGGTTTCTGCTGAAGTCTTACTAAAATAATATTTATGCGAAATTACTTTATGTTTATAAAAGATAAGTCATTGTCCGAGTCAGATCTGCTTGTTCAAGAAGAATAAGGTCACCACCTTCCAATTTCCTTACGCATTCGTGCTAGCCATTCTCGATGTCTATGGACAAACCAATCAAACACTTACAGGTCAGGCTTTCTTGGCTTACCTGTCATCTAGGGTTCTTAGGTTGGTGTATATTCTCCCATGACAGTGACTGCAAGAACCTCAAAAAACCTTTACTTCATAGCATAATTATTCAGTGCTCCTTTTAATCAATGACCATGTGATTTTCTCAAACACTCACATGACTTATTCATCCCCTTTTACTTTCGAATTTTAATTTTAAAATGAAGGTTAGACCTTACAATGAGACAATAATTAATTGTTGTTATAGTTATTAGAGCAGAGAAAAAATTGCAGTGTAACATCTTTACATGTAAATGTATATGATATGCTAAATTGCATAGTTTTCGTCTACATGGATGGATTGAGTTAGTTCAACCTAATTCATAATTGGTTATCAGGTTCTGTATTACAGGTAATCAGGAGAGAAATTCATACTTGTGTCACTACCAGACCTTTATTATCAATATTATCATCAACATAATAATAAACTTTAATTGAACAGGACTTGCTCCAAAATTAAATTAATTATGTTTTTCAATGAGGGAATCATGGCTGCTTTTTATAGATCCAATCCATTAAATTAAATAAAAGGCAAACTCATTAGCAGAAGTATATCTTATTTGGCTTTTCTTGAAGCATCATCACCTGTCTTTTGAGATGAGTTTGGAGCCACTTAAGAATCTCATCAACTCCAAGCATGAGTATGCAAAAGGGAAGGGCAATCTACAGGCCATCCTCCCCACCCCTCCAAGTTTGGGCCCCTAATGATTAGAAACCCCATTTGGGTGGTGAATTTTGCAGTCATCTTTAAGCTACCTCTTTGAGTCAATGCCACTTGGGGTAACCATTTCCAGGGAGGAACAATACCATGATGGAAAGAGAGAGATTCCCAAGAGTTACTTTAATTCACTTTTTGGCAGATTTGATTAAACTATTTTCTGACCAAGTTCTTCCACTGGTGCAGTTGGTTTTCTCAATGTTATTTAATAGTGCCAGCACATGCTCTGGGCCTAAGCAAAACATAAGTTATTGCCGTCTAATAGTTGATTAGTAAGAAGCAGCATGAACCCATGTTTCTCAATGTTGCTTTTTCTTTTTCTCTTTTTTTCTCCTTGTCAAGCCAAGGTTTCTTTATTCCTTCCAGTGTTTCAGGTCTCAAAACAAGAAAGCAAAATAGAGTAAAAACTCATCTCTGCACACATCACTATTGCTTTAGTTTTGAAATTGAAAAAAAAAAAAAAGGAAAAGCAGGGGCTTGGCATGTGAAGCTGACTTGCTCAAGCTCTGGATGACAAATCAGGCACGGTGTCAAGTACCAAATCATGATGTGCTTATGGCATTCCTTGTTTCTAACCTCTCTAGTCTCTTCCAAACCTGTTCCTGTTTCCCAACCTGGAAGATAAGGATCTTGAGGCCTGATAGATGATAAAGATTTTGACTTGTTGGGCAGCTTGTACTTCACTTAATTATTATCTAATGCAACTGATGGCTCAGTGTTTGTCTCCCTCCTTTTTGTTGTGCCTGTGAATGTTGTCAATTAATATACTTAGTAAATCAAGTTGCTCATCTTTAGTCATTCCTTCTTTATGTGGAAAACAAAAAAGAAAGCATTTATAGTAAAAATAACAGAGGATGATTTAAGCTAAGACAAAGACTTAAAGAGTAAACTGTTTGTTTTGATGTTCCTTTTCTTATCTATCTAGATGGTTTGGTCTCAACTGGAACTTAAATTTTGTGAACGATATATTGACGTTTTCAAAATTAAGATCATCACTCCTAAGAGTTCCTTGTCATAGACGTATAGATAAGTATAATAACTTGCTGGAATTGCCAACTCAAACAGCAAAATTTTTTATTTAAAGTTGAGGACTAAAGAGACATGAGAGAGCCCAAAAGAATATAATAATTCAACTTTATATGTACAACTGGGTGTGCATTGCATAAGCAACAGATCTAGTCCTTTTTTATTTTTTTTTACAATAATGGGGTGAATATTCTTCACCTGTGGTCTGATGTATGAGAGAGAGAGAGGGACTTTTGTCCTTTGTAAAGAGTTTCTGGGATGTTGGCTTCTCAACCTTCACAACTACCCTCAAAGCCTTTTGGTTAAAGTTTGATGACATTACCAATAAATTATTGCTCTTTACAGGGCTTAAGCTGACCATAAAACACAAAGTAACATCTTCATTTGTCTGGTGCAACTACTCCTAGCATTTTGACTAAATAACTACCCTTTTGCTTTCAACTACTCAGGTTTTGTCATTACCGTTTTCTTTCCTCTAAAATCCTTGCCTTGTAATCCTGTTAAAACAGCCCACAGATAACATGATATTCCTAACATGAACCACACAAACTTTTGATAAGAAAAACACAATAATTAGTACAAGAAAGGTGAAAACAACAGCATCAAAATGGAATCCTTCTTGTACAAATGATTCTCTCTTTTGTTTTACACCACTTACTCTATGTTTCTTTTTCTCTCCATCTCAAATAACACCTTGTCTAGGTAGGCAGAGAATATATCTTTAAGGAAGAATCTCTCCATATGCCTATCTATAAAAACTTATATATGATCATCCCCCTTCATCATATCATTATCATCATTCACATCACCATCCACTGCCTCTGCAATGCTCTTTACCGCTGAAGATTAAGCTATCAAGGTAAAGGCTCAGACACATGAAAAAACTGTTTTTTACGTGGATAAATCATATTTGACAATGTAAGCAAAAAGCCTTCTAGATAGATCATTTAAAATGCGTATAATAGCCAATCGCTTTTGCCTATGTCCATATACATCAAGATTTGACACATATACGTAGACAGCCAGCAAACCCTTGCAGAAGATAAAATAGAAAACCTTATCCTGTGCTTTCGAAAACTAAGGTGTACTTACCTATCTCCTTACCCTCATGATAACCATCATGACTTCCACCAACACAAGTAACTTATTTGGGATTCAATTGCACTTTTTATGCTTGTTTTAGCAATCCATGATTATCAGTGTCGATACACTTCTCATCATCATTTTGATTAGTTTAATGATGGCTGTAACAGACAAACGTTAATGGAGGCCGACAATGGAATCTAAGACACTAATTTGATGGATGAAAGACACTGGTTAAAAAGTGCGAGCGGCAGACCAATTAGACCCTTCCACGTGTCGAAATGTTTGTGGTGCTGGAATGGTGACCACAAATTAATTTTATTCTATTTTTAATGTGGGATTAATTGACATTGAAGAATAGACATGCTTTATATTTGATTAACTCTATAATTACAAACGAATAAATCAAAAACAAAATCAATGCATTAGTATATAGATACTTATATTTGGAAAAAATTCAATGTAAAGTTGAATCAAAATTTACATACAATGAATCTAAATATAGAACTTAGAGATACCAAGACGTTCTACTAACCATGTACATAGTCTCGTTGGCAGAATAGAAATGTTTATGGGCACACATGAAATGGATCAATATTAGCTGTGAGGTTTAGTACTTTGTATGAACTCTAGCTGTTTTTATGTAGGCATATTCATTCCCCTTTGGCATATGTATAAAAAAAAATCCTGGGATAAGTTTGTTTACGCCAGCCCTGTCGCTTCCAATGACAAAAAGTTTCCTTATCATAAATACCATATACATTACACAATACAATAAGCAAACCCCAACAACTCCATCAAAGGGGAGAAGTGTTTAATCAACTTTGTTTATGTCATTGACTTGTTCTTCTCCTATTTTATTTATTTATTTTTTGTCTTGTTTGCCAATGACTACACCTTGACAAACAAAAATTTGGTGGGGGGGGGAAAACAAAAGTGAACGTGGAATTTAAAATTGGTGCAATTGTTTTTTAGGGTTAGCTAGGAGGTTGTTAAATGGCAAAACAAACTGTTTGTGTAGATTTTATTAAAAAAGGAAAAAGAAAAGAACGTCTACTCTCCAACTTACTGTTTATATATATATATTTAAAAGGGCTGAGAAGGAACAAATGAAAGGGAAAAGGGAAAGGGTAACTGAGGGCGGAGAGAATGGAGGCGCATGGCCTTGAAATCGGGGTTTTGTTTATAGGAACTATATACATATAACGTGCTTGGAAAGCGGCGTGGTTGGCACGTCAATTGAACAAGTTCAACACTACTGGACCACTGCCTCGATGATCATGCTTTCCCCTTCACTAACCTAAACTAATACTTCTTTCTCTCGTTGCCTAATGCTCATGAACTTTCCCTCTTTTGTAAGCTTATAATTATTTTTAATTGTTTTGTGTATGTTTATTCGAAAATTATACATGAATGTTTCACAAGAGCAATTTTTATAAGTTCGTGTACAAGCCAAACATTTCAACGTTAATATTGTCACTTATAGAATAAGAGAGTCTAGATTACCAGACATGAGAGTACCAACAATATTACCGTAAGAGGATTAGGAAAGAGAGAGAGATTAGGGAATTTGGTTTGAAATTCCGAAACCCAATATAATTAATTAAGCTTCTACTGAAACATTAAAACATTAATTGGATTGGAATAAGAAATACTCAGTAATATATAATAAAATTAAACAAAGGACTTTAGCTCTAGGTTGAAAGGAATATTAGCTATTATAGACCTAAAGCTTAACAAAGTTGGAACTTACATTGATTTATCTTGTTATAGGAAACGTTGGCACTTTCGAGGAATATTTAGCTTAATTCAACTTTAAACAATAAAATATCTTTGGTCAGATATGCTATATTTACATTTCTTGATAATTATAATACTCATCACATATGGTCAAATAATTAAAAATTGTTTTGTTTTCCCCTCTTTAATCATATTGCGTAAGTATCTAAAATCCCCCCGGCATGGATATTGCAAGTTTGCAACTTGTCTGACTTAGGCCCACGATTAAGAATTTATAAATGAGAAAAGCCCATTTGGCTTAATTTTATGGAAACCCTGCAAAAGGCATGATAGTCATTATTTGGTATCTTGATGTAAATCAAAGAGACAAAAAAAATATAAACCACTTGGAATGCTTGTATTTTGTTTTTTTCCCTTAAATTATGACTTTGGTTACAACCCAAATGAGTGGTTTTGAGTTTAATTGAAAAAAAAAAAACAAAGAATTTTTTTATCAACAGAAAGATGCATCTATCAAGTGATATATGCATAGCCCATTTCAAAACAAAAGCAATAACTTTAGTTTCCTATTAAACTAAAGAAATCTCAAAACACATATTGCTAATATTGATTTTAAGTGTATTCAACTAAATTTTAAAAAATTATCCTTAAGAATGTATATGTATAGTATATATTTAAAAATAAATCGATAGACAGATAGACAGACAGATAGATAGATAATAGATAGATAGATAGATAAATAAAAATATATAAAAAACTATAATAATAATGGTAGTATGTTATACAAAATGAAGAGAAAGGACTCTAATTAGGAAGCCAAGAAAGGGTAACCATGTTAATTTTCGTGTTTTATGGGATCAATGTGGAGGCAGGAAACTTAAAAGCAGAGAGCCTTGCCCTGCGACTTCCATGACCACAGGCTCATGTACTCATCTTACAACGTTGGGTGTACAGCAACCAATCTTCTTAATTAATAAATACCAGATTTCATATATTATTTGTGAAATTTGATTTCACAGTATTCAACTTCCCAACTTTTGTTTTAAATAAAATCACTCTTTTATAAGGAAGAAAAAGAAATTGAAGATAGTTCGGTTTAGTTGCTTCCTATATAAATTTCGACTGTTTACACCATATTAAAATTTTTGGTGACTATTTATATGGACATGTGTCAATAACATAATACACTGTCGCCCAAAACATATATATATATATATAAAATAAGATTTAGTTATTAATAAGGAGAGTATATTTGTTCATATTGGTGATTTGATAGATTCGTGTAAAATGAAGTTGGAAATCGCCTCCCAATTCCATTTGGCAGTCAAGAACATTTCCCATATGGTTGATGGCTTTTAGAGACCATAGGGTTTAAACTTGCAAATCAAGAACACTTCCCATATAGAAAAAAGATAGACTTAAATTATTACAATGGCAAGACAAATTCCCTTATTTCCATCCAGCACCTTTATTCTGACATCAATATTACGATTTAAGAGCAAAAACCAAGGGCTGCCAGATGAAAAACTTCGGAAGCATTTTCAACACATTCATGGACATTTATTCTTGCCTTCCTTGGTTTTGATGTTGTTGTAGCATGGACATTCCTCCCTGTTGCCATACGTTCCGGAGGGAACGCACAAACAACTCTTGCAGCAATAGTTGCAGAAGAACAAACATGGCTTCCTGTGATGTGTTTTCGAACACCGACCATCGCAGGCCTTGGGACAGTCTGAACAATCACAGATTTAATTATAAGCTTCGTTAAGAAACATGGTAAGAAAATAGCGAATGGAGTTTGTGAAAGATTGCATGGCATTTTACCTTCAAGGCGAAGTGATCCTTCCTTGCCAGCCTGTGGACATGAAACAATCAGAGAGAGGGCATTCAATTTTCTCGAAATGTTTATATTGGGAATTCAATTTCCACTTGTAAAAAAAAAATACTTGAATTTGAAATACGATATATAGTTCAAATTAATATATATTATAATATATATATGTATGGGTACGTGCGTAATAAAAAAATAAAAAAAGAAGAGATGAGAATGAGAGACATACATTTGCTGTTTGAATAGCAAAACCCAATGCAAGGATGAGAAAGAATGCAAATGGAAGCCAAGAGAGCCTAGCCATGTTAATATTTCTTGTCTTTAGAGGGAATGCTCTGTCTGTACTGGCAGAAGCAATGATGTTAAGAAGAAAGGTCTGTGCCCTACAACATCCATGGACCTCTGTTTATATAGTCTAACAACTCTGGCTGAACAGCAAAGAATCCTCTCTCAACCAATGCCCCATGTCAATATCCCATTCATGCAATATTCAAGTTGTTTTTTTAATTAAATATCCTTTTAATGGAAAAAAAAAAAAAACAGTTGAATATTACTTCAGTACCCTTCCCTGCCATTTTATTTTTTTCCCCTCTTACAGGAATAGAACTTAAATTTCTAAATTCATGCACAGATATTGGCTGATTTGTAATTCCAATATAGCCTTTGGCACTAGTAGTTGCCATCTAGAGTAAATATTAAATGCTCCAACTCTTGAAATTGAACCTTAATTAATTCCTGCCTAAAAACAATAATGACATAACTAAAGATACATTCTATTAAATCTGTCTCTCATTATGCCTACTTATAAAGGTAACTAATGCAATTCATCTTTCATTTTATCATATCTTTTTTTTTTTTTAATTTGAGAAACGGAAATTAAAACTTTATTTTTTAAAATAAGAGATACATATATTTATCAGTGAATAAAAATATTCTATATACATCTCCAAAAGTGATAAATATAAAGTGAGAAGGATATAATAACTATGTTTGGCACAAATATTAAGTAGATGGTGTTTGATACGTGTATATATGGAAGATATTTCATAAATAAAATGGTGACATGTGATTTATATGCCTGGGATGGTTTTTACTCATTAGGTAATATGATTTCTGTTATGTCCATTGAAGTTGAGAAGAGAAATATACCACTACTAAATGCCCTGCTTCATTCATGGAAATCAAAGGAAAGAAAGAGTAAAATGTGTTTGTTCCATGGAGTAGGTTTGTGACTTTTTTTGGTCGAATGGACTGGAAATCCTCCCTTCATGTTTGTTAAGGTTTTGGACAAGAGTTGGCAGAGTTATGTTGGATAAGAACTTCTGTTTTTATCAATATAAGCATACTTATCGTAAAAATAATATAATAATAAGTAAAATGTTGATCTTATAGAGAATTGAATTAATTTTTAGTATTAATTACAAAAATTACACACCTTAATTTTATCCAAAGATTAAAATTAAAAAGCAAAATAAAATCAAACTTAAAAACTAAAACTAATCTAAATTTACACTACAAAATTACTTTGTTAAGATTTGATTGACTTTTAAATCCAAGATTACGATGTCCCTCAATACTTCATCTGAATATTATTCTCTCTTAACTTAACTTAATGGATTAAGTTGTTAATTTAGAGTCCTAAATTATTTACAAGTCTCTGTCGAGTTTCTTATTAAAATATTTGTCCCAATTAATTTATTATGTGTTTATACAAATTAAATTGAAGAAAGATTCATTAAGTTCATGCTCTAATTTTAGCTACGAATAACTTATAGGTGTATATTTACCTTATAGGTAAATTAAATCACCTAATCAACTAAGTATATTCGATCATACGCTATTCTATTCATGATCTACCTAAATATCTTTCGTCAAGGTTTAACTTAGGTTTCCAATTTAATGAAATTGGTGATCAAGCAATTAGAAGCATTAAGAACTAAATAAAATAAACAACTTAAATCCAACAACATAAGCAAAAAAAAAAAAGATAATAAATCAGACTATGTATTGAGTTCAATCATAATTTTAGATAAATAATTTAATTCCCTATCAAGTCAAACATCATCATCAAATTAGGTTTAAACATGCAAATCAACCTAAGAAAAAGAAAATAACAAAAAGATGATAGAACCCAAGAACTTTAATCTTGATTTTCCAAATCTTCTTTTTCCAAATCTTCTTAAATCCCTCAAATTCTTTTTAACTTCAATGACTTTACGATTTGATTCTCAACTGTCAATGTAATGTTTCGTTCTTTTTTTTTTTTTAAGTCTTCCGAAATGTTGTTTTTATAGAACTTTGAAGTTAAGCCAAGTTAGGTGAAAAAAGAAGTCAATTTCAATTAGAATTTCCTCATCAAATTACGTGAGCCATGACCTATCTCCATGAAGCCCACGGCCTCAACCAATTAATTAAGAAAAATCGTAATTGCTCAAAGACTGCTGCAGTACTTTAATTTCAATAAGATTTTTGACTATTTTTGAAATTGAATTGGGAAAATTGGTAAACATGAAAGTTATAGCATTTTCTCTTTGCTTTTCAATGGTCTAAAAATCATCTCATTTGGAGCTTTGTAGAAAGAGTTATGATCAAAATACCAAAATATGTGCAATAAAAGTCTTTACCTTGAAATTACTCTCCTTCGATTAAAATTTTTCTTTCATTAAACACTTACAAAAGCACAACTAAATCAACAACAACAACATATCTTAATTACATTAACACCAAATTAAGTACAAAGTTAACTAAAATTAAATTGACTCACCTAAATTAACTAATTTAAAATAATGTAAATAAAACCTACTAATTTTTATACATTACTATAAGAACTAAGTCAAATTACTATCAAAATTCAACCCAAATAACTCTATATCATAGAGTTATCAACTTCAGAAATTTCTCAACTAAGAATAAGTAATTAAAAAAAATAAAAATAAAATAATCTGTTGGTAAATTTTTTAAGTAAACCTATTATTTAACAAGTTTTATCTATTTCATATAATATTCTCTTGAATTATTAAAGAAATTTATATAAACCTTTATTTTTTTATTTAAGTTCAATTTTAGACGAAATAAATCTATATGATTAATAATTGACTAACTATTATTAGTCAAAATAAAACCTATCATTTTATACTCATGTGACGTTGATATGGATTATAGAGAATTAAATTTATAATTTAAACCTATAATCTCTGTCCAAACCTTATCCTAACACTTACTAATGAGTTAAGCTTATGCAGTTTAATGGTGGTTTAATCACAACTTGAGATAGAAGGAAAAAGCAGAGGAGGAGGTAGACTAAAACACCAAAAGCATTAATCCTCAATTTTTTTTTCTTTGATAAATAAAGACTTTCTCTGTATATCCATTATTTAAAATTTTATTTTAATACCACTGTTACCTTAGATTTATAATCTTTTTTAGGCCATAATTAGCACCATTTATTTCTTCCTCTACAAGTAAAAGGATTGAATGACATTATATATTGCAAATCAGACAATCTGATGCCATTTAACTGTCTTATTCCAACATCACTGCATTATTTTAAAACTTGTTGGGAGCACTCTTCCTCTTCATGGCTTAATTTTTCAAGGGCACTTATTGGCACCTTCCTTTGTTTTGATGTTGTTGTAGCATGGACATTCCTCCCTATTGCCATATGTACCAGAAGGAACACACAAACATCTCTCGCAGCAATAGTTGCAGAAATATAGACATGGCTTCTTGTGAGATGTTGCCGAACACCGACCCTCGCATGCACCTTCACACTCTGAAAGATTGTCAAAAATTTTTAAAATTATTAATTTATACATCAAAGATAAAGTCTACAAGAAGAGTTTTAATCTATGGGTTAAGTTCTTATGAAATTTGTGAAAACAAGTATGTTAATTACCTTCAGGTTTAAGGGATCCTTCCCCCCCAGCCTGTAGAAATGAAACAAAATATATTAATAGTTTAGAAATATAAATATACATAAATGTGTTTATACTGTAGGAAGGAGAAAAATGCATACGCTTGCTGTTTGAATGGTAAAGGCCAAAGCTAGGAAGAGAAGGAAAGCAATGGGAGCCCAAGAAAGCCTAGCCATTCTGAGATTTGTTTTTGCAGAGTGTAAACTGAAGGCAGTGATTTGTATTAAGGAAAAAATATGGCTTGTTGATGCGGAAAACATCCATGGCTCATGTTTATATATACAATGGGAAGCAATGCATTATTTTGGGACAAATATCCTACTATTGATTGCTTTCCTGGCATTCTACTATTACAGATATGAATTTGAATGTTTGATTCAGATACAGCTAAGTCTTGACCTAGGTTTCCATCTATTGCTTTTATATCTTGCACCTTTGATAACCCAAAAGGAATATTCCCATTCTTTTTGTTATTGTTATGGGAATATTCCTCTCATTTGATATTAAATATTCACATTTTGCTTAAAAAAATGACATTTGTAGGAGCCAAACTAAACAAGGTGGGGAAAAAGCCAGAAGAAAAATCAAATAGAGAGATATTAATCATATTTACTTGTGTTTTGTTTTCTTTAACCTCCCACTCTTTAATGGTTTTGGAGGTTTTTGTAATTACAAGTTAGTTTAAATGAATATTAACTTCATCCCTTTGTTTAAGCATGGTTACAATAATGATAATTACTTAGTTTTGATGATGATTAGATTTCTACTTTTCATTGTTCTCATTATTATTATATATTCTTTTAAAACTTTTCAAGTCTGTGAAATCTCTAGCCAAAAAACAAAAAAGTATGTGAAATTGTACAGGCAACAAACTTATTCTGTCACTGCTCACTAGCATGTAAGAATATATTGTGGAAAATAAATAAATATCAGCCATAATCATGCACCAATCGTTGAAAAGAAATTACTGACTAAACAATTTATCAGAAACAGGGTGACTTGCAAGGTTACAGTGAGTGAAAAGGCAAAATCTCCAGTGTCCTGGAGACCTCAAACCAAGAACATGCACTCTACCTTGCCTAGAACCCTTACTCCATCATCTGTAACAAAACTTTAAAACATTGAAGGGATCTCAATGGCTTAGTTTTTGGAAGACCAAACTTGTATAATTCTTGCATTTGAAGAAACTGATCTCGTGTTGCACTTGACATGGACAAGCTGACTCTAGATGCACTAGGAACCTTGGCTGGAATGGGAGAAACAACAAGAGCTTGCAATTAATTCTCGAGGGTATCAATTATATACTATGATGGAGCAATCAGCAAGGCATGGCTTGAAAGATACCTAACAGCAGCCTACAAAACAATAGCAGAATACTACAGATTAGTACTATTTTTTGTTTCTTGGCTCAGTCAGAGGCAGGTTTTTTCATTAATAGAGAGAGGATATAAAAATAGTCTAACTTGGTCATTGAGTTTTAAGAGCAAAGGAAAGAGTCTTAATAAACACAAAAGCAGAAGAAAGGACACTACTACCAGTACTTCCGAACAACATCACATGAAAAAAAAAAAAAGAAGAGCAGATTAAGCTCTGATAGAGAATCTAACCTGTAAACAGTAGAGTTTCACAAATCACAGCTAGAAGAAAGATTGTGAAAACACCTGACAAGAAGCACCGAATAGGGCAGAGAAATCCCAGCCTCAAAAGTCACTGAAACAGGACAAGATAATCAACTTGCAGCAAGATTTCACAGGTAGGTATTACAATCAGCAATAAAGAAGCCAAAGGAAAAACAGGACTGCAGCAGAAATTTGGAGTCCACCAGGCATACAGGAAACCAGAATATAAGCAAAAGAATCTGCCAAATAATTTGCCTTCCCTGAAGGCTCCTCAAAGGAAAAAAAAAATCACAGATTCTGACTTCGAGAAACACTTTTTCATTGAAAATACTAGACAAATTCCAAGAATGATCCTTGGTATTCACCATTCAAGTCAGAGCATTCTTGGAATTTGATTCATCCAGAGAGTTTATACACTGACAGTTCATCAAGATCAAGTCTATTTTCATAATGATTGTCAGTTTGTGCTAAAATTCAGTGAAGCAAAGCACAAAAATATTTGTGAAATTACAAATCTCTTGCCTAACAGTAACTGTAAACTGAAAGACAGCTAATTTTATTGGAGTTTCGTTTTAAAGAAGAGAAGATAGAATATGAGGCAAAGGCAAAAAATTAGAGTGAAGGCATCAATTTGAAAACTTCATTCTACATAAGCTAACAATACATAAAAGACTTATAACCAGAAATATCACATGAGGATTTTTTTTAATTTTCACAAGTCAATCATTTGAAGTGAACCAAGGTACTGAAGCCGCAAGGCTATTGCACAAAAGAAGCAATATATCGCAATACTAGCCTACTAGGTCTGCTATATGTACAACTACAAGTCTTTCATGTCTGTCACTTGGTTTTCGCTTTGAAAAATAAGCCAAAAGGACATTGTGCCAGAAGGAAAATCTTCAATTTGATCTTCAAGTTTCAACATATTTAACAAGTTCAAACAGGTATAGAACAAGCACCTAGTGATAATATTTCGTTTAGTTTAGGAAAGTACTGAAGATATTGAGAACCTCATGAAAAGAGTTGAGTTGATAATAGAACTTGTAATTGATTCCCTAGAGAATATAAGGAAGAAAATCATGCAATCAACTCACAAGCAATGCAAGGATTCTGGCGATCTGTCCAGGTAAACACGGGCCTTTCACCTCAATGGCCTGTTGATCAGTTGTTTCAAAGCTAAGCTGTCTAGAATCTGAACAAAATAGAACAGAAAAAGAATTTCATTGAGGAGTTTATTGTATAAATAAATCAGCAGTTACAAGATTCAATTAATATAAACAGAGAATGCTATGTTGAGTGTAGAAGGACTACCGTCTACCTGAATGAGATTCGGTTAACAGGGCAAAAGGAGGTAGCTCAATCTATACTGACCACATCATTGTCAATCTTTATGACAGGGATATGGGAAATCTTAGGCCAATCTTTACCACTCTCCCTTTGGCAATGTGGGCTTAGCAATGGACAGTGCACGATGTGTAGAAAAGAAAGCGAAAAGGGGATCCCCTCTGCTGGCAAGAATTGGAGCTTCGGACAGTACCACATTTCTAGTTGACGAAGAGATGTGAGATTTTGAAGCCCTTTATAGTCTAAAAATTTGACATTTGGAAGAATGGAGATTGATAGAGAGGTAAGAGAAGAAGGCAGTAGAGTCTCGTCTGGAAAGGACTCTATATCTGCATTGGTGCTGATATTGAAGCTCATAAGAGAAGGGAGTCTTTGCAAACCCCATTCCATTCGTCTGGCTATAAGTTCATCACAAGCATCGATTCGAAGAAATTTCAATTTGGATGGCAAACCTCCTTCTGGAAATGACTTGATTTCTGGACAATTGTATATACACAAACCTTCAAGGGATGGGAGGAGGGAATGCATATTCTCAGGTAGTGACTTCAAATTGTTGCATTCATAGAACCAAAGCCATGTCAAATTCGGGGCAGATAATCCTCCTTGAGGAAAAGAAAAAAGATTGGGGCAGCGAAATATATGCATAGACTTGAGAGATGTGAGATCCTGATTGGTTTGATCTGATGCAGTAAAGGAATCAATATCTTGGCAATAAAAGATATAGACAGTATTTAGCTTAGGGAATGATCCTAATGGGAACGATTGGAGTGAATGACATGAACCAACTAGGGACAACATCTCCAGGGATGTGTACAAGAGAATTGTAGAAAACTCTAAGCCAGGACAGCTACGGATGCTAAGCTTCTTTAATGTAGCTGGTAGACAGCCCTGGGGAAGGGACTTGAGAGAAGAACATTTAGAAAGAGACAGCTCTTCAAGACAAGTGCAGTTTTGCAGCATCAGCGCAAGTATGTAATCTGGAATATCGGATCCTTCAATTTTCAGTTTTCGTAGTCCAGGCGGTAGTGCCTCCAGCTGCACTACATCAGAACTAACCAACTCCAGTTCATTGATACTTAAAGCTCTCGGAAGTGAGCCCCCAAGCCTTCCACAATCTTGAATCACAAGTTTTGTTAAGGAAGGAAGGTGGTTAGGCAAGGCTTTGATTAGCTTGGGACAATCTTTTAAGTATAGTTCATGGAGATGAGTAAAAGCTCCTTCTGACAAAGAAAACCATTCTATCCATTCTGGCATGTTCGTAAACCTCAAAATTTCAAGGGATCCAAATGGTTTTGCAACAGAAGGACTACTCCCAAAGACCTCAGTACCCACTGTCACTATTGCAACAAATCCTTCAATTGAGAGGTCTTTCAGCGACGGTAACTGCCCAAGTGGTGGCAAGAAAAAGCAATGCTCACAATTGCTTAAGCGCAGAGATAAAATATTTGAGAATGAAGACTGCCCTACCCAATCTGGAAATCTTGTTCCTCCATAATATTCAATAACCAGGTGCTCCAAAAACGTATGAGGCTCCAACTCACTGAGTACTTGTCTATCATGCTCTGAGTTATCAGTATGACCACTCCAACCCAAGGCTAGCTCTTGAAGATTCACCTTACCCTTCAAATTAGCGTCTTTGGCATCTTTTGCACCAACTATATTTTGTAGCTTTGAGATAGAAATTCCTTCACGCAAATCTTGAAGCTTCCCTAACTCATTGATGTTAGCCCCACTTTGCTCACCCACAACAAAATTGGTTAATATTTGTAGATCTTTTAGTTTACACATTTGTGATGGCATGTTTGTTAGTTTTGTTCCCCTGAGATCCAGATAATGTATGTTGATTAGGCTTCCCATGCTTCGAGGCAACTCAACCAACTTTTCACACCCAAACAGTATCAGTGTTTGCAAATTATACAATGAACTCAAAGATTCTGGCAACCTTTCAATTGAAGTTTCAGAAAGATCCAAATATCTTAAATGCTTCAAATCACCAATGTCATCTGGCAACGTACTGATATTTTCATATTTAGACAAAGACAGTACCCGCAGTTTTCTTAGTTTTGGTAGTAAATTATGCACCAGCCTATTTGTAACATAAGAAGACCATGACCATGATGATGAGCTCAAAGTAAGAAATGTTCTCAGATGCTTTGATTCGTCTAATGCCTCGAATTTCTGGAAGAGATCATATTCTTTTCTGATATTTGACAAATGTCGAGTTCTTTTTGTCCTTTTGGATGTCCCTTTGTCACCTTCTAATTGGCAAAAAAATTCTCCAGACACAAATTTAGCCAAATCATTAATTAGATCATGCATAACAAAACAGGATTTGTCCCCACTTGATTGTTGAAAAAATGACCTTGACAGTAAACTCTTGAAGTATTCATCACCTACTTCTTCCATCTTCATGTGTTCTTTTGGGTGCTCTAAAAGATCTTCTGCCATCCACAATCGAATTAGTTCATCTGCTCTGAATTTGTAGTCTTTTGGGAACAATGAACAGTAAGCAAAGCAGCGTTTCAAATGAGATGGAAGATGATGATAACTCAACATTAATGCCGGAAGAATATTGCTTGCATCATCAGGCAAGTCCCATATATCACTCTTAAACATCTTTTCCCATTCCTTAACATCTGGCTTGGATCGCAGCACACCACCAAGTGTTTTGGCTGCTAGAGGCAGACCCTTGCATTTTTTCACGATTTTCTTGCCAATATCCTCCAGTATTGGATGCATCCCAGGATCAGAATTGCCAAACGCATGTTTAGCAAACAACAGCCAACAATCCTCATCTGATAAATGATTAAGATGATGAGTTGGAACAGTCCTCATAATTGATGCCACATTTTCATGGCGTGTTGTTACAACAATTTTGCTTCTTATTGCCCCAGAGTTGAAAGGACTTTTAAGTTCTTCCCATTCAACATATTTCTCATTCCAGACATCATCTAAAACAAATAGAAATGTCTTTCCCAACAATTTCTCCTTCAAAACAAGTTGGAGCTGATTTAAGTCCTTGATATCATATGTCCCTGAAATAATCTGTTCAAAAATAGTTTTTGTTATCCTGAAAGTATCGAATTCTTCAGAAACGCAAACCCATGCTTTGAGCTCAAAGCATTGGTTGATTCTATTGTCATTGTATATCAACTTTGCAAGAGTGGTCTTACCAATTCCACCCATTCCCACAATTGGGATCACTCCTATCTGATTTCCACTTGCATCATCTGACAGCAACAACTTCATTATGACTTCTTTTTCATCATCTCGGCCACAAACATCACATTCATCTACCAAAGAAGTTGCAGGTGATCTCTGGAAAGACATTTCTACTCTACCTTCTTTCAAACCAAGGACATATTTTTGTTTAACCAACATCTCAATCCTCTCAATGATCTCTTCTAGTTTGGATTCTATCCCTTTGTGATCAAATGGATTCAGAGAAGAAAAGAATCGACATACCTGAGCTGTACTGGTTTGATTTTCAGCTTCAAACCTTCTTTTACGAGCTTCGGTGCTAATCTCGTCCAACAAGTCTTCCGCATCATAGACAGCATCTTTGAGCTCAGTGATCCATTTTTTCACATTTTTGTTTGTAACTTGCTTCTCCTCAGCATCATCCAGGACTGCACCAATAGATAAGAGAGCAATCTCCAAGTTTTTTATCAGCAGCCTGTTTTTAAGTTTCCTTCCTCTAATGAAGTCTAGGACCTCGCGAGAAGCCATCCTGTCAAACAGCACTTGTAGGGATGCCGAGAGAAAAGCTCCACCCACCAAGGCCCCAGCCATGTTTCTTTCCTAACAACGAAGACTAGAAGCAAAGAGTGGAAGAAAGAAAAGACTGATAGAAGGGAAAGCCTTCGTGCCTAAAACAAGAATGATTGAAAGGGAAGCAGTGTCGCTAAATTTTCCTTATCATTCTAGCAAAGGCCCCTAACCTCTTCTTGGTTTTATCATCATAATCAAGGAAATAAGAAAAAGAAAAAGAAAAGCGAGATGCCCAAAGCATCTTTCCTTTGAGTTTTTGGGTTGTCCAAAGCATCTCGTTCTAGATGACTAGGATTAGCTTAACTCTCTTAACTCATACTAAAAATGTAACTTAATTTGTTATTGGATCAGATTAAATGTTAGTGGTGAACGGACAAATTAGAGAGAGACAAGGTTCTCAATTTCTCACAGGCCAAGCACTTGGAAAGTCACAAAATCAGGACCTTCTTTTCTTAGTTGTCCGAACTCCCTCAATATGTGCCTCTTCTGACAGAGAAACTATTTTGCTCTATTAGCTGATTAAGTGATCAAAACTTTTACGATGCACTCGAAGTGAACAGATTTATACATCCTTTATATATAATACTATACTGTTTTTATTTTTTAGAGAAAATTATGAGTAATAATCTTCATAATAAAGTCACTTAAAAAATGACTTTTACTATAATTTTAATTATTTTTAGATAATTTTTGACATTACTTAATAAGAATATCTTTTAAACCATTTAATTCAAATTAAGTGGTCTCGGCTTCTTTCTCCACTCCGCCATTCAGATAAAAATTTTAAAATTAAATCTCAATTTAGCTATCTCTTCGTCCAACTCTCTAATGCCATCGGAGTATATATCTCACCATCTAGCTCTCCAACGCCATCAAGGTCTATATCGCCATCTAACTTTCTCACCATCTCAAAGTGCAGAGATAACATTAAGATATTTGTTATGGATTCTTGAGTTTTTTTTTTTTTATATTCAAAAAACACAAAAGTTGATGGGTAAATTATATGACTTTGGAAACTTAAATCTGGCTGGAGTAGACCTGTCAAAATGGGCCTGACCCTTTGGGTTGACTTATTTTTTATTGAATATGAGATGGGGTGGGCTTGAAAATTGAAGCCCATATTAGAATCGAGCCTAAATGGGTCAGCCCATTATATTAGTGGGATGAGGTGGGTTGAGGCGAGCCAGAAAAAAATTAATAATTTTATATATTTAATTATATAAAATTAATAATTTAGTTACTAGTTGTATTATTTATTTTATATATTTTAATATCTTTAATTTTTACTTGTCAAATTAATAATTTTAATTTAAATTAAAACTTATTATCTCTTTTTCTTTTATGACAATGAATATTATATGATAAATTGATAATGATTCAGACTTTGAGATATCATTGCTGTCTAAACAAGATTTAAATATTTTGCTTGAGAATGAGGATTGAGGAGGATATAAATGAGTCTTGAAGTTTCTATTATTTGGTTATATACTTATGTTTATGGGATGGTAGTTTGTGTTCTATTATTTAAAACTGTGCAATAAGTCGACTAACATCATACTCCATTTTCAGCAAGTTGATGTGCACTACCACCTAGTGGCCTTCGAAACAGGACGGTACGAGAATTGAGTTAACCTCGTGCCATGGCAAACCCCACGGAGGACTCTCATCCCTTGCATACTCAAGCACATGGTCTGGCAATACCGCCTTAGTCAACTTGAATGTCTTATCGGTCGAGGGAGGCTTCATTTTTTGGCTCAGACCCAGCAAAATAAGCTGTCAATTACGTTACGTACAATAGTTAGATGCCATTAACTAATACACACCTCATACCTTTGAATAATTACAACTCATTAAAATATACTTACATAGAATCAACTATCAATAATGCATATTCTCTACTTGTAGAGTTGTGGATAGTGCTCACGTGCTCGCTTACACATGATGCTGATGCATGCGTCAATGTGTTGCTTGTCCAATAACTCAATCAGCATCGCCAATCGTTGAAAAAAATTAAGGCCTTCCTGCTTTTTAATACCCAGAATGTTAACCCTACATATATATAATACCCACATCAAAAGGTCTATGGAATAAATACCATAGAACCGTTAACCATAATATCATGTACTATTATCATTTTACTTAGCTTACTCATTTTTCATGAAGGACTCATATTTGTCCTTCAAATCATCTTTCGCTCTACGCTAAACTAATAGCAGGTTAACATATAAGCTTTGAAGGCATTTGCTGGCTAAGCTCACACGTGCATCTTCGACCTGAAGTGGAGGTGGAGCCTTAGGAAAAGGTGTGATCTCACCATGAATAGGAGCCTCTGGTACAGTTGGGACATGAGTAGGACGCGAGGAAGTTGTAGTTGGACTACTCGTAGGATGAGGTGCCTCTTCAACATGAGATGGAGGTGGAACCTCAAAAAAAGGTGTGCATTGACAATGCTGGAGGGCCTCTGGTGGAGATGGATAGGAGCAGGATGTGGAGGAGTTGTAGTTGGACTACTGGCATGATGATCTTTGATCGGGACAACGAGAGGTGAGCTTGGAGCTGATGCAATTGACTGATTTATGCCACCTGCATAGTCAAGATGTTATAACTCATCTTGACTGATCGGGACACTATTGCGTGCACCAACAGTGTATACATCGTACATGTTATAACTCACGCAATGAAAAAAAATAAAAGCTCATACCTCATAACAGTCGATCAGCCAACCGACAATCCGATCCTCCTGCCCTTATAGTGATTGTTGGATATACAGATGCAATGACTACATTTGCAACTGCATCTCCTACTAGATCTCCAATTACATTGCTCCTTGGATCTCCAACTGCATTGCATGCTTATGCATCTGCATGTCTCGGTCAACCTCCGTTCGCAACGACTGCATCTACATTTGCATGTCCATCTACATCTCCTTCCGCATTGATTGTAGGTCCTTTTTCCACTATGTTCGCATTTGCTACATCTTTCGCTTAAAGCTCGTAGTCATTTGAGGACGCAGCGGCAGGTTGCACGCCTAAGCATTAGGGGTAGCAGCAGAAGCAGGAGGAGGAGTCACAACAATTGCAGCAAGAGTAACAGCATGAAGAGCCGTAAGAGGAAAATCAAGTGCCTCAGCAGCACTCGAGGCTTCAACAGTAGCGAACTAGGAATGGACTTCTTCGTCCGTGGTGCGTCTCCGCTTAACGTCTAGTCTTACCGTACTTTTCTGTTTGCGGTCCATTATCTTCTTTCTTTGATAAGGACCGAATTCTGACTGATCCTTTAACTTCTATAATGGAACATATTGTTGTCCCTCAGAGATATTGACTTCAATGTTGGCCCAATATGCTATCAACATCTCTTCCACAGTTGGCTCCAACGTCTCGACTGTGCACAACTGCACCAAAACATACATTGCCATTAGATTTAACCTGTGTTACCCTATGATAAAAAAAATAAAATTTAATAAAATAAAAAATATGATTTCTTTACTCACCTTACCTTCTCTATCCAAACCTGGATTATTGACATGGAAGCCTATAGGTCTCTCGTCACACTACCATTTCAGCATTCTTGGACAAACCTGTCTAGATTGGAGCTACCTTCCAAATAAGCTTCGGATTTCAAAAATTGCTTCCAACTCTCAAAATTACACATCAATTGTGAAACATTTTTTACTCACCTCATAAAATCTTATGCGAAAAGAATAATGATAAACATTAGGGTATGGCACACTATCTGAAACGCCCATATAAATTCGTAGAGATGCTAACGTTTATTCTCTACTACCTCCACAACTATAAGTTCAAAACCCCTCATCAAGTAATCGACGGTCAAACTCCAAACGTATGTGCCCCATGGGAACGCATTCCAGTCGTCGATGTTCTCGACCAATGACAACAACTATGGAATCACTGATTGCCTATAGTCTTGACCGAATAAAACATTAGTCTCGATCAAGACGAGGGCCATCTTGGTCGCATCTCCCTCTTGCTAAAATTGCCCTCCCTTGAACGTCTCTGAAACTTATTATATCTTCACCTCGTTCTCCGATCCCTAACATCGCTGGTGAAGTCCTCCAAGGACTATCTCGTAGGGATTAACAATAAGGGTCGGTAGGGTACCAAACTTCAATCTTGTCATTAAGTAGAACTCTTTTTTCGAAAACCAAGCCTTCGATTTGCTTATGGCAAATCATAACTCACCCTCAATGGCGTTGGGTTCATTGATTCTGCGCAACATTAGGTTATGCAAGATACTGGCACAGAATAAACTATTCTTTTATTCAACATCCATTATATGCCCAAAGTATGTTCTCTTCAAGGTTTCCAACTCATTTACTTTGCACAACATCTCACGTATCACATGCAAATGCGACCACTTACAATGGATGTTAATGCCAGTGTTGAACCCTCACCGATACCTCAACACACAAAGCAAAGATTCCACATTATCCTGCTTTGTTTTTATGCTGACCATCTGCAATATAAAACAGATAACATTCCCATTTCAGTTAATACCGTCATTGTAGATTAAAAAAAAGACAAGAGGAATTTTTGAAAAATAACCCTCCTCAGAAGCTCACTCCAAAAATAACCTTTACAATAACTTTAACTATTTTTAGGCAACCTTAAAATAGAATAATTAATGCAAGTGTCAAGTATGGATTATTAAGTAAATTAACATATACTTATTAAAGTATTACAGTTGACCCAAAATAATACAGAATGAATGCAATGTCGGTCATGCAATGCCATACAGATAAATTTCATGCAGTTATGACACTCGTACAATTTCACACAAAAAATATTCACGCAATACCTTATCAATAAGTCATGCAATTACTAGCATTAAATCACGCAATGATCTATAAACGAGTCACGCAATGCTAAGAACAACTAATCAAATCACGCACACATTAAATGACGCCATGCTTGAATAATATTCACATAATGACCTATCAACTAGTCACGCAATGTTAAACCCTAATGCAATTATGCACACCCAAGTGACGCCATGTCAAAATCCAATCATGCTGTCATGTAATGACTTATCAACCAGTCACGCAATGACTTATCAACCAATCACACAATGTTAAACCCTAATGCAATCACGCACACTCTAAGTGACCCCATGTTAAAATCTAGTCATGTTGTCACCAATGACCTATTAATCAGTCACGCAATAACATATCAACTAATCACGTAATGTTAAACCCTAATGCAATCACTTACACCCTAAGTGACCCCATGCCAAACTCCAATCATACATAAGGTGCCAACCACATAAGTAAGCCCTTAGTTACGCAATATCTAAACCCTAAACCCAATTCCTATCAAAAGGTCATAACGCATACATATCAACTAGTCATGCATGCCCGGTCACCTTTCGACCCAAATAACACCAACAATACCACCTTCATGTTTATATTCAACAATTTCAAACAACAAGAATATCAATTTGAGCAAGCAATATACATACGTTTATGCTCAAAAACCATAAATGAAAAACATGAAGAATAACAATAGCTCCAAAAACATTTCTCCACATGGTTCAAAATAAAATAAAAATATATTATACCTTTCTCCACGTAATGTGAACTTCCTTTCACTACTCAATATGTGAACTATCTTTATACGAATAATAACCATTCCAAAATGCTTTTACCATTGCGAAAAATGCTCGAAAGTTGAATTGACGAGAAATGCTTTTGACAGAATTGCTTCTAAGGAGATGTACGATCTGTCGATAAGAATTGAGGAGTTACACACCTTGTAAACATACTTGACCCGTTAATAGATTTCAAGTTGAGGCGCGGTGCCAAACAAATGGGTCGGTTTTATTAAGGACAATTTTATCCAAATTTTAATTCTCTTGGCTAAAAACAGTTAAAATTATGAAAAAATTTATTGTTAAAAACGCTTTTAGAATGAGGTCTATTTAAAAAAAAGAACTCTATTTTTACTTCATACATTTCAAATTGATTTCTTGCTTGCTCTTACTCAAGGAAATTTTTTACTCCCGTCAAAAAGTGTCATTGATGGTCTTTCTTTTCAAACAAGTTTGTTTCATGTACAGACTAGAAAACTGTTACCTTTGACCAAGAGAAGAGAGCATGATCAAAACTTGGTTTCTGCACGTACCATCTTAACAAGACCATTGTAATGACAGCCATACACCTACAACTAAAACAGTTTGATGTATTTGGGCCACCTGTTAAATTAGTATAAGGGTTTAGTTAAGTAAGCTTACCTATATCATCCACAATTCCATATCCAGTAATCATATACTTATGCTTTACAATTCTCTTGCACCAATATTCTGGGACTAATATTTTTCTTTGCTCACTTTTTCATCCCTAACACATCCATATAGAAGTAAGTAATGTACTTATCATTATCAAGTATCAACACTCCAATGCAAAATTTGACAATCAACCCAGGATCATCCTCGACCTGAATTTCTCTATGTTAAACAGGATGTTTCATATGCTTCTTGGAAAGGCCACGGAATGCTCCTCCAGGCATTATCAGGGCCCCCTGAAGGTGAATATCTCGGGAACCCAAAGCCAACTTTGTACTCCTTGAGAAACTGGACCTCGTTAAAATTTCAGGAAGGGTTACTACGGGCTTCGGGAACTTGTCCGGGCTCATCTATTAGACTCTGAGCAACTGGACCTAGTCAAGCCCATCTTCAGGTTTCTTAATAGATCTATAAAATCATAGTACAAATTTTCAAGGAATTGTTTCATCTTTCATTGTCGAGCTGTCCTGGAGAGCATAGCTTAATCATAATTGAATTCAATCCCAGGGTTTATTTGACTGACACCCTACAAGTTATAACCAAATAGGATGGGAAGGCAATAAATTGAGATCACAAATTCACCAAATGATGTAAAAGAAAACTACATTTAATGCAATAATAATTTCAGAAAAAGACGAAGAAAAACGTTATTTGTGATCACCCTAAGCTTCTTTCTCTACCCACTCTTCAATGAATGTAAAATGTTGAGCTTAATCAAGACATGCGCTGCAACTGTTATTAATGGTCTTAAACTGAAGTATATAAACTTCTGTTCCCAACTTAAAGATATAGCAAATTGCAGAGAAGTCCTTGAGGTTTGAGCATAATTGCACTCAAGGACACAAGTTTAGAAAACCTACATCCCGCCCCAAAATAAGGCTTCAAGTATGTCGATATAACCCAAACGTTAAGTGACCGTGAAAGTAAATATGTACATGGCATCATATTATAGTCACGTTATGCTAAAAATGCCCTTAAGTATTGGCAACGAATCGCTTAAATTTTGATACACAAATGGGGAAAAAAATAACAAATTAAAGTAAAAAAGAAACATTTATTAAGTGTGAAAAACATTTTTCTTTTTTTTTTTCTCATTTTCCAAAGCCTTCCCATAAAAGTTTGCCTGATTTTTTTTTTAAATTCAAATAAGCCTTAGATATTTGGTGAAATATTAGTGGAAATGATAGATGCTTTTGAATTTTGGATAATAGGTATTAAGCTTGAATTATAGTACAATTTTATTTTTTAAAAATAAAAACTCAATATATTTCTCTAATTTTTTAGGTTCTTACATGTTTTATAACTTATAGTAATCTTTAATTTTTCTCTCATTTCAAGATGTCTTGACAAGTCAAATTTTTTTTACCGTTTTATATAATAAAAGTTTTTTTATAAAAATATTCAAAAATAATAAAAATAAAATCTAAAAAAAATTATAAATAGAGAAACACAAGAATTTATCTGGTTTTACCTCTTAACTATGTTTATAGAGTGAAACAAATTTAACCCAAAAAATTCCTTGTACATTAACAAATCTTTTGTGGATTAGCTTCACCTAAAGTTACAAATGTTCCTTAGTTACAAGTGTTCCCAAGGGTTCCATTAGACACTTACTTTTACAATATATAAGTTCAAGATAAAACAAGATTGGAATTTAATGTAAATAAGGAATTTTAAAATTATACAATTACTTAATGTTGTATATATTAGGAATTTGAAAATATAGTACCTTAAAAAGCAAGTATATTCTCATTATTATATTCTATTTATTTTATTTGTAATGAAAATACATTTTGATAATGAGACAAAGAGTTTGTTTTAAGTAAACATTTATTATCGAGTTGTAAAAGTACCATGATTCTATTGAAATATTAAAATATATTTATATGAAGAGTCAAGTCATATGTAGGAGACATATATTTTAATTGAATCTAAAAATTATTTACAGTCATATAATAAATCTGATCACTTTTTCATATTAAGGCTGTAATGTCTAAATTACTTCAAACGAAAAGAATGCGATTCATTTCAAAAAATGCGATTCACTTCAAAGAAATGATGAGTCTTAAATCATCGAAATAGTTGATTTTGAGTAATGACATTATAATTTGAACTAGAATCATGTAAGAATCAAGTTTAAGTTTTACCATTACTTAAAACTTGCTTTTACATTTATGTATTCGCTTATGATAGAACTGAAATCCTGATAAATAGTGAACTCGTATTTTATCTCCTTATAATTTTTGATATACCATGAGTAAGATCATCTTAATACATTGATTTAGACTTTATATGTTAGGATTATAATTGAGGTGAGTGTTTGGGAATATATATCTAAATAATGGAGTTAATAGTATTAACATCAGTTCTAGTGATTTCAGGAAGATTAGTGATTAATTTGAGTTGATTGATGAATTAGTTACTCATCACATCTTAATACTCAAAAGATTATATTTTGGAGTATTGAATCATTAATTTTTTTTTTTTTGGAAAAGCCANTTAGGATTATAATTGAGGTGAGTGTTTGGGAATATATATCTAAATAATGGAGTTAATAGTATTAACATCAGTTCTAGTGATTTCAGGAAGATTAGTGAATAATTTGGGCTAATGGATTGATGAATTAGCTACTCATCACATCTTAATACTCAAAAGATTATATTTTGGAGTATTGAATCATTAATTTTTTTTTTTTGAAAAGCAATATTGAATCATCAATTGGATGAAATCTGAGACTAAGAGATAAAATTGACATAAAGAATAAAACGGTAATTTCACAATTTATTATTGGATGGTTATGAGAGTTCACAACATAAGGTTTGCAATTTGGATAACTAATATTGAATATTAAATATTAGATCATTTCTTAAAATTGTAGTTAATCCAATAGTGCAACCATGAATTTATGGTGGAGTGATTTTATGGTTAATAAACTTGAATTATCTTAAGAGAATAATAGTAACTTTAAGTTTATTGAAGCTTGTAATATCTACGTCCAAATAGATTATGTATTTAGCTTCGTATAATTCAATTTATTTAACTTATTTTAGTTGAAATGCATGTTTTATTTAATTATTTAAATTTATCTTAAAAAATGATAACTTTATATATTGTCATAATGAAGATAAGAGTTGTCTCAATTTAGACAAAGTACATATGTTATCTTAATTAAGACAAGAGTTATTTTAATTTAGACAAGAGTATATATGTTGATTTAAGATAAGAGATGTCTTAATTATATTATTTTATTTTTGGTAAGTCAAAATTTGTCTTAATGAATGAATATTTTTTTAAGGTAAGAGTTGTCTTAAAATGAAAAATATTTATTAAGATAATTATTGTCTTGAGATAAAATAATATTGGAAGATTTTAATTATAATTAAAAAATTAAATAATTTATCCTTTATTTATAATTAATTTTAATCTCTTGATAAATTATAATAGTCCGTATTTGATTATAATTCCTTTATTTTATTATTAATTATTTTCAATTAAAGAAGGATAATAATAAAATAAAATAATTACTCAATAAGGAATCATATTTTGACTTAGACAAATAATTATAATTAAATAAATATATTATTTATTTTTAATTATAATTTTAATTATTACTGGAGGAGTATAGTACAACCATAATACTTTGAGGATGACCAACTTAGACTCTTGATAGGAATTTATTTTTAATTAAAATAAAAATAAAAGAAGAGTCCATCAAGAAACAAAAATTTAAAATTTTGACCACACCTTATAAAAGGGAAAAAAAAATTCATCATCTTTTAAGTCTGAAACCCCAAGTCCAATAGTTCCTCCAAGAATTCTCTAGTCATCCCTTCTTGATCTCCAATTTTGGTATTTTTTCTAGAAATCTCTCACAAGAGAAACAATTATTACATAGATTTAAAGAAAAAAAAAAGAAATTATATTGTTACGATCTTGATTTAGCATTCCACAGTTTGTCCATTCAAGTTGAAGAGATTTTTGATGAATAAGTGGTAAGTTTGTTTAGTTAAGAATTAATTTTTTGTGTAGTCATGAATTTACTACAATTCACTAGAAGTTAAGAATTAAGAATCTTGTAAAAGAAAAACCTATTTTTGGTAATTTAGGCATAACTTTTGCTTTAGAGGTCTAAATTTGGGCATAATTTTTGCTTTGAAAGTTCAAATGACATGATTCTAGAGACATTAGAAAGTTAAGAAACAGGGTTACAATTTTTATATTCACTATTTTATCCGGTTTGAATTTAATCAAGGTGAAAATTTCATTACATGTTACTTGTCAGTGTGAACCGAATTTGAAAAACGAGATCAAAGATAATTCTTTATAAATTATTGATTTCAAGAATGTGATTATATGATATTGCAATAACTATAATGTGTGCATTTTGCTTGTGTATTTGGATTGCTTACTTCTGTTATAGTAAAATTTTTAAAATCTATAATTTACACAACAACATGCATGCACAAAGATCTAATTCAAACAGTACACAAACTTAAATTTTAATGAAATAAGATACTGAATTAAAAACTCAAGAACTTCAAAATTCATTGTTTGTGAATTAATATGATTGTACATTATAAAGTTACTTAGTTGATTTTGATGAACTATGAGCGTATTTACCTTTACCTTTTTTTTTTAATGAAAAGGTGGTTAAATTTAAAAGATCAAGTACAGTAGGCACAACAAATACGCGAGTGCTGAGGTGGGTTTTCTAGGTAAGGGCTATTTCAGTAATTGCAAGTTTTCTGCTAACCTCGTTCTAAACATTGAGGCGGGATGTGGTTTTTGCAAACTATTGTCCTCGAATGTAATTATAGTCAAACGTCAAGGAATTTTGTGTAATTTGCTGAAAAAGAAGCAAAAAACAACAATATTTTCCCAATAATATAGAAGCAGTCACATACCGTTTTTAAATCAAGTTACTGCAGTTGTTTGTATAATTTTCACCTTCACAGCCTCCCATCTCTCTTTCCTCTGATGATTTGAGAGAGAGAGAGAGGAGTAAACTAGAAGTGCGCCAGGCAAACCCTTATAATGCCCACACTACTCTTTAATCTTCTTCTTCCTTCCTTCCTTACTTAGATCCTAAATCTCCAAAACCCCATTCTTTTTTTGTTTTTTATTATTATTTTTTTCTTTTACTTACCCTCATGTAAACAAGCCTTTTTTCACTAGATTTCTCTAAACCAATATTTATTGGTCCTCTTCCTCCAAATTTTCAGGTAAAGTTTTTCTTTCCTTTCTTCTTCTCTAATTCTTTCTGATTTTTGTAAAGTTTACACCTTTGCTTGGCCTGCTGTGGCCTCAATACTAGTTTATAAGCTTCTGTTTGCATTTGTCAATCCAAATCATCATCGTCTGGGTCATCTTCTAAATTTACATTTATTTATTTTTTTGCTTTTTCTCAATCTCTGCTTCTTTTAGTTGATACTGAGTTTGTGTATTTTCATGTTTACTAATTTTATCAAATATGTGTAGGGAATAGATTGTTTGGATTGTTTCTTTTTTTTTTTTGGTTATCATTTCTGTATTGATTGCTTATATGAGTTTTTGGTATTGCTTGGAGGGTTTAAGGTGTTAATGGTTATTTGGAATTGGTTTTTTAGGAACTAATGGGGAAAAGGGTTAAGAAGAATCGTCGAGTACCTCCTAAGGAGAAAAAGGTTGTGGCAGCCCAATCTCCAAAAGTTATACCTCAAGAGAATAATGCTAGTTTTGAAAAGGTTGATGATGGAGTTGCAGTCGTAAAAGAGAGGAAATCATGCCCCCATCTTGATAAAGGTATTTACTTGGATAAATTGTTGGCTAAATTAAGGTCCTCGGGGCCTATTAGGTGTGAAGATTGTAGGGAAGGTGGAAATGATAGGAGAGGGAGTAAGGGAAAGGGTAAACATGGGAAGAAGAAGGGAAGTGCTTCGGTGGATTCAAAATCTGAGTCAAAAGCCATTTGGGTTTGTTTGGAATGTGGACATTTTGTGTGTGCTGGAGTTGGCTTGCCAACAGCTTCTACGACCCATGCAATTCGTCATATTAGACAAACCCGTCATCACTTGATGATTCAGTGGGATAATCCTCAATTGAGGTGGTGCTTCGCGTGCAGTACATTCATTCCAGTAGAGAAAACGGAAGAAAATGTTGAAAATAAAGATGCTTTGTCTGAGGTTGTAAAATTGATTAAAGAACGATCATCTGAACCACCAGCAGCTGATGTTGAGAATGTTTGGTTTGGAAGTGGCAGTGTTACGAACGCAATCAAATCAGAAGGAACTATATCAAATGGCTTGGATGAAAAAAGTGGCTATATGGTTCGGGGTTTGGTTAATCTTGGGAATACGTGCTTCTTTAATTCAGTAATGCAGAATCTTCTGGCTCTGGATAGACTAAGGGACTACTTCTTGAATCTGGATGCATCCGGGGGGCAACTAACTATTTCTTTGAAAAAGCTTTTTGCTGAAACAAAACCGGAGATGGGATTGAAAAATGCTATCAATCCGAAACCCTTTTTTGGGTGCATTTGTGCTAAGGCTCCCCAGTTTAGGGGCTATCAACAACATGATAGTCATGAATTGCTTCGTTGCTTGCTTGATGGGCTTTATACAGAAGAGTTGGCTCTGAAAAAACACATTAATGCTTCTATAAATGATGTAGTTTCGGCAAATCAGGATCTTACTTTTGTGGATGCTGTATTTGGGGGTCAAATTTCGAGTACTCTCTGTTGTGAGGAATGTGGGCACTCCTCAACAGTGTATGAACCATTTTTAGATCTCTCCCTTCCAGTTCCAACTAAGAAAACCCCATCTAAAAAGGCTCAACCAGTCTCTCGAGCCAAGAAAACAAAGCTGCCACCAAAAAAAGTTGGCAGGGCTCGGGGAAAAGTTAACAAAGATGTAGATCGGTCACCAGCTCAAGGTGTTACGACTTCATTGCCAAGCAGTGAATCTCCAGGCCTAGGCCATATGGTTGTGCCTCAAACAGAAACCATGGTGGCATCTTCCAGTGATTCTTTACTATCTGGTGCTGTTGGCACAAGTGCCGAGGCCAATGAACTCAGTTCTGCTTCACAGAATCTCTTAGCTGTTGCAGAGTCTGAGAATGAGCAAGTAATGGAGAATGCAGTGAAGGAAAATACAGGTGCGGCAGATGATTTTGCTTGGATGGATTACCTTGTAATGGAGAATACGCTGCAGGAAAATGCAGCTGGGGCAGATGGTTTTACTTGGATGGATTACCTTGAACCAGGAACAATAGCTGTTGAGAATGATTTGATTTCTCAAAATAATGATATTTCCTTTTTTCAAGATTCTGAAGACAAGAATCTGGTTCTGAATGAAGCTTTAGCAGAAAGTAGTCAGGTCTCTTTACTTGAGGGGGAACCAAATTGGAAACCACATGATTCTTCTGGAAACCTTCAGGAAGAGGGGCTTCCTTTGCTGGTTCAAGATTCTGAGGTTCTGTTGCTCCCTTACAAAGAAGAAAGTACCAGTTCTAAAGAGAGTGTGAGAGAAAACGAGGCCTCCTCATCAAATGTTGGCCATGGACAAGAGGAAGTGGAGTTTGATGGCTTTGGTGACATGTTTAATGAGCCCGAAATTGCTGAAGGGCCCAGCATTGGGCCCTCTTTAGCAAATGAAGTTGCTGAAACTGGTTTTTTGGCTGGGAATATTAGTGATTCTGATCCTGATGAGGTTGATGATAGTGACTCTCCAGTGTCTGTAGAAAGCTGTTTGGCTCACTTCATAAAGCCAGAGCTTCTTTCTGACGATAATGCTTGGAATTGTGAGAATTGTGCAAAAATTCTGCGACGTCAGAAGTTGGAATCAAAGAAGAAGCAGACTAAGATGTCAAAGAATTTAACCAATGGTGGTGAGACTCAAAGCCAATGTGAACCACCAAGTTTAGATAAAGAATTCCCTTGTCCTAATGGAGTTAGAACTATTAGTAATGGCGATATCAGTAATTCTGGTGAAAGCTTGGTTTTACATAACAAGATAACTGATTCTTTGAAACAAAATGGTATAAAACTTGAAATTGGTCAAACAGGTGAGCTAAATTCAGTTGTGTCTAAATCTGAAGAAGGTAAATCTGAGATAGAAGATGCAAGCCTGATGAAATCAGGTTCTTCAGTCTCCTCTAAATCCTGTGGTCAAGAAGAATCTGGTGGTATCCAACCTGTTGATTCTTGCAATGTTGAAAATCATAGTGATAATGATAAATTTCAGCAGAGTAATTCACAGATGGCCGAAAACTGTCAATCAGGGGAAAGTGAAGATGAAGAGATAGACTCTAAAAACGTGAAGGTGAAGAGAAATGCAACAAAGAGGGTCCTCATAAACAAGGCTCCACCTATTCTAACTATTCATTTGAAGAGGTTCAGCCAAGACGCTCGTGGTCGCTTAAGTAAATTGAATGGCCACGTCAATTTCAGAGAAACAATTGATCTTAGACCATATGTGGATGCCAGGTACCTTTCCATATGTCTTAATGTGCATAGCCTTTCTTCTTGTCAAGTCTGTTCCCGTGTGCTTACTTTTTTCTTAAACCTCTCTAAAAGCTAAATTCTTAAATTTTGGTGATTTCTTTTATTATTTTCAATTTGGTTGCTTTATTCTGTTTTAATTTACAGATAGCTGGTAGGATGTGCTTTTAGATGCTGCAGTCATAGATTCTTGGTCAATGTGTTCCCTGTTTGTTAGTACAAAATTTATTTGTGATTACATGAAACGGCCTCTTGTAGCACAGAGTTTATTATATAGGAATATTGAACTGTCTGATTTTTAGGATGGCAAGAAACACTTCTATGGCATTTATAATACAAGTGCAAGATCTTTGTAGAACACAATTTTAGAATATCTTAGACTTGAGTAACTTTTAGCTTGTTCAAATTATTGTTTCACCTCTAGTGGGATGTCATTATATTTTTGCATTTGTCATTTTGTATAAAATGCTTTGCCTGTTGCAGTTCATTTTACTTTATTTGTTTTCAATTGAAGTTAAAACAGTTAGGTTGGAAAATTGAATAGGATGGTTAGACCAAGAAAGGGATGGTTAGACCAAGAAAAGGATAAACTTCGTGATGTCTTATTATGGTTTATTTCATTAGAGTAATATGAGCTTTTGCAAGAAAAAACTGATATCTTTTCCTCTCACAGCTCATTTTATTTCCTTTGAGTTTTATTATATGGCAGCTCTAACTGTATTTTCACTTATATGCCTTTTGAAAATGAATATTGTTAATAGTTTCCAAAATAATAATGTAAGAATGCCAACACAAGCCCATGGCAGTATCATAGCCTGGCTGAGAGCATAAGACTACTGGGCATGGATGTGCCAGCCTCTCTCATGAGCTTCTAAATAATGATGATCATAACATACTAAATGGGCATTGGACATTTATAGGGAGGATTATATTTTTAATTGAGTTGGTTAAAATTTCAAGATGTTCCGAGGTGCTATCCTTTTACTGTTGAACATTTTCTATAGTAATTGAGCTAGTGACCTTATATTATGGATGTGAGACATAATGATTTAGCGGCAAAGAGGTGAGTGGCTGAGATGGTTTAAGCTCTTATTAACATTGGGAGATCTGGAATGGTGGTCAGATATTTTGTTTTTAGATGAGGTTCCAGAGAAGAAATCAGGAGACCTATCGGAGCTGATTTTTTTGAAAATCTTCCTTTTTAAAAGTTCTTTTAGGAAACATATGACAGATACTCTTTTTCTGTCTTTTACATGTTCATATACATGCTTTTCCCTCTCTCTCTCTTTATATATATATACCTACTTGGCTATTTTTGGATATGTGTCTCTGTTGATCACCTACTTTTTCTTTGTTTCAATCTGTCTGTTTGGACAAGCGCACTATAATGTGTGTGTGTGTGTGTGTGTTTGTGTGTACATGCCTCTAGACACTTATGTATGTATTTGGATATTGAACTCCTTGCTATATGCTTCAAATGGTACACTGCTACAGAATGGTCCATCACTCTTTGGCTTTTCATGCAAGTGTTCAAAAATTTTCAAGGGAACCTCATCTATATTTATCTTATTATGTTTTGTTTTTGAAAACCCCCCTTCATTATGTTTATCTTTCTAAGTTAATTAGCAGTTATGTCCAACTTTGATTATATACATAGGCTTTTTTAGATGCATGCCAAAGCATCCTTTTGAAAATAGCTGGTTTTAGAGCAATAGCTCAGATGATATTGAAGCCATAAAATCCATATAGAAACCAGGGAAAGTGGCTATCTATATACATTCTATACCAGGTTTTGTTGGAGATTTTACATGATATAACTAGTACAGGACACTTGATTGCTTATGCATCCAGTTCTCTCAATACCTTTTCATATGATTTAAAAACATGTTCATAATTTGCAGGTGTGAGGACATAGATAACTGTATTTACCATCTGATGGGGGTTGTGGAGCATTCGGGAACAATGAGAGGGGGGCACTACATTGCATATGTGAGAGGAGGTGAGAAGAGGAAAGGGAAGGCAGAGACCGAATATGTGAGTTCTCCGTGGTATTATGTCAGTGATCATTATGTGCGCCAAGTATCACTTGAAGAAGTTCTTCGCTGTGAGGCATACATCTTATTCTATGAAAAAATTTGAAGGGTTTTGTTCCATACTTGTTCTGTTTCTTAAATGACAGAAGGGGGTAAAGTTAGAATTGCACCCCCAAAGGAGAGAGACAGAAATACATGACAGGCAGAGGTGAGTGTACAACAATAATTACCATATACTCCAATACCCATTTTTGACATGTAATGAGTTCTAATATGTATATCATGAAATTATATCTCAGAAAAAGCTTCAGTATTCTTTTGTAATTGGTCCTATTTCCTCGAAACCTTAGTTCCTAATTTATTGAGGTTTTTTTTGTAGGAATTCACTTATCAAATTATTACATTGATTGTTTTCCAGATGAATATTTTGAGTCATCCATCTTATGGATTTCCCAAGGGTTTTGTTTCTTATTTATGAAGCTGGAGCTAAAAGTTTTGCATATCTTATGATTTTGCTCATTAATGTGGCTAGCACTACTTACTATTATAAACTATAGTATGTACATGTACCACTGTGTGTGTCCTAAATACAAGTTATACATGTAGCAAAGTAGTAACTAATTCATATTTATTTTCGGTTTGTTTCATCAATTTTTGGAAAATATAAATTTTAAGTTCAAATTTATTATTATTATATTAAATTTACCAATATTTAATTTAAAAGTGTATTTCCAGAAAAGTTAGTGAACCATATATATATATATATTATATACCAAATCAAAGTATTTTTGTTTTAAATATACTTAGAATGAATATTTTTTTGTCTGTAACTTATAATTATTTTTTACTTATTTCGTATATTTAAAATTTTAAATTAATTAATTATTAAAGAAGTAATGAGCCTTGAAAATGAAGTGAAAATTGTGAACTAATTTGACATTTTCCATTTTGGAATTTCTATAAGTTTATTGGACCCAAATGTAATTTTGATGGGCTTTCAATATTTTGATTGGACAAATCTCTCATGCAGTGCTCAAAAGATGTGTTGATTTTCTGCCGCAGAAGATTCACCCCTGTAAGAGAATCCATTCCTATCAGAATTCAGAGCCCTATTATTATAATGCACCAAGGACAGCAGAGAATCCAATACTACTTTAAAAAGAAATGGGGTTAATTTGGTAAATCCATACATGAAAACTAAGATCCAATACAGGAATTTGACAATATTTTTTTCTCTTCATTTCTCTTTTCCTTTTTGGTTACCAAGGCCGATAATCAAAGCCATGAAAGTACCCCCAACAGCACCATTGTGTGTGTATATATTTATACATAAGCATACTAAAAAGGGGAAAAAAAAAGAAAAGAAAGAAAAGCAGAAAAGGGAACAAAAGAAAGATCTCTTCCCCATCACTCCCTCTTTTTCCGCTCTTTCTCTGTACTCTTCTCTTTATCTCTCTCTCTCTCTCACTCTTGCTTTACCAACTTAGCTCTTCTCCATGGAAGTACCAGTCTTGAAGCTGGTATTGTTCTTCCTCTCCTTGCTAATAAACAGCTTCTTGGTTGCTCAGGGGACGAGCTGGTGTGTAGTCAGGAGTGATGCAAGTAACCAGGCTTTGCAAACTGCACTAGACTATGCATGTGCCGCTGGTGCAGACTGTAGCCCTATACAGTCAAGTGGCCTTTGTTTTCTTCCCAACACTATCCAGGCTCATGCTTCTTATGCTTTCAATAGCTACTACCAGCGTATGGCCATGGCACCTGGTGCCTGTGATTTTGCTGGCACTGCCACTGTTGCCAAAACTGATCCCAGTTTGTTCTTTCCCTTCAAATTTCTCTTTCTTTTTTTTTGGTTGGTTTTTACAACTGGGTTTTTGCTTATTTTGTTCTCTTTATTTCGTTTCGTTTTGTAGGTTATGGATCTTGTATGTACCCATCTTCTCCAAGGTATGCCTGATTTTTTAGTGTTACATTATTGAATAATGTCTTTAAATATCAGTTTTATGTGCAAAAATAATCTTGGGTTTCCACTATTTTCAGCTCAAGTACATTGCTTTCTTTTTCTTTTTCCTCTTTTTACTTAGGTAGCTTTTGAAGGATTTTGGTCTAGTTTCTTACTTTCTTCAGCTTCACGCATTCTTTGATTTTTTTTGTATAAACAGTCAGGTAGTAGTAATAGAGTTCAATCTTTGTGTAGGCAATGCCTGTGCTGTGATTCTTGAGGGAGAGTGAGCAACCGGGATTATGATACCGTTATTAGATAGATGTGTGACATGTGTCTTCACGCATGGCATCTTAATCTCTAATAGCAATCGAGTTCAATCTTTGTATGGGCAATGCCTGTGCTGTGATTCTTGAGGGAGAGTGAGCATCCATATGATACCGTTATTTGATAGATGTGTGACATGTGTCTTAACGCATGGCATCTTAATCTCTAACCGTCCGTTTTTTCCTCAGGACAATCTTCGCTTTGTATAAGTCAGTTTTCCTAGGCGTATGTCTCTTGGTCTCTTCTTTCAATGCCTTGGGTTCCTCACTGTGCTCGTACAGTTTTAGTTCCGTCATTTTTTAATGGGAACAGCTAATATTTTTCTAACCGTTGGATGTTAACTCCTTGTCCAAGGACATCCAACGGTTGAGATACTCTAGATAAGGGAACACAGGAGTTACCCGTGGGTGTATCTGGGCCTAGGTTAATGATGCAAATCTGATTTTACTCTGCGCCCTGAATGCTGCAGTAGTTTTTGTCTAGCAAGAGCTTTCTCATGTCTACTGAATGGACTCTGGTGGTCTTGTCAGACTAAAGCTCACTTTTTGCCCATGCTCAGGCAAGGGTAAAAAAAAAAAAAATGTTAATGTACATTTTGAACCCTCCTGGGGGCTTTCTCGCCACATTGAATCCCTTATTTTTCACCGAATCAGGGGGTTCAGAGTCTAGCTATAATTGGATTGTTCAATCTCAACCATCCACCTATTATACTAGACAAAATGATTGGTCTAAATAGATCTCCTGTTTCTTTATCAAAAGTAAATAAATGTTTACGTGAACAGATGACGGCACTTTATGTGATCTTTGTTTTAGAAAGCAACCAAAGTAATGCAACAATTATGCTTGTAGGTTCTGTTCTATTTGAGTACACTCCTTTCATGTCTAGAAGAGTACAAGTTTGTCTCCTATATGTTTTTTTTACCTCGGAGGTAGAAAAATGTTTGGATTGAACAGTTTTAGTTTCGCATTCCAATGTGTACTCTTTGTTCAGCATGAGGAGACAAAGGGAGCTTTTTCTTGCTTTGTTAGCTTGAATGACTCGAGAGGAAAGATTCTTTTACTATTAAATAATAGTGGAGATTGAAGATAACTCAACTAGGATGCCCATGTTTGGCCGTTTACTCAGTCTAATTACTTTAAATCATAGTCCTATGGTTTGGTACTTAGGTTAAAATGACTCTTGTTTGCTGTTTTGATGTTAGGGCCATCGATGAGGCCAAGGTTAGGTGCTCTTTTGATGTAAGGTATGAGACAAGGACTTTAAGGCAAATGGGAATGTTGCGAAGCATGGCAATAACAATCCAGATGCCATTCTGTCTTGTCCCATAGACCACCTTGTGCTGTAACTTTTGCTTGTGCCACTGGGCTCAGAGCATGTCCACTAGTGGCTTGAAATTGAATAGCTTTACAAACAAGTCTATGGTAATTCTGCTGCATGGAAATTTGAAAAAATATATATATTAATAAATATTCTAATTAATCAAATCAAACAATGTGGATTATCTATTGGGATTTTATGTTTTAATTATTGAAGTTCTAGCATTTGCTTCACTTTTCCATTATCTATGAGAAATTTGGAAGGATATGCACTCCTACTCTCTTACAAGGATATACCAATGAAAACTGGGCAATGTGAGAAAATTTTTCTTAAGAAGCTATTGGTGGTCACTCCAAAGAATCTACTTTTGTACTAGTTTCTCTTTATGGTAAGTAAAGCAGAAACATAGTCTGCAATTCTTTTTCCCGCTAGCATGGTCCTGTCTTAGGACCAGTACTTGCTCTTAATTTTAGACTAGTCAAAGCTCTTAACCTACCCAAAACATATAGCCCATCTGCCTTGGCTTATGACAGGACTTTGATTAAAACAGTTTCCCAAGCAACCTGTTCCATCTTAATTTTGGTTGAGCTAGTCTTGTTTTGTTGTTTACCATAACTTTGCTTGGGTTTATTCCATCTAGCTAGGCAAAGCACACTAGTCCTAAACTCTAATTTGATCTTTAACAGTTTTGGATTTTCAACAATACTAACCAAATTGGTTTATGTTAGCTTGATTAAAGTTTATCTGCTGATTCTTACAAAAGTTACAACGCTTATGTTTTGCTTTGTGATTATTTTTAGTCCTTGTCTCTGCTATTTCTGCGATTTAACAGCTTAAATTATGAAATTTCCAGCACAGCTGGAGGGATACCCGCACCAACGCCACCAGCAACAGTGATAAACAACCCGAATGTACCAATGACACCATTGACAACTACACCAATCAATGGTGATAGCAGTACTGGACTAAATAACCCTGGACTGACCCCTCCGGTACCCACAACAGATGAATCTAAAGCTTCATTGGATTATATTGTTGCCACAAGCTCAATGTCTGTCATGCTGTTACTTGTTCTATCATTCATTTTGCACCCCATGTGGATCTCTTAAACCCAGCTGCATGACCCAGTGACGGGAAGAGGCGTTTTTGTTAGAAGTTGGAGCCTTCTTTCTAGCTAATATGGAACAGCACCCGATGATTTCAATCATTTACTTCTGTCTACTTTTCTGGACATTTGCTGGCTTCACATTGGTTAAATCTAGAGATCTCATCTAGCATTATGAGTAACAAGGAGCTAGAGCTAGCACTAGCAAAGATCTCTATTAGATTCCAATCTTCTTAGCTCTCACAAAATCAATTCAATATTTCAATATTATTCTTGTATGTTTCCTGGCGTATATATGAATGAGAAGGGGTAATCAAACAGTGATGCATCTATGGATTTTTCCTTTGATGAATCTAGCTCTGATCTCCTCTGGTTTGTTGGCAACAGTGGATCTGGATATATCAAGATGAAGTTCTTTTTATGCTAACATGCAAATTTATGAGGTAAATGGCACATCAAAGGGTGATATTAACCCAGTGCAGAAACTAAAATGCTGAATATTGTAGCAAAACTTTTTTTCCTTATAAATTTTGGTAACCGGTAATTTAGCAATACAATTAGAATGACCTGCGGATGCTGGTGACACCATCTGTTATGTGCCTAACTAATGATGCTTAAAATCATATACATAAGCCCCCAAAGAATACGAACTTGTATGGACAAACCCCTAATCTTCCTCAAGTACATATGAATGCATCATAAATAATAAAGATTAAAGAATGATTTTGATCTAGTCTAGACATAGAACTATGCGAATCAGAGATAAAGACTGGTGGAGGTCATGGTACCGTAAGCCTTTTTCTGAACGGTTTGCATCTCAATCGGTTCTTTTCTCCTTGAATGAGTCTGAGACTTCTAAACCTGAGTACATCACAGATAAAAACCTGTAAGAAATAAGCAAGAAAAAATCCGGGAAGGGGCAGACCATAGGGGGAAATAAAGGTAAAAACATAAAAATATTATAATTGTTTATTAAGCATAAACTGCATTAACTAAATATCATCGTAAATTCATAATTCATAGACCTTGATAAGTGGCATAGATTCGAAAAAGGCTGCATGGTAACAGTTGCAAAGAAATTCTTTACTAAAATGATTGCAACAGTTATGGCAATTAGCTAATCACAAAGGAAGGGTTCTCTTTTCAGGGTTTTTAAAAGGTTTGGCTAACATTACCTATATTCAGTTGTGTGTGCAGCAGGTAATCACACCCACCTCAGTTGAATTAACAAGATAATAACATCATTTTTGCCCTCCTAAATAAAGACACAGTTTTTCCTTTGGAATTGACCCTTTTTGTTTATATTTGCATCATCTAGCCATTCTTTCTTGCTCACTCTTTGATCTTTACATGCATTTAAGAGACAAATGTTCCATGCAAATCTATTTTCTCATTTTGAGGTTATGATTGCAAAGGTTTGGAGATTTAAAGTCATGCCACTTTTCAGTTTCAATTTCTTTACTCTCAGCTGTCAAAAGCTTAATCACCTTTGTCTCAATTGGGCATCGATCAGGCTCCCTTACAATGTAAATCACATCCCCAGATTCGTAGTAGCGGTCCTGATTACGGTACCAAGTCCACAAGGCATGAGTCTCATTTTTCACCTGTAGGACACACAAACACTACCCATCAGTTTGCACTCTAATATGACCGTTCAGAAAGTGAATAACTTCTGTAGATGTTTATACATAGTTTTATTCACACTGGACATAGCTAATTCCTTGGTAGATTATAACTAGGGTTTCACTAGTAAAATTGAAGGCTAGCTAGAGTTTAATTGGCTACATGAAACTCTGTTAGAATGTACTAAATAAGAAATCCTTAGCGTCCAGCAAAAAAATGAAGTGCTGAGACAAACTGAAACTTCAATGCTGGTGTTCCACCTTTGTAGGCTCTTTTGAAACAAAAAAAAAAAAAGAGAGGTAAAATACTTCCCATTTGGTAAATCTTGCTAACTATTTTGCCAATTCAAGATGCAAGATTAAAGTGCCATTGACATCTTAATATTCCGATCTTTGTGTCCTTTTCCAATTATTAGTTGTAAATGACATTGCAGAGCATGGCAATGTGTTCTTGCACACATGTAATTTCATGTGCATTAGATGTGTGTGTCTGTAAGAAAATGAAAGAGACAGTGTGTTGTACCTCAAGAATCCCATAGCCAAAGCTAGTGTCTCTATATGCACTATAATCAGGCTGTTCATTCCAGCAGAAATTACCAGTTGCCGGGCCTGATGTAAAATTGAATGCGCAGAAGCCACCCATAAATCTGTCTGGGGTGGTAGAGGGATCTGGACAATTACCAGGTTCTTCCGCATGCGCAAGTGTCAAGTTCTTTTCATTTCCTCCACTACCAACTGTGATATAAACAGGACCACATGGATCCAGAGTGTAGTTGTATACTCGGTTTGACCTCTCATAGGCATTAACCTGATTCATTGTGGGCAAATTTCTTCTCAATTTATTTCATTTGCAATAGAACACTATTTAAAGCATGAAACAGATAAGTGAGGAATAAGAACTAAGCAATAGTGTACCCTACATATTTCTCTAACTAGGCCTGTTCTTGATCTATAAGGAAAATATATCATGTCGACTGTTGCCATCAAAAACCTTGGGCTACATACAATACATGGTCATTGATTTTAGATACAGGCATGCAAATGACCTTAAAATGTCATATTTTTTAATCAACATTAGTAGAACAGTACTTGCTTCCTCCCATGTTCAGCTGGGATGGAATATTTTAATGGGCACCTGGAAGTTATTAATTAAACACTCCATTAGCCTCAATGGTTTTATTTCCTGAGTACATGCATATCCACACTACTACATTTTGAGCATTACTTTGACTCTGATTTGAGAAACAAAGAACATGTAATTATCCATGCTAATAAGTACAGTTCTGATATTACTATGTTAAAGTCGGTGGCTGTCCAGACAAAAAAAAGAATTCCTTTTGTCTGGTACCCCTAATATGCCAAATCAAAGAAATTTTGATTAATTCAAAAACAATGTAATACTACTGTTTGTAGCAATAGTAAATCATGGGCTAATCATAGACATGGTAAACAGCTCTTACATGTCCATTGAAAACAAGGTCAACACCATATTCATATAGTAAGTCTTCCATTTCCACTCTCATACACTCTGCTTCTCTGTAATGTTCCTTGTAGGTGCTGTACCAGGGAGGATGCCAAGCAGCTACCAGCCACGGTGTCACACTTCGGTTGACATTACTCAGGTCTCTTTCGAGCCAGTTATACTGATCAGCTGCAATCCAGAGAGCAAGATAGCCTTGTTATGAGGTAAGTAAACATGATTGGTGGAGAGATAAATAACAACCATTATTCCTTACAGGGAAAAGAATGAGTTAGATGCATGCATAAGCCAACTTCACAAGAAGAAAAGACCATATAAAAAATAAGAAAGGAAAATAAGGAAAATGTGTGAATTGATGACTTTACATGATTTATCATAGGAGACATATGCACCAAGCATCACAAAATGTATTCCACCAGCATTAAAAGAATAGTACAATGTGGATGATGACCCACTTTCTTCACAGGGAAAAGCAAATCGAGAACTGTAAGCAGTGAATGTCTGATTATCAGCCTGTTTTTCGATCTCATGGTCCCCTTCTATCACCATTGTTGGAACACTAGCTGTTAAAATCTGCATAAACCTGCCAACAAATATTTCACTTTCATTTCTGATTTTATCTCCAATACATCAGGCCTTTTTGCATTTGTAAATTCATAGAGAACCATTGAATTTGAAAAATAAGAACATAAGAAAAAAAGTTCTCCCAAAGAAGAAAAAAACTCAAGTCAAGATCCATGCCTACCACATGTTTCCTACATCAGCCTTAAAGCAAGTTCACATCAACACAACTACATTAGAGAGTCAATAATACAGCTTTGCAATTTTGAGTTAAGTTTCAAGCAATTTTGCTATTTGTCTGATTAGAAGGACCATACCACTCATCTTTGCCATTTTGCAATCACTTCACCTTTTATAAACTACAGCTACAAATTACTCATTCAAAAATTTTCAAGTTGCTGGATAGTGTGAAGAAAATAGTAGGTTATCAGGTAAGATATTGAAGTTTGACCTTCCCCAGTAGTCCCAACGAGGTTGATATGTTTCTTGGAAAGGAGTTTCAGGAAATGAACAAGAGCTGCAGTCAGACAAAGTTCCATTTGTAAGATATAAGTCAGCAAAACTTAGATCCCCAACCAACAAAGCAAGATCTGGATGGTTGGCTAGCATGTGATTAATTGTTGTACTCGTATTATAAGTCAGACCCAGGTCTCCAACCACAGCTATTCTGTTTGGGTAGTCCCCAGGCTGGGAAGGCATTGTCCTGAAATAATGAACATCACTCATTGCTGGTATAGAAGGATCTCCACATTGATATTCATACAGAGTATCGGGATCCAACCCTGCAGAAAGACACGATATTAAATGTGATACTAACTGAAAAATTCAAGATTATGTGAGTTAAAGTGCACCCAAAATGCAAACATCTCCCTCCCCTCCATGCATGAAGGACTAATATTATGTTAGAATTTGTCTGTTTAGTTTTATGCAGATATTTACTCCTAGGTAAGTAGCTCTTTGTATTACTTGTATTTGAGAAAACTACATCAAGTCTCACCAAATTGTACATAATTATCTTGAAATTCAACTTAGATTCATGGAAAACTGGGTAGAAGTTTAAGTCTAAGTATGAACCCAAATGAACCAAAATATTGTTGTAACTGAAACCATCAAGAAGGAAAAATATGTGTTTTAATTGACTAATAGAGCATTAAGTCTGATTTAGGCTGATGTTATTTGTTTATCGTCGAATATTCAGGCATAATAATCTTGAATCAATGAATATGCTAGTGCAACATGAAAACTTGTGAAAGAAAAATTAGCAAGTACAGTCCAAAGAACAAATCAACAATAGTCCATAGTCCAATTTTTGATGATCAATCATTTAGTCATGAGGAATAGGTGCCCTACTATATATAATTCTTTAGAAGTGCTTTGATCCCTCTCTATATATTGACATAATTCACATAAGTGGCTTAGAAAGTAGAAACTATGGTAATGCAAACTGCAAAAAACGGCTATGGATGAGAATCCAGTGAAGACCTCAATGCTTCCTGAGGTATAGACAACAAAATAAACAGAACAGAATAGACTACAGAGGAACTTTTGATTGAAAACCGAACAAACACTTGAAGAGCCTAAAAAGTGGATAGCTCTAGCATCAAAACAGATGGATTATGTATACCTGTGACAAGAACGCAATGTATAATTCCAGAAGTGTAGCTTTTGAGGCCTTCATAAGGATATTGTTGACTGTAAACAAGGGAATTGCCTGTAGCTTGATTATTTCTGCTTGAGTTAAACGTTCCATATTGAACAACACTTGCTACACTTTGAGGATCCAGTGGTTTTATATCATCACCAAATTGAAATTCCCCTGAAAACATAATTCATAAAAAATTAAAAAGTAAGCAAATGCCTCAAGCAGATTTGAGGAAGACAAAGGGATAATCGAATTTCACATGCCTTCCCAACAGACGTCAATAATAAAGTTTCAAATGGTTTGCTTCCATGTGGCCATTTGAGCAATTTCTATTGACTTCTAAAACAAATTACCAATACACTATATATAACAGCATATGAAACCTTGAACTCCTGATAAAAAGGGTAAGTAAAAGCAACCCAAATCTCAGCACAGTACATCATCAGGGGGAAAAAGAAAACAGTTTTCACACGATGGCACAAGGACTTCAATGACTTGAGACATTTTGTTTTGCCTGTTAGCGACAATAACTGTTTGTGGTAGCAAATCTTTACTTGTCTTAAAGCACCATAAACTGATTATTAATTAGTTAAAATCGAAGTTTCAAACTGCATGTCCATGTTTGCCGTGCCTTTTACTAGAACGAAATGAGGAAGTCAAGACTAGATAAAAGAATACATAAACAACATAATGCAGCATAGAAAAGAAGAAGAAAGGTACCTGTGACCCAAGAAATCCAAACTGAGGAACAATTTGAAGAGAGAGAAACTGAAATCTGTTCTGGCTGAAAATCAAGCGTTGGCCTTTGCAAACTAGTATCATTATATGGCAAGCTAGTCATATTTCCAATAATGCTAGTGTTTACGGGCACGGTTACTGGCTTGAAGGGTCCTTCAAGGGTTGTTGGTATGTCCCCATTAACTACAAACATCAAGCTCAGCAGTATTAAGCAATGTAGTGGCCCATTGATGAACACCATAGCCAAAACCATTACTGGGTTTTTGTTTGCATGAACAAAAAAAAAAAAGAGAAGAGGTTAATAACTAGAAAAAAGGAAGCTATCAGAGAGTAGCAAATGTTTTAGAAGTCATAAAGAAACAGAGAAAGAGAATGGTACGAGTCTGATAGCATAAAGCAGAATATAAAAGCAAGATTAAAACATGAGAATAGTCTCATAGGAGAGTTGAATTGTTTATTTAGGTACGGTACAAAGATAAAGATAAATTAGATAAGCATTATTCTAAGATTATAATATTGGATCAACTATAAAATGTTGTAATCTTTATCATACACTAATTTCCCAGGCTCACTTTTAGTCCCTTTGGACTACTTCACAAGTAGTCAGGTATTAGTATAGGAGCCTTTTCATCTTTTCTTTTAGTTGAGCATGGAATCATGGGTTCCTCTCCTTTTATAGGCTTTTTAAGTGGAGAGACAGAGGGTAACACGGCAAACTTATCAATTATAGAATTTAGGGTGTCAAATACCGCCACGTCCCATCCACTTTTGAAGCTCCGTTAAGGTTCGGAATACCCGTTGAGACTTGCGACCATGGCACAGTAGGACTGGGAAAGCAGACAAATAAGCATGGAGGATGCTACAGAAACATGGGGTTCCTTTAATGAATAGGTTACTGACTGTTAGCCGACAAAATTGTGGTGCGAACTAAATTATTTCGGCGGTTGAAAGTGAACGCACTAAACTCTCATTTGCACCTAAACGTGGACTTCTTAGCTTGCTTTCCTGTTGTATTGTTAAATGATGGATTGTTGAAGACATTTTCAATTATTATATTTGAAACTTTAATTTAAAATAAAAACAAGAGAAAATCAAAGTTGCATGTGAAGGACATTTCAGTGGAGAATGACTGTTGATCAATTGAATGGCTAAGGGGTGGAAGCTGGAGTTATCCCGTGAACAAACAGTGCAATTATAGGTCCCCGTGATAAATTGAACTGCCGGCTTGGGCCCAATCGGGGGGTTGGACCTCCCAGGGTTCAAAGCCTGGTTCTCCTGAAACTTGGGCCAAAGGTAAAACCCGAATGAGCCCATCCAAGCCCGCCCATGCTGACCTCTTATTGTACCTCAACAACGTCTCAATGTCATTGTGTAAGTATTCTGATTGCCTTGTGTCTCTGATGTTATAGCAATTGGTGTTTATCTATCAGGCTTATAGATATGTCAAAGTAATGCTGACGAGCCATCTTGAGTTCCCGGGTTATAACTAATTTACCTTTAGCTTGGCTGTCTCATTTGTCATTCTCTTGTACTGAGCAATAATAATTTTGTAATTTGTAATATGACAGAAAGGGTGTAATGGGCTACTCATCGAAGATGATGGTACAATATATTGACACATTGAAATCAATTTTTATTCATGTACTGCAAGTATACGGGAGACTCTAACAATGAAATGATCCTTTTAATTTTTTGATTATTTGCTTTTCAATCTTTCTGTATACTAATAGGTTGTGCTTTGGGAGTCTGTGCTCATCCTCTACGGTTATAACCTGGAGTTCCCTAGCAAAATGAACAAAAAGAAACTAAGCTATTGTCAATCTCTGTGATCAGAAGCCAGAGTGATGACATCATACAGTTTGATAATGGCAGAAAATTTCTTTTAACTTGAAGGACTCTTTGAATATGCAAAAGCTTAATTCAGGCTAATTAATTACCTCTGGTTCAACAGGGCACCTATCAGGTTGCCTTACTATATATACCACATCACCGGTAGTGCCATAAGCGTCTTGATTGCGGTACCAAGTCCAGAGAGCATGAGTCTCGTTTTTAACCTGCAAACCACTTCCTGATAATTAGTTTGTGATAAAATCTATACCATAATTAAACAAGTCAACTTTCTATACACAAGGCTTTAATAATATGTTTGAAGGCTTCTTCGAATGGCACATTCAATTTTAAGCACTTCTATTGGAAGAACCTCAATGTAGTTTATGCAGTGTACCTCTAGAATTCCATGGCCAAAGCTGCTTTCTCTGTATGCACTATAATCAGGCTGCCTGTCCCAGCAGAATCTACCAGCTGCTGGGCCTGATGTGAAGTTAAATGCGCAAAACCCACCCATGAATTTATCTGGAGTGGTTGATGGTTTCGGGCAGTTCCCAGGTTCATCAGCATGTGTAATTGCCATTTTTTCTCGGTTGCCACCATCACCAATTGCAATATGTACAGGACCACAGGGATCCAAGCTGTAATTATACACTCGGTTTGACCTCTCGTAGGCATGAACCTGTTGATTATTGCCAAATGAGCAACATCCATCAGCTCTCCAGTGAATGTCATTTGTCATTGACAAACAACAATTGGATGCATTTGTTCACATCTATTTCTGAAAATTCAACTAGAAATCATTCATTATAGAACTTGACTTACATGTCCATTGAAGACTATGTCAACTCCATACTTGTATAATAATTCTTCCATTGCCACTCTCATACACTCTGCTTCTCTATAATGTGCAGCGTAGGTGCTGTACCAAGGAGGATGCCATGTAGCAACCAACCATGGAGTTACATTTCTGTCAACTTTAGCAAGGTTCTTCTGTAACCACCGGTATTGATCCCCTGTAAAAAAAAAAAAATTAAGAGTCTAATAATATGGTTCTTAAGACTAGGCGATTGGCTCTTTTCGGTTCTATATCTCTGGGGTGACTCTCATAAGGCTAATGCTTGCAGATGGTCAGGAGGGGAAGGTAGACAGTACGTAAAGAGGTTGGCCTTTGAGCTCACCTGATTTGTTATAGTTGGTGTAACCGCCTAGCATCACAAAATGTATGCCACCTGCATTAAAAGAATAATAGAACGTCGATGATGATCCACTCTCTTCGGATGGAAATGCAAATCGAGCACTGTAAGCTGCAAATGTCTGCTTCCCAACTTGTTCTTCTATCTCATGGTTCCCTTCTATCATCATTATCGGAACTTTGGACACTAGACGCTGCATATATCTGATAACAAGTCCACCGCGATGATGTTGTCAGTTAAATAACTTGTTTCTAAATGTTAACTGCAAATGTAAGAGAAAGTAATTTACTTGGGAACCATTTGAAACTATCAGAAAGATACAGATAACAGTCCCAAAAGAAAATGTCAAGAGTTCTTGTTTCACCTTCCCCAATAATCCCAACGAGGCTGATAGGTTTCATGAATAGGGCTATTAGGAAAGGAGCAGGAGTAGCAATCAGCACCAGTTCCATTGGTTAGATACAGGTTTGCATAGCTTGCATCCCCAACTAACAGGACAAGATCAGGATCATTTCTCATCAGGTGACCAATTGTTGAAGTTGTATTATAAGTAAGCCCCAGGTCTCCAACCACTCCAATTCTTGCAGGGTAACTCCATGGACAAGAAACTGGCATTGTTCTAAAATAGTAGACATCACTCATTGCTGGGATGGAAGGGTCTCCACATTGATAGAAATATAAGGTGTCAGGTTTCAAACCTGCAAAATTTTCATCTTCGTTGATCAAGACGTTCAAATTTTGACAATTTTCCATTTCACATAAATACAAGTGACATATATGGAAAAAAAAAATGTAAATTGGACCAGTTCTTGATTATATGAAAGAAGCCTTTAAACTTGTCATTTCTTTTGGACTGCTAATAAAGTCTCTTTCAAATATTGTTTGATCCATATATACTTTCAATGAAACATGACAAAAAACAGGATGTAAGGAATGACGCGCATTTGATCCCTACTTTCAGTCTCTTTACTAATGAATAGACAAGCACTCAAACCAAACAAATTGAATCAGAAATTGCTTCTCCACGGAGGCAAAGTTTCAGTTTGAGGATTGGGATTTGAAGTCATTGGAAAGTTGTTCCAGGCAGTTGAGTGTCAGCGTAGTGCTTCCCATATTATTGAGGGTTGGACTGTAAAACCTACTAGATATTGCGCAATGGGAATTGGTAAGTTACCATCACGTCCTGCGGGTCCTACTTATTAGCTTAGCTATGTTGGCTTCATGAAGATGATGACTGCTAATGACGTGCTTTAGCAGAGCATTAATCCCTTTCAAGCATCGCTTGTATATTTTATCATTTGGTGCTTGCATTCATTTCAAGCTTACCAAGCGAAATTGATGCTTATGTCTTATAGAATTTTCAAACCACTAGATGAATATGAATGTGATAGCACAAGTTGTGTAGCTATTAACTATGGGATGAGATCAATGATACTGATTAAATCAAGTGAAAAAGAAACAGAAAAGAACAAGTAATAACAGTCCATCACTTTTCCAGTACTCGATCGAATTACTGCTGTTAATAAACTTAAACAAAGCCCTCAGGCAACAAAAATCAGAACAGATCAATCCAGTAATTGTTCCTCACAGGGCAACAAACTTAATGTCTCATTGGGTTAGATACTAGACTCTTCATTGCATTGGATTGTCATGGATATATACACCAGGGACCATAATAAAGGATATATAGCAAATGAGCACTTCCAAGAAACTGACAGACCAATTGCATGTAGAAGAAAACAAAAAAGCAGAAAAGAAATAAAAGACCTGAGAGGCGAACGTGATGAATAATTCCAGAGGTATAGTTGCGGAGGCCTTGGAAAGGATAAAGTTGGCTATAAACAAGGGAATGGCCCATTGCTCGATGAGTCAATGGGAATCTCAACATGCCATATCGAACAACGCTTGCCACACTTTCTGGATCCAGTGGTTTTACATCATCGCCTATTTGAAATTCCCCTGCAATTTTTTTCTTTCAATTAACATACTGAATTAAATGAAGTGGAAAAATTAAAGATTTAAAAATGAAAATGATGAGTTAATCAGTTATTCTAAATGTTGAAAATATTGCTACTCTGAACTAATAAAACCAAAAAACAAAACACATAATAATGTCAAAATCTCATAAATTTATAAATAATGTAATGTTCAAACAAAGCATAAAAGATTCCTTTCCAAAGTCTAATTTAGTGTCACTTCGGTGTCTATTATAATCTTGTCCATGTCAAAGTCCTTCAAACCATATAACGACCCCATCCATAATGTCATAGTCTCGTATTACAGTTTACATTAACTAATTTTTTTTTTAAAAAATGATTTTATTAACCTCGGTGACTTGAAAATGTCATTATAAGTCTAAGATTGTAACCCTCAAAGACTCCCCATGACATATCATAGGACGGCTCGGGCAAAAACTTGTACAATTGGCAAAAGATTAGTTGCTTGAAAATGTTCCAAGACAGCTAAACAAAGACCAGCAGAAACAGAGAGCTAAGGTGGACATTAACAATTTATTTATTATACTAATCATGAAAAAAATTATTATACTAACTTTTTAGAGTTTATAATAAGATTTGGTGCATGATTTATACAATAGGGATGAATTAGTGCTTCTCATAAAACAAGAGTAGATAGCCATTAACGGAGTCAAGATTTTAAGTTAGAGGGGATGAAATTAAAAATTTTAATATTTGAAAAGATGAAATTATAAAATTTTTAAAAAATAAATTAAAGAACAAAATATAAATATTGCAATTTTGAGCCCCCCCTCCTCCGAGGCCTTGCTTTCATCTCTGAATAGTCAAGCTATGCCACTGGTTTTAATGCTAGCAAAACTGTCTAATCTTCTGAAATACATAGGAAAATCAAATAAAAAGCTGAAGAGAAAACTACATGATCATGGTAAAGAGAGAGATCACCTGTAATCCAAGATATCCAGACTGAGTCATAGTTTGTAGAGAGAGAGACTTTGATTTGCTCAGGCTGCCAACCTTTAACAGGCCTTTGAACTCGAGGATCAGTGTCAGGCAAGTCTACGGCATGGCCACGGAAACTCTTATCAAGAGTGACTGTCACAGGCTTGAAGGGTCCATCAAGTGTAGTTGGAATAGCCCCGTCGACAAAGGTTAAGCTTAGTATAACGGAAAGAAACATTACAACATGCAAAGAAACTGAAACTGATTCCATATCTCAAGCTTTCATGCAAGGCTAAGATACAAGAGGGAAAATAACTTTTAGTCAGGCAGAGATAAAGAGAGGGCAAAGCAGAGATTTGTTGGAGAAAGAATAACAGGAAAACGACAACTATCTATATACAGTTATGATGGTGATATTAATGCTATGGGAAGCTCGAAGGTCTATATATAGATGAGGTTGGGGAAGCTGAAGCTGAGTTTATATGGAGAATATACATATATAGGACAGTTGAAAAGGAAGGCAAAGGGATGTTGAAAAGGAAAGCATTAATATTGAGTGAAGGAAGCTATTTGGAGAAAGAGTTGTGTTTTTTTAATAGGTTTTTTCACCATGAAAATGGCTTTCTTTATCCAAAAAGCGAAGTGAAATGGTTTTCTTTTGTAGCCGGTTACTTATATCCGGCAAAATTCTCGTTTTAAGTTCATTTTGTTACTTTGTTTGAAGTGGGCAATCGTTTCTTGTATTGCTGGTATTTTGTTTATTGCATTTGTCTTTTCCTTCGGACTGTTTCAACTTATTTACAACTCACTGGCTTGCCTTTGAATTAAAGCTCCTTTGATTGGAACTTCAAGTCTTTCGTTGGGATATTCCTTTGATGTTATCGATCTTATATATATGGCCTTGATTACCACAAACTATATAGTTTGTAAATTCATTCATAGTTGCGGTGAAAAATGGGCAATTGAAGAACATTTGTTGTCTGTATTCACCTAGACGATCCCAACATTTTATGGCAACAATATAATTAAGAACCTTCTGTCTCTTCCTTAGTGCTTTCCATCTTTTTAAAAATATTTACTCTTATTTTGTTTTCTTTGACATTTTAGATTATTAGAAATAGTGAATCTACGAGATGAATAATATCATTCTAGCAAAAAAAAAAAAGGGATAACTTTAGAATAAAAAAACTTTTAAAAGACCCCTAAATTATTTAGTAAAATTCAATTAAATTCTTATATTTTTATTTTAAATCAAATAAATGTCTTTATAACTAACAGTTGACTAACTATTTCTACTCAAAATGACATTTATTGTTACCACCCAAAATGGCATTTATCATTTTATATCTACACAACATTAATGTATAAAATAAAAATGTCATGTGATCATGTCAATGTATTACATAATATATAACATATCATCATATATTTTGAAATGTCAACATGCCACATTAATAACATGTGACATAAAATGATAAATGACATTTTGATCAATAACAATTAATCAATTGTTTATTATAAAAACTTATTTGATTAAAAATAAAAATATAAAAACTTGATTGAACATAGTAAAAAATAATTTTTATTTTTTTTAAATAAAAAAATAAAAAAATTATGTAATATTAAGCTATTAATTAGTTGCTCCAACCTTTACTCATTATTACAAAGCCAAGTTCAAAGTCTCTTTGTATGTACCAATTCTCTCTCAAAAGCTCCTAAGATATTATATTGGCATAATGTTCAAATAAGTTCATAAATTATTCAAGAATATTTAAATAAATTTTTATTTTTTTAATATATTTAATTAAGTTCTCGTACTTTTATTTTGGACCAAATAAGCTCATATTATTAATTATTAGCTAATTATCATTAGTAAAAATGCTAGTTGTCATTTTATATCCACGTGACATTGATATGACATTAATGTAAAAGGCAAAAAATATTATATGATCATATTATTATGTCAAATTAACATATCATTTAATTATCAATTATGATATATTAGTATGCCACATCATAATTAATTATGATATTTTAACATACCATGTCAGCATCACGTGACATATAATAACAAATGATCTTTTGATTAAGCTAATAATTAATCATAAGGGTTTATTTGACTTAAAATAAAAAATATAAAGATTTATTTAGCTCAAAATAAAAGCATAAGGGTTTTATTAAATGTAATAAAAATATAAAAATTTATTTGAATTTTCTTGAATAGTTTATGGGTTTTTTTTGTATATTATGCCTATTATATTACACTTTTTTTTCTTAGGTACATCATTTTATTTTAATTATTTATCAAATTAGGCCAATTTTTGACACAATATTTTTCTTGTGAAAACTCAAAACTGTTATATTTTGGACAAGGCCCGATCTAAGTATTCTCCATAGATCCAACATGTAGAATGGGCAGGACACAGACCCAAAACTGGGCCCATCCATGAGCTTGTCCACAAAAAGATTTTAATGAGCCCAACACCCAAATATAGGCCCATTACTCAATAGCATAAAAATAAAATATTTCCCCATTTTTTCCTCTCTTTTTCCTGTGTTCTCGGAATGGAAAGGAAAGGAAAGGAATAAATAATTCCCTGAAAACAAACAAAACAAGACAAAGAAAAATCCCAAAAGAGACAGAGAAAAAAGAAGAAGAAATTAGCCGTTTTTCTTTTGGATCAATCGGAGATCTACTAAATCTTTCCTCGAAAAATAAACTTTTCCGGTTGATCCTTATACTAAAAAAAATAGAAAAAAAGCCATCAATTTCCTTTTTTTTTGGGAATTTTCACATATCTTTTGGGAAAGTTTCAGAAACGAAAAAAGAAAATGAATATATTCAGATTAGCAGGGGACATGACCCATTTATTCAGTGTTCTTGTTTTGCTTCTCAAGATCCACACCATCAAATCTTGTGCTGGTACGTGCACTTTTCAAATGTTTGCTTTATTTTCTTCCCGGTTCATTTTATTTTATTTTGTATTTGTTTAATGATTTACTGCTTAAGAATAATAAAATTAGGTTTTTAGGCTGTATTGAATGTGGGTTTTGTTAATTTATTACTTTGTTTGATTATTGTACGTTTTATTGATAACCTAAACTGGAATTATGTGAAATGTGGAAGTGTAGCTTAATAGAAAAATGTGACATTTTTGTTTATTGTTGGATGCAAATTTCTGTACTTCTTCTAAATGGGTTTTTGATAATTTAAATGTGTATGTATTTATGTTTGAAATTTAGAAGCTAGGAAGCATGATCAGCTAGGACGTTATATAGTGCTTCTATTTTGTTGTTGGATTTAGTGATGATGCTGAGAGAAAAGGGTTTCTATTAGGTGGATTTGTGAGAGTTATGGCATCTTATATTTGCTAATTTTCCTTCAATTTGTAGCAATAAATCTAAAGGGGTCTGAAATTTGCTATTCGAACATCTTTTGACTGGGAGGTTTTATGAAGATAAAAAAAATGATTATGTTTTGTAGGATTATATTGTAGGCTAGTTGTTGTTATGTCTTCGTGGCCTATGTTTGATTTTGAGACAAACATGATAAAAACTGTTTATGATGAGGGCCTAAAACTGTAACTGTAACTGTAGCTGAGCCCTCAGCCCTGGGGGAATTGATCTGGGGTGGCAATGTCACCTAACTTTAGAGTTGCTTGGCCAGAATGATTATTCTGTTTTAGACAACTAGCTTAGGGGGAGATTTTCTTTTTCTGTTTTAAAATGTTACTTTGGGGTGGGGTGATTGGAGGAGTCATGGTTGGCTAAAGCCCTTTACTTGTTGGAAGTCTAGGCAGTCACTAAGAGAAGTTGGAGATGCTATCAATTGAAAATGTAGTGAGCAAAAGCTTGCCAAGATTGAGTGACCGTATGCTTAAATGATTGAGGTTCTATCACATTATGATGGAGTGTTTTGCAGCTTCTGCTTATTAAATTACATATGCATAGAGAGCATCTCGGCCATGACAGTATCATGGAAAAAGTATAGCATGTGATGAAACTCAAATAGTAGGGATCCTAAATCATTACTTGTATTCATTCATAGGCATGCTACTGCATTTGATTTAACTCAGGCAAGATTCCCATTGGGCCTCATCTTTTCCTGTCCTATTCTGTGCTTACATGGCTCCATTGTGCCATTGTGCTATTGTGTCTCTGCATACTACGTTCAGTTCTCTCCAAGTCATGTCTCATGAGCTGTTTTCTGCCTCTGAGTCTTTTATGTATGATATGACTTTCTAACTTTTCTGCAGGCATTTCCCTGAAGACTCAGGAACTCTATGCTATTGTCTTTGCTACTCGCTACTTGGACATATTCACTAATTACATCTCGCTTTATAACACGATTATGAAGCTAATATTCCTGGGGAGCTCTTTCTCAATTGTATGGTACATGCGACGTCACAAGATAGTTCGTAGATCTTATGATAAGGACCAGGATACATTTCGCCATTATTTCCTTATGCTACCTTGCCTAATTCTGGCCCTTATTATAAATGAGAAGTTCACCTTTAGGGAGGTATCAACATCTTTCTATTTATTTGTTCGATATAACTGTGTGTTTTATTTCCATGTAGTCATTACAATCATGATTTTGTATGTTAATCTATTATAGTTAACTTAGAAGCTATGTTACACTGTTTATGTTTATATTAATTATTCATTGAGAAATTATCAGGTTCTGTTATCTTACAGAATATATATTTTCATAAATTGATATTTGTCTTAAAAACATTGCTTGAGCAGGTAATGTGGACATTTTCCTTATATTTGGAAGCTGTTGCAATACTTCCTCAGCTTGTATTGTTGCAAAGGACTAGAAATATTGACAACTTGACTGGACAATATGTGTTTCTCCTTGGGTAAACTTCCTCTCTTAGATCCTAATCAGTTTCAAGTTTGCCATAATTTTATTAAGTTTCATGAAGGACCCTTACTTCCTGGCTTTCATTTCCATATAATGTTGCCTCCTTTTGTGTTAAATTTAGCAAAAAAAAAAAAAAATCTAAACAGAGTTGATATCATATTTTCCCTTGGTTGCCACTGATTTTCTTTTCAGGAATAGCTGATATGGTTTTATGTTGGACTGAAGTTTTAGTTTTGAAATGTGATTACCTATGCTTGATATCTTGCAAGTACAACTTTTATTTCTTATATTATATTTGTTTGGTGCTTTCTTCTCACTGTGTATTCTTGAACACTGTTTCCTGTATATCTATATCTGCTGCTGCCATGAGTTAGGAAATGAGACAAGATTAAACCCTTATAAGATTTTTAGCAGTTGTATTAAGTTGTGAAGGAAGGCAAACCAAAAGTGAGGAGCTCCCTATATCTTGTAGGAGATTGATTTGATTTTGTCCTCCTGCTGCGGTAAGCATGAGTGGGAGTAAAGAAGAGTTAAAGAAATCAGTTTGTTCAACATCTTGAATTACAAAAGAAATGTTCTGTGGAGTTTGCTAAGAAAATGGCCATGATCTGCTACCTTAGGCTCCATTAAGTTTTAGGAGAAGGCAAAAAGGGTTAAGTAGAATATACAGGGATGAGGCTGGGATGAGAATTGACAAGGGGATTTTAATACAAGCTTTTAGACTGAAGAAGTTTGCTTCTCTAAGGACTGAAATATTAGGAGCAATGTTGATTTCAAAATTTCAAATACCTTTAGCATTTAGTACTTCTGTTTGTTTATTTGTTTTTGTTTTTTCTTTTTTTGAAGAGGGTTGGGGTTGGGTTAGCAAGCTTGTTACAAACTTTTGCACTCATCATTTGACAAGTTTTTGCAATATTATTTTTGACACACCAATAACCAAACTGCCTTTGGTTTCATCTCTTTTTGCAATCTTATCTTTGACACACCATTAACCAAACTACTGTTGGTTTCATCTCTTTTCACAATCATTGTTGGTTTATGTTTTGATTTTCAGTTCATGCCTTAAACTTCAAGATTATAGTGCAGAATGAATCCAATGGAAAATTTCATATTGCCTCACTTTAGTACCTTGATATGTATATATCTATTTTGTCTTTATATGTCATGTAACATCTTGATGGTTTATTGTTGGTTAAAGACTAATATAATTCCTTTTATTGCAGTGCATACCGAGCATTCTACATATTGAACTGGATTTATCGGTACTTTACTGAAGAGCACTTTGTCCACTGGATAAGTATGATTCTCTCTCTCTCTCTGTGCCTCCCCTTCTTCTCACCACATGTCAGTGCCCATAAGGCCTTGGTGTATGAAGAATGATTGTGATGTACCACTTTGCATGTGTTTGGGATATTTTATGTTTTATTTCTAACACGTTGTCTATATGCTCTCTTGCAGCTTGGATAGCGGGGCTTGTCCAGACATTGCTTTATGCTGATTTCTTCTACTATTACTTCCAGAGGTAAGCACCTCAATCACTCTGAAAAAATGCTTCACACTTATGTTGATGATTGGAAAGAATCTGATTATCTTTCTGTGGCTGCAGCTGGAAGAACAATGTGAAGCTCCAATTACCAGCTTAAGACTTTTTACCGGTGCAAGTTTGTAAGTAGCATGCATAGATGTAAGCTGGTCTGATTGATTATTCGGTGCTTGGCATTCGTTAATTTGCCCCCATGTTTTGGGGTACTTTTTGCAAACTTGTAAGCAACAAAACTTGGTTTAATACCCTAAATACGATATCCCTTTAGAGATTGTAGTGCGTATTCTTTATATAAAAGCTAATTGGATAAGTAATTTTACCCACATTACCATACTGTGGATTCTTTGTAATGTAAAAAATTTTGAGATTATTCAAATGGTTGTGCATGTGGACTACTGATTTATTATATGTTTGTGTTCTTTTTGGGTGCAACATTCAACCGCATCATTCATCTCAGAAGGACAAATGAAGAAAGAAAATTCCTTTGGCTGTGATAATCACTTTCACTTGACAAGCATCACTTGTGCATTTCAATCATTAATTTATGAAGAGATTTCAAGCTCAAATATTTTAACTTTCAGGCCATTACATGGAAAAGGAAGAAGTTATGGTAAAAAAGATGTCATAATACCTCAGCATTACGAAGAAAATTGAAGGTTCCAGCCAGTTTTCCATAGATTTTAAAGGAAGAACTTTTAAAATGTGAGTTGTATTTGTGATTCTCCCAATGTCATGAGTTAAGTATTTGACCAATGCCATGATTGCTACATATGGCCAGTAAATAATTCCCATAATCAGCCTGAGATGGAAATAAAATTAGTCAGACAACGAGCAATGAAACCAGAGGAGCTGATATCCAAAAGAGAAACAAATTAAGAAAAGGAAATAAATTAAAAACTGGACAAAAATCAACACAGAGAAAGAAAAATTAGAACAAGACCAGCGAGTAACCTGAACTGAGATGAGAAACAAAATGGGAAAAAAACCCCAAAGAAAATGCTAGTAGCTGTCAACAATCAAATGGGAGATGCCAATCAATACGTGAGCTAATGAAACCCAACTATTTAAGTATTTTTTTCCAACTTAAGTTATCTCCATGTGTTATATAAATTTCATATATGAATCATATATAATAGATAATTGATAATTTAATAAAAATTTATTATATAAATTTACGTAAATCTCATATAATAATTTCATGATATAATCGAATGATGATTCTAAAATGGTTAATACTATGATAACCTTTAAAACATTTTAACTGAAATGAAAAAAATGTTACCTTATAGGATGCAATTGATTGATTTTTTTGGGTCAAAGAATCTGACTAATTTTAGTGGTTATCTACAGTTTGCTCTAAAGTAAATTGTCTTTGGAACTTTTGTCTCTTCAAATTTTCTCAGGGTTAATTGTAATACTAATTTCCAGAAAGCATTCTCAGTCAAATCTCAAGGTCTGCTACGTATCTTTATAAACCATAAGTTTGGAACATGCAACAACTTCAAGCCAAGCCAAGCTCCAATCCAATGGATTGTTCCCGTTGGTTTCCATCTTTCTCATCGCTTCTTTACAAGATTGAAAAATGGGGTGCTCCATACTTCTCAGTGAACTCATCTGGCAACATTTCTATCCGTCCGAAAGGCCTGAACTCCTCATCGACTCACAAGGAGATTGATTTGCTGAAGGTGGTGAAGAAAGTTTCGGACCACAGATCGTCAGGTGGCCTCGGACTACAACTTCCTCTGATAATTCGGCTGTCTGATGTTTTGAAGAACCGCCTGGAGTCCCTTCAATCCGCTTTCGAGTCTGCCATCTGCTCTTGGAACTATGGGTCTCGTTATCAAGGTGTTTATCCTGTGAAAAGTAACCAGAACAGGTTTATTGTGGAAGATATTGTGAGATTTGGATTCCCTTTTCGATTTGGCTTGGAAGTTGGTTCCAAGCCTGAGCTCCTACTGGCAATGAATTGTTTATGTAAAGGACATCCGGAAGCTCTTTTAATTTGCAATGGCTTTAAGGATAAGGATTATATTTTACTTGCTTTGATCGCAAGAAAGCTTGCTTTTAACGTAGTGGTTGTTCTTGAGCAAGTGGAAGAGCTAGATTTAGTTATTGATTTAAGTACAAAACTTTGTGTATCCCCCGTTTTTGGTTTGCGAGCAAAGCTAAGAACAAAGCATGGTGGTCACTTCGGATCAACTTCTGGTGAGAGAGGGAAGTTTGGACTAACACCAAGGCAAATTTTAAGTGTGGTGAAGAAGCTTGAAAAAGCAGGGATGCTGAATTGCCTAATTTTGCTGCATTTCCATATTGGATCTCAGATTCCTTCAATCACAATGTTAGCAGATGGCATAGGTGAGGCCACTCAAATCTATTGTGAATTGGTTCGTCTTGGGGCATGTTTGCAGTTCATTGACGTTGGAGGTGGTCTTGGCATTGATTATGATGGATCAAAATCGAGTAACTCTGATGTTTCAGTTGGTTATGGGCTCGAAGAGTATGCTTCAACCGTTGTCCAAGTCATTCAACAAGTATGTGATAGCAAATCTGTTAAGCATCCAGTGATCTGCAGTGAAAGTGGTAGAGCTATTGTCTCCTACCACTCGATTGTGATTTTTGAAGCCATTTCTTCCAGTGTATCGGATTCCCCAGGTCTCAATCCTGAAGGATTGCAGCATTTTGTTGAAGGGTTAACTGAGGATGCTCGTGCAGACTACTCAAATTTGTCTGCTGCAGTAATTAAAGGTGAACATACCGCCTGTCTGCACTATGCTAATAAGCTGAAGCAGTATTGCTTGGATCAGTTCAAGGAAGGTTCCCTGAATATTGAACAGCTTGCCATTGTCGATGAGTTATATGATATGGTCTCCAAGGCAACAGGTGCTTCTGAACCAATTCATACTTACCTAGTGAATCTTTCAATCTTCAATTCTGTACCGGACTTTTGGGCTATAGGGCAGATGTACCCTATAGTTCCGATTCATCGCCTCGATCAAAAGCCAACAGTTAAGGGGATTTTATTAGATCTAACTTGTGATAGTGATGGAAAGATTGATAGATTCATTGGTGGTGAATCGAGCTTGCCACTGCATGATCACAGGGAGTCCAGCGGAGGGCAATATTACCTGGGGATGTTCTTGGGAGGGGCTTATGAGGAGGCACTTGGTGGATCTCACAATTTGCTTGGCAGTCCCAGCGTGGTTCAGGTGTCATCACAAAGTAGCGAGCCGGAGGGGTTTATAGTGACAATGGCTACGCCAGGGCAGTCTTGCAGAGATGTTCTTCGAACAATGCAACATGAGCCCGAGGCTATCTTCAAGGAGCTTAAGCAACGGATTAAGGCGCTTGGTCAGGTCAATGGCACCGCAGATGGAATGTTTCAGTCTGTTCTGGCAGGCATCTTCAGCAACATGCCTTACCTAACCAGGGGCTCTTCTTGCAGCTGATCTAGTTAATTGCTGTCAGTAGCAACTCTTCGAGTTTATTGTTTTGGCATGTATTAACAAGAATCCCTATTATTTTGTGACAATTTCAGGTGCCTGAACAGCTTCTTACTCAAATACCTTTTTTTGGCAGTTAGCTCATTGAATAAACGGGTAATTTTATGTTGTATAAAATCATTCCCATTTTACAATCAGAGCGGTATGTTTTAATGTTTTACTAGTAAGTGTATGTATTTTTATGTTCACAAATTAGATTAGAAAATTTCTTATCTAAATGAAGAAAATTCATACTTGATTTGCCTTCTTATTTTGAATGAGGAGGATTTGAAACTTTACTTAAAATATGGACTTAATTCAATTTTATTTTTTTTATTTAATTAATTGATTTGTTTTGTAATTCTTTTCATAAATATAATTTGTGATGTATCAAAATCATTGCCTAGAATTAAAATTTTTAGTTATAATCATAATCTCGTAAAAATAATCATTAAATTGTAAAATATTTTTATAATGATTGGTTCGATTATTTCTATATGTCACCAATATTTGAACATTTATAAATTTCATCTTTGAAAGATTACGTATTTAAATTTATGAATATTTTATTTTTTTAGTGTAATTTTGATAATCGTAATTTAATTAAATCTATCAATTTATTCTATGATTATTTAATAGTAAATTTTTAAAATAATTAAATCATAAAGTGAATTCAATTTTTCCCTAATTCTTTTTCAAATAAACAGATAATTTAAAATTTTAATGCTTTATGCTATATGATATTTGCGTCCGTAACTTACATGTGGCTGGACCAAGCTTAGATGAATTTTACACGTGGATGAAAGCAGTACAGCTGAATTTCGTAATCCTAAAATAAATGTATCAGGTTTCTAAGCAGGGAATAAAAGGAGAACCGCTGATCAGTTCGAGGTAGGAACCAGGAAGAGTATCATATGCGTGTTCAAAAGACAAAGACCAAACCAGCAAGTAAAACATACTTTAGAATCTACAAAGGTTTGCATTGACGTGTCCTGCTTTAAATATGAAAGATGTGAACGGTCTCCAGTGTGACGAAAAGACCAATCCTTTTTTGTGAAAAAGTTTTGGATGGCCTCGAAAAGTTGCAGCTTTTGCATTTTCCAAGGAGAGAAAAAAGGGCCATATAGTATACCTGTATTTGATGGGGAAAGAAACTCTGTTAGGGTGTTGGTTTGTAGCTAGGTAAGGTTTCCGAGGAAAGAAAATGGCGTCTAACAAGGCTGGTGATCAATCTTCCAGCATCTGTCTCATTGTCATAAGCCAGGTCCATTGCTCTCTCTTTTCATCACTATTTTCTGATTAGTTTGATGGTGCCGAATATAGATGCGTTGAAGCTTGATGAGGCTGTTTACATTTGCCTGAAGCAGTTCTCGTCCGCTGGTAACGCTGCGTGATTACAGGAGCAATCTTTTTCACTGAAATGAATTTGTGGGTCTTCTCTTATTACTAAAGATAAAAAATAAAAAAAAAAGCCATGGGTGAAATAGGTGATTCTTAATTGGAACATCGAGGGAGGTTCTAGATTCCTGGAGAGATATGAGTTGTCTAGGATTTTAGGCTTGGATGTAACCAAATATGATTTTGATCCAGAATTATCCAAAATTGGTGCACGCTGTTTATGGATTAAACTTCAGCACGCATAAATCTGGACGCTAATAATTTGATTTAACTATCTCTTATTCTCTTTCAAGTCATTGCCAATGAGAGGTTTTACACTTTTGTGCCTTTAACATTCGTGAAAACTACTTCTTAAATTTTAGGCCAAGGTTTACTTCTCAATAGACTCATTTTGTTTCATCGTTGTCCAAAAATTGCTTTGTCTGCTTTTCTGTTCATTATTTTGCGTCTCCTAGAGGATTCGGAGTGGAGCTGGGCCTTGCAATTAGATTTTGGGCAATTATACAAATTTTGATTCTCAGCAACGATTGGATCATTCTTAAGTACTAAGAGAGCATAGTGAATATAAATGCACTAAAAGAATGTCGTCTGCTTTTATTAATGTTATCTTTCCTAATGTTGCAGCGAAATGGTCAGATTTCCAGTTTGTTTTTTTCACTCCTTCGCAAGAAGCGTCATTTGTAGGCAACTTCCTCTAGTAATGTTTCTCTCCACCAGTGCTTGTGAATGATAAATATATCTGTGTGAATTCAGACTTATTCAGTTTTAACTCTGCCTTCACCTCCCTCCTGGTCCCCCTTGACTCATACCCTGTTATGATTGTAGGATGGAAATGAAGTGCATGTCAAGATCAGACGTGGCACGAAAATAAAGAAGCTTTTGACTGCTTACTGCCGTCGTTATTTTTTGACTTATAACACCGTTCAATTTTTGATCGATGGTTGTCCGTTTGCTGATGATAAGACTCCAGAAATTTTTGACAAGTGAATGTCCTGTTGATAAGAATCACATTATAAGAAGTTTAATATATCCTAGTAATAATTTTCTTTAATATGCCTGCTTCAAAATTTCCATGAGGTTTCCCTCTTGATGGTGGTGAAATGTGTGTGAAAAAGATCCGCTGACATCTCAAAACTTCAATGAAACATGAATGATTGTAAAAAAAAAAAAACCCTTGAATGTTAAACAAGTTTAAAGAAGTATGCCATCTTGAGAAACTACATAGGTTTCATATTTTCTCTACCTCATTCTAGTGTTCTGAACCTTAATTTTCTGTACCTAATACGCCATAAGTTCCCTGGACTAGGTTTATAGGGGCTCCTCTTTTAATTTCATTCTTCAATTCTTCTGCCAATTCTATAAAGGCTAGTATATTGTCTCTTAATCATTAAAATGATCGTTATCAGAGCCATGTTTATTTGCTTTTACTGTAACATTTGATCGAAGAGGGTTGGGTGCAGCTGGCCTTCCTTTTGGCCTTGAGATTCAGCCTTTCCAATTGCTAACGTTATTGTATTATCTGGAACTCGTTATATCGTCTTATGGTTGTGTATGTTAGTGTAATTTTCCTTGATGTTGAATGAATCCTGCATGTGCAGCTTGGATTGGAAGTTGGAGGTGAAATGATGCCATGGTGCATGTGGATGGAGGTGGTTATGAGGTTATCTGACACTAAGACTTCTAATGCCAAAGTTTCAAACAACAAATGCTGTACTTGTGTGGTGGTGGAATGTTAAATTGTATTTTAATTTAACCTACTCTTTGAAGAGGCTCAGTCCAAGACTTACCTAGGTAAGATGAGATTACTTCCAGAACTCATTTTCTATGATTTACGCAAGGTATCGATACTATTAGAAAAAAGAAAAGCCTCATCCCATCCGTGAAACTTTTGGTCTTTCATTGTGTCAGCTGGAGAAACCAATGCAAACATTCTTGTTATATTTTGTAGCACTGTTTGCTTAGTTTTATTTCAATGATAATTGGTATGAACTTCATCTATGAAACTAGAGATTATTCAAGTAGTCTTATTTAGCTGTATTAATGTGATTGCTTGCTTTTAAATAGTACTGCTAACAATGTGTCTGTTTGCCAAAGCTATTGCAAACAAGTTCTTTCCAATAGCCTTATAGCCTAATATCAAAAATAATGTCTCTGAGGTTTTAACTGTAATTTATGTGGGAATTAAGCCATAGGAGTAAGTCCACGCATAAGGATCATGGGGACTGGCTAAGGGTCTTGTCTAATTGCGTCCCCTGCGATTGCTTGCTGCTTACAATAAATTGTTGTTCCTTGGATGAAGTTTGGTGCAACTAAGGCTTAAGCTTAAACAACATTCTGCTCTAGGAGATGGGGCTCTCTCTTGTTGTATCTGAGTTGCCTACTGCATCCCAGATATTTCCTTGGGAAACTGACATTTTATTTTGGATTTCTAACAAGTGAACCTCAATGAACGCGGTTAAGTTTTGTGATTGGTTGCCTTGGCCAAGACTTTTGTCTACCCATTAACAATTCTGAAGGTTAGATCACATACAAATACAACAGGTTGTCTGAAAATACGGCTATGCAGCCAAACAATCATCTGCTGTTAAATCTCTGTGTCAGTTCAAAAGCGTCTGCAAAACATGGCGCTTTTATTAGACACTTGATTTCTCTTTGCCATATCATCATCTATTAGACTATCAACCAAATCCAAAAGTTCTAACCTCCTCATTGCATACATTTTGCGACACTTCTTATCTGGTAGAGCATTAACAAGATCCACCCAATCATCATGTAGCTGTGTCAGCAGAACTTGTGGTTTTTTTTTTCCCTCTCCCAAGTGCAATATATCAATGAACAGGGAGAACCAGGAAAACAGGAAACATGAATTGAGTTCCATCAGTGGTTGTGTTTGCCTAATGAATGGTCAGATGGGATTTTCTTGCTAAATCCATCTGCCAGAAAGTGCAAGAAATTAACCGTCGTGCAGATTGGGAGTATTGCTGCATTATTCATGTACCTAGTAAAGATTACAGGGGGGTTATACTTTGTTACTTACATCTGCTCCTTGAGTGGAGTAGAGAGGGAAGCCATTAGAGAGGAAATAATTATTTCGTACTTTCGCTATTTGCCATTTTCAATAATTAGTTTATTCATTCGAATGGCTATTCCCTATCAAAAAAGTGAACCAAACTTTAGTATTACTGTTACTCATGAAATAAGGGAGAATGTCATAGTCTTTCCCACCAACCAATGTTTGTGCATTTTCAGTAGCAACAGGTTCTTGGAGGATCCAAGATATTCCATATGACTGCCATAGACTTCTCCATTTAGGGGTATTCTTCAAAGGATGCCTTCTCTCTTCTTTGGTTAATCAGTGGCAGGGAATATTTTATAGAATTTTCAATCCTTTCACCGTTTCTGGCAAACGCACCCAAGCATTTCCTTTTAATCAATGGCCATCCTGGAGGCCCTGTTAAAGAATGGATCTACCTAAAACGGAACTGCAACTATTATTTTCTCTTTTAAATTTTATTGCTAAAACTAAAACTCAATTTTCGCATATTTGAGTTTGAACTTAGGACCCCATCACCCTCAGGCATGACATTCAACCATGAAAACCGTCCAAAATAAGAGAAATGATAATCTAAATTATGGCTAGTAGGTGATTCTTGCCAAAGAAAATCTAGGTGTTTTTAAGGCTGTACAGTCCTTACATAGATCATAAGCAGAGAGAATTGGTCTTTTGCATGCTTGCCATAGAAAAATGTTATGCCTTTCGGTGCTGTTCTGTTTTTAAGAGGCAGCTGGGACAAGATTCCATTTCCATGCCTTGGTTATTGTATTGATGATCTTGGAAAGTATGTAGGACATATTATCCGTTTCCATACAACTTTAGCTTGACACACAGGACGAAAGAACAGAAACGGTCGACTTCTTGCTTTGGCACCATTAGTTCAGAATCCCTTTGAACAATTCTCCACCCTTCAACAAAATGTTGCTGGCCCATGAGGGCCTTGGATCTGTCATAGCCTCTGGAAAGAAACTGAAGCTAATTGATTGAGCATATCCTTTTGAAGCATGTCAACAACCCTTTTTACTATGATCTTTTTCAACTTCTCTGTGTAGTTAAGTTATAGTAGTTCTCTCTCTCAATGTTACTAGGATCTATTTAGCAAACCCAAAATTGAAGGTTTAACTAGATTGTCATCGATCCTTTGAGACTAATTTCTTTTATTCTTTTCTCTTGTGGTAATTAATGCAAGATTATAGGCTAATATTCCTTTTTTTTTTTCAGTGATTGTTTCTCTGTTAGTATCATTATAATCTTATATAGACCCTTGACTGTATTGTTTTCTATAGATTGATAGTTTTATTTCGTTCCCAAAGAGTACAAGAGAAGATGAATTATGCTAAAAGGTATAGAATTTTGACTTTCAACGAGTTCAACTGAGATATACACTTTATATAGGATATTGGCTATTACAAAATGAGCTCTTCAATGATGCTCTGGTGTCAATACCATCTCTAACATTCTCCATTCGTAGGTGAACAACTCTCTATGTACCCTGGTCTTCCCTTTAATACAATCCGGTATTCCTTCTTGTCAAAGTGATAACTGTGAGCAGGAACAAGACATCTTAACCAATCTAACTACTATGAAGCTTTTACCCTTAAGAGCCTTTCTACTATGATATAACTTCCTTTGCCAGAAACTCACCTTTGTTGGAACAGCTTTTCCCAGATATTGTTGGAATAAAAATAAAACTATAGTTTTCTACTTGTCCTTAGCTGCAAGATAAAACTATTTCAAGTCCTCCGGTTGTTTCCTTGCATCACATTTGGTTTCCAATTATATTATATAGTTCAATTTAGGTACTCGTCAGCATTAAATTCAGATCACCGTATAAGTTTGTTCTGCACATGCTTTGGGGGCCAAAAATATTCTGCTTCAAATAATTGAGTTTTCTACTGACTGGCAGAGAAAAAAAGTTACGAAGCCCTTCTCATAAATTGTAGGCATTTATTCCAAAGACTATGACATAAGAGAAGACAAAACAAGATAGAGGAGACAGCATCATTCTGGGGCCATGCGTTTTATTGAGCCATTCCGATGAATTGCACATGCTTTTGCTCAATACCAACCCTGCATGCATGAAATGCATAAGTTCCAATCGATCTGTGCACTCGCTTCACATTTATTTCGGATTTTCGTCTTTTCCTTGAATCTTTGAATCAAAGTCTTCAAGGCAAACTGTTTTGAAAACTTTACTGTCTCGGGCGTCCAGGCAAACTCACATCATAAGTCACCTCATTACATAAAACAGAAGACATGATGGAGGCTGCCTCCTTTACCCAGGATACGTACTTTGTTTCTATTGGCTATGGCGAATAACATGTTACACCGGCTCTTTATCTTTTGGTGACGTGTCCGTGTTGGATGCATCAGTATTATTATTTCGGCGGTGTCAGGGTGACAATTCAAGGCTGTATAATTGTCCTAGCATTTGATCATGACTTCATAAGTGAAGACTGATGTAACACTGTTAAACAGCTAGCTAATTAATCCAAGATAGAATGTTTTGTGAGCTGAAAATTATCCATTCACCCTTTTTACTGAAACCGCTACTTGATCAAGTAAAAAGAACACTTGGTGGTAACTTTTTAACTTTATAAATTGAATTTGTCTTTAGTGATAAAAGCAGAGTGCTTGCTCGCAAAGGAATCTCTTGTGCTTCAGTATACCAGTTAGCCTTGTAGATGCTTGTTGAACCAAGTCCAATTGTGGTGAAAAAATCCTTTCCAAGTCTAAAAGTATCTCAAAAACCTTGTTGTATCAATCTCAGAATCTGGTTATATTAACCTCAGAATCTGTAATTACTCGATAGGGAGTCTGTAATCTCGAGGAGGGAGATTCCAGTTCTTTATTTCTTTGCAAGAGATCGTTCAGAGTAGCAAAATATTCCATTCCCTTCTCCTCATCGTCATTAAAGCTTGAAGCTATTCATTCTCCAAGACCTTCGGTCCACACTTCATGCAAAGGAAAAAAGGTACATTGCAGAGATAAGTGAAGCAAAAACAATGATTGGCATCAAGGATTTGTACAGTGTTTTGACTGCAGTTGTACCACTTTATGTCACCATGTTCTTGGCTTATGCTTCTGTGAAATGGTGGAACATATTCACTCCAGAACAATGTGCTGGCATCAACAGGTTTGTTGCAATCTTCGCTGTTCCACTTCTCTCCTTCGAGTTTGTTTCTCGGATAAATCCTTACAAAATGGACCTCCTTTTCCTTGCTGCCGATGGAGTCTCAAAAATTTTGATATTGGTAGTTTTGTTTTGTTGGGCTAATTTCTCAAAAACAGGGAGTCTTGACTGGTCCATCACACTTTTCTCACTCTCCACTCTCCCAAACACCCTTGTGATGGGGATTCCCCTCCTCAAATCAATGTATGGGGATGACAAGGAATACCTAATGATTCAAGTTGTGGTATTGCAATGCATAATCTGGTATACGTTATTACTATTTTTGTTTGAATATAGAGAAACAAGAACTTCTGTCTTTAGCAAGTTCAAGGAAAGTAGTTTTAGTTTACCTGAGAGAGAAAAGGAGAATTTTAAGGGAACTGCGGAAAAGGTTGGTGGAAACTGCAGCAGCGAAGATGAAGTCATCAACGTTATTGCCACGACACCATCTAGCCAACAAACAGCCCAAAATGTTAACAAGATTGCACCTGATCAATCTCAACGGTTCAAGCCCATGGTTGCAGCTTCCGTGGAGGGAGAGCGTAACGAGCTCCATTTATTCATTTGGAGATGTGGATGTTGCATTTCTCCAGGCAAGTCATTAACACCATATCTGTACATGTTACTCCAGATATTTTTCTTTTACCTTTCACATAAGTTGTACTGATGTCTGATATCCGGATGGGACAGCTACTTGTGAGTCAGTGCAAGCTGGTCAAAGAGAAGAAAGCAGTGGAAAGGCAGTTGCAAGTGAAAAACAAGCGGATGTCGAAAATTCTAGCATCCCCTCTTCTGTTTCTTCAGCAATGCTCCTGAAAATATTGAGAAAAGTCTGGTTCAAGCTTGTGAGGAACCCTAACTCCTATTCAAGTTTACTGGGTCTAAGCTGGGCTTTAGTCTCGTGCAGGTTATTTTAGAGCTCAATCACTTGTTTCTCGATGATCACTCTCTTCCGGCCTTATCAACTAATTGCTTCCTGTCTTTGCTTTATTCTCTTCGACAGATGGGACATAAAAAAGCCTCAAATAATGGAAAATTCAGTCACAATACTGTCAAGTGCAGGTCTTGGAATGGCAATGTTTAGCCTTGGTAAGATCTATTTGTCTTCTGGTTCTTGTTTTTGGATACTTTCGCAATAGTTACCATATAGTTAACGCCATTAAACTGTAAGTTGTGCAAAAATTAAACTGAAATTCCTTAATTATATTTAAGGATTGTTCATGGCTTTGCAACCAAGGATCATAGCCTGTGGAACGAAGCTGGCTTTGTATGGGATGCTTGCTAGGTTTATCACAGGACCGGCACTAATGGCAATAGCATCCGTTGTAGTAGGCCTCAGAGGCACCACCTTAAAGGTGTCTATTGTACAAGCAGCATTGCCTCAAGGGATTGTCCCTTTTGTTTTTTCTAGGGAGTATAATTTGCATCCGGATGTATTAAGCACTGCGTAAGTTGCAGCACAAATGTCAATGCAGTACCTTTTTTTTCTTTCCTTCTCACTGTGGGGGATAATTGAGACATGTATCTTTTTTTATATGTGCAGGGTGATATTTGGAATGATAGTCTCTTTGCCCATCACAATACTATACTACATTTTATTGGGTATCTGATGAGTCACAAATTAAGGATCCAAACATAAACATGCGGAATTCAGCAGTCTTGGTCACTGATGGAGAAGTTAGAAGCACCTTATAAACAAGGTTCATTAGGAGCTAGCTCCAAGTTTATGGTCAACAAGCATTCACAGGTTGATATATCGAAGCTTTATCATGAGTAGGTTTTGTTTAGGTTTTCTCAGGCATGAAGCAACACTGGTTTCTGACTCTTAATAAACGAAAATATTAAGCTATGCCTAATCCATTTTTGAAGGGTACATAATCATGCATTCAAGCTCATGTATCCTGTTTCTAGTCATATATATATGTGATGTATTTATGTGGGCATGAACACGTTGTGTCGAAGATGGTCAATATAATTAATAGATAGATATGAGTTTTCATTTTTGATGATCAATTAATATTATTTTATATATATCTGAATCAGAATGATTCCAATTAAGAATTATATCAAGTATTTTACCATAGACTCAAATAATTCTTTGCATCCATGGCGCTTGATATATTAATTTCAATCCGCATAGGCAACTTAATTGATTGAGATTTCTGGTTCCGAAAAAAACAAACCGGTAGAGCAACAAAACTTAATGCTACCTGCTGAAAACCTGGAGGAGGGAGGGTATGTCCGGGCCATTAGAAGACATGTAGGGTCCTGATTAATGGTGCCAGATGCCTCAGCATAAGCATCTGCTTTTTGGCTCAACGATTTTGGAATGATGGACAATCGAGCACATGTATATGTACAAACATAATGTCCTTGAATGCCATTCGTGAGTTGTCTGGTTTTCTTCTTTTTTAATCCATTTATGATGCTTTCCTGTCAGATTTAGAAAAAAAGAATGAGACCCTAGAGCTTGGTTGAGAAGTCTTAAAAAAACAAAAGGCATAAGCTATGTTTAAGCCATGTTGGGCTAGGCCAGAGAATGGTAGCATGAGCCCATCTTGTTTTGTATCTCGCGAGACCTGATAAGCTTGGTTGTCCCTGCTACAGCTCAATAATGTAGCTAGGCGGTGCTGGGCCCAACGATGCCATGTAGTTGTGCCCGCCTGACCTGTTTGACACCACTTACCTCACGCCCCTACAGTGGAATGAGGATAATAATGTCATTTTGATTCTTTGCCAATTCCACCAGTGGAAAATCATTGCTTTTTTTAAGGGCTTCAATATCGTGATATGTCTTCTTCCCAACAACAGGCGTACACTCAGTAGTATTATTGGTTTCGCATGAACAGAAGATTCATGCAGAAAGAATAGTATCTTTGGTGACTATTTCATGGAATCCGTCGAGTACTTAGGATGTCAAACATCCAACCATAATGCTTGCTTGCCACTAAATTTACCAGAATTCTACTCAAATTAATGCACACCTTTCTTTAAAAAGCTAAAGCCCAAGCCTCTCCTCCAATCCTGAGACCCCTGCAAGACATTAAAAGAAATACCCAAACTAATATAAAGCTTTGTATTTTTCTTTTTATTTATTTTTGACAATTTCAAAAATGAATACCCAAACTCCCAAATAAGCTCCTTTTCCTTCATACTTAGGTTCAAACAATTTTTCCCTTTTACCTCTAGAGAGAGTTGAACATTCACATACCTACAGTTCAGGATCAATGTCAAAAAGGAAATATGGAACTATTGTGTTCTTAACATTCTTTATAATTAAAGGTCCAAGTGGTTGAAGGAAGATGCACAAGAGTTCAACCATCCTTATATTTTACATAAGTTCAGGATCAATATGTATCCAAAATGGAACAACATTGATCATTACAAATTCGACATAGTAAAACTAATTAGACTTCCCCCACATATTGCCACATCAGTCAGATACTGTTCTCTTAAAAGTAGTCCACCTTGTACAATAAGCTAAAAGCCTAATTAAGTTGTCTTTGGCATAATATGGAAGCCACCTCCCGTTTGAAGAAACATGCAAAAAATTTCAGCTCCATCCTCCAATTTTAGCTACAGAATAAGATCGACACTTAAAGCCATAATCACCATGTTCAAATTGCTGGAATATCAAAATTGCTTAAATAATGGTGAAAACAACAATGCACTTGACAAGGACTCCTATAAGTTGTTCAGATATGAGAAGTGCCTAAAATAAACTCAAGATGAAAAGAGCTAAGCTCATATTATATATATGATACCATGTTAGAAGAAGAGAAAATGTATAATATAGAACTGTGTAGTTATAGGGAAATCTAAATTGTGTATTGAGATATATATATATATACATAACTCTAAATAAATAGTTTTTATAGTTATCTTAACAATTTAGACATTAAATCTGTTATTCACCTCCCAGCTCTGCTGAGTTTCCTAAGCAAATGGTTTCTTCTATCTATACTTGTCTGTGTTTATCACATCATTTGAAATCAAAAGGAGTATTATTTTTCTTTTCTGGTAGGTAGTTCAACATACTTTAACACTGAAGGCAAAGTCAAGCGAATTAAGGAACAGTTTCCAGCATGTGCCTAAAAATACAACAGAAATCATCAAGAACTCATCAACAGAAAATCTGTTCTTACGGTGGAGAAAGTCAGATCTGGATAAGAATAATTGATGGGCTATGAGAATTGAAGAGAAACAAAAAAAATGAATCTAATGAAATTTGTGGGACAATCTTTTGTACACAGAAGATTTACAGCATCTCAGAAGAGCAAACCTAAAATTTCTAACGTAGCACACCTTTCATTTCCAAAACCTTTAACCACTAGATTCTTAGGATTGCAAGATTACCCTAAACATTTAATTGAACCCAGAGAGAGATTGCTTAGGAAGTTATTCTCCTGATCAGAAATTCCAAAGACTTATATTGAGTAACAGTTCAGTGAATGATTCTTGTAATTGTAATGCGTTGTTGGAAGAATGCTCCATTTACAGCACATTTAACAGATTGGAGGAGAAAAAAGGCACCTTGTCTGCCGTATGTTGCCCTGGAACATGACGACCTTCATGAACAAATCGCACTGTCCGATAGTCCAATTGCTTCCTTTGACAGTAAGAATGGAGGAGCTTGCTTAACTTGATCTTGCGCCCAATCTTATAGACCACTGTACTCCCATCCTACACAAGACACACACACACACACACAGTTTAAATGCAGCATATCATGCTAAGGGTGTCTAAGAATTACAAGAGTAGCTGAATTATAATATCAACAAATGACAAGAAAATGTATTATATGCTGCAAAAAAGAAATATTATGAGATTTAATGATACTGCATTCCAAAAGTGTGCCAATCATTCCAACCTTGGCAAGTTGGATTGCAATGGTACAAAGGACCAAACTCTAAAACTTCTGGAACCAAAATTTTTTATGTTATTTGCTTAGTGACACTCAATCTGACATTTGTGATGTTTTCTTATTTGACAAAATAAAAATGTTTCCATTGACTACAAATCCATTGAATCAAGGCTTGTGCACCAAGCCTGGTGAGTAGCCAACCTTGTTTTTTCTTATTTTAAGTAAAGTGAGTAGCCAACCTCAGTTCAATGGCTCCTAATTAGTTGTGTCAACCCATAATTCAAATTCAAACTAGAAAGGCAAGTCATAACATAAATGAGATCCACCATTGTGAACTATTTTGCCATTCACGTGCTCAAATGTAGTTAAGCATCTTAAAGCAATATTTTCTATAAAATAAATAAAACAATACTCCATTAATTTTTGAGATCCTAAACTTTCTGTAATCTTTTTGTCAATCAGATTTAGGATTAGGTTATCTATTAGGTTAATGACTTATTAAATCATTCAAGGAATTAAAAACAAGCTGTAGATTAATAACACAATACTATTAAGTTGATAAAGACTTATACTTTGCTGATATTTGATGAAATACTAAAGTAGGCAATATATTTATAGCAGTCAAAGAGTGCATGAAATATTATAGTCAGTAAATTAACACTAACTCATTAAAGCTCAATTTACTAGGACTCTGCAGATGCTGTCCAGCAAAAAGAACGCTTTCATCATTGTGAAATTCAAATAAATCAATAGAGCTACATGATGCTTATGCCATTCACTTGAAGGTATTTTACAATATGAATATAGCTCAGACCATATAAAAGCATCTGATCTGACACTAGAGAAACTGAGTCTTCTTGATCTTATAGCAGCTGGAGTTCTGATCCCTAAACTACTTAGTCTTCATCACCATTGTCTTGAGAGAGCTTCACTATAACTAACAGTTGAAACCCCTCACGAAATGATGTGCTTGTGCCACCATGAGGACACCCATTGCTATATTCCCTCAAAACAGATACAACAACCATATTAAACAATTCTATCTTTTGCAAGCTCTCCACACCTTCATCATGCTAAGTTATTACCCTGATTTTCCACAAGCAGTAGACCATATAGAACTCACCTGCTTTTCATATCATCAAGCTTATGTATTCCAGCCACCCAAGTTGTTCATAATATCCCACATTTTTCCTTATTGGAGCAATGTAGGCTGTCATAAATTTGCCCCTAGCTTTATCATCAGATCCCATAAATTCACTCCATTCAACTTCCTCAAATTACATAATTACTGGGACTTGATGCATTGGTTCAAATACATTTAATTTAAAAAACCAGCTCTCCGTGATCATGAAACGACTTGCTGAAAATTTTCATTTTCTCTAACAAATAAATCACTAATCAGTTTATGTCTAACTAGGTGTACATCTTTGTTTGACCATTGTGAGATGGATGCTGAGCCAGCGTGCAATGTCGGCATTACAAACGCACTGAGAAACCCATAGCAGGGAACAGTTTTGATGATCTAATATTATACTGAATGATCCAACAGAGATCGCATTCACTCACTCCAGGATAAATTTTCATGTAACAGGTAAAATCAAGTGTTACGGGTTTTCAAAAAAATAATGAGACAAAAAAAATGAATTCTAAAAGAAAACACGACATAAAAGGAAGAAAGGGGCAAGAAGTGCACCTGACCCTTTACGGTAATGTTGATACTCTCAGGTTGACCGTCAGCACTGTTACTGGCTTGACCACTGGGCCGGGACATTTTCCTTCAGGAAGACTAGAATCCCAGGAGGCCGAAAACGTTGCAAAATGCAGAAAAGAGAGAAAACGTAGGAAGCAGAGAGAGATAATAGTTGTGAAAGAGGAGATGGGCATTTAAAGAAGCAAGTAGAATAGGGTGGCATTTTGCTTTGTTTCGTGTTTGAAGAAACCAAGAAGTACGAAGGAAGATCTTCACCTTACAGAAAAGATATGGACACTGATACTTGGCCTGCAAAGTCAGACTGAATCAGTTTGACTTCAGAAGACTTTCCAAATTGATTGAGTCTGTCACTTTCAACACCTATGGACAGAATCACACACTGGTTTTAGGAAATATGCTTTTGATGATGGGGAAGCCTACAGTGGGGTGCTTTCTGGTGAGCTTCCATGCGCTCCTTTGAATCATGGCCATCACGCCAATTACAATGGTTGATATTCTCTGGTGAGCCCTTCACCGGGCATATTATCTTCCTTCACATTTTTTAACATTTTAAATTAAAATCAAAATAATATTTATCAAACTTAAAAGAATAATTTTTTTATACGAAAAAAATTTTTATTGTATTAATTTAAAATAATATTTTAAGTTTTGTACACTTAGAGAGTACGTAAGTAATAAATAAAAAATATTTACAAATACATCTTACTAAAATAAAAAATCTTTATTGATAAAAATTTAATAAAATTATATTCAATAATTAATTTTTAATAACGTACTACTAAACGGTTTTCATAATACAAAAATACTTAAAAATATTATTATTAGAAATTCTACGTTTAATCTAATAATGTAAGTCTTTCTCCTAGTTGAAACTCCAAGAAGATTGATTTTTATTTCAAATGAAATAAAAAAACTAAGAAAAGAAATTAGCAAGTTTAAGTTGAGTTGGACTCCAGAGTAATCCAGGTTGTGTTAAACAAAGAAGACCTCTTGCATCCACCATTGCTCGGCTTCTACAAGGTTTGAATCTTATCTTATAAATATTGGTAACGTATATGGATGCTATCCCCACTCCCAAAATCAAAAGAAGCTGAAACTTGGCAATTTGCAACTGCAATTTGTTCAGAAGCAGAGAATGGCGTCAATGATGAAGAAGCAGAAGAGAAAGGTACAACTTAGTGATGATCTAATCATTGAAATAATGGCTAGGCTTCCACGTAAATCTACAGTGCGATTTCGATTTCTTTCCAAATCCTTGAGCACTTTACCTACAAGCTCTTGCTTCATCAAGACGCACATCAATCATGTTAAAGAAAGTGAATCCAATAAAATGCAGCGACTTATATTCCCCAATCCATATTCTCTTTGATCAAGGAGCTCTTCTACTTATTCTTTTAAATCAATGAATTACGAAGCATAGGAGGAAACAGTACTGTCAAGGCTTGATTTCCCCCTCTTGATATATCTAGAGAAGAGGTGTCATGAACTTGTTCTTGCAACGGCTTGTTATGCCTAGCTGTGTCCAGAGAAAATCTTGTAAGAGAGTTTAAAGAACTACCCTTTTTTTGCCCTTTAAATAACAATATGCGAGACACCTTCAAATTTGGCTATGATCACTCTACTAATGACTGCAAAATCATAAGATTTGTTCATGTTATAGATAGGGTAGATAAGTTACATATATCAGAAATACCCATTGATATCTATCATACTTGGTAAAGAATTCAAGGCTTCCATCCTTCTAGAATCTTTCTCAAAAATTCAATGTCAGGGACTCTTGTTGATGGGATCTTTTATTGGAATGTGATATGTTTACCTAACTCTCAACAAGGTCGAGAAGGTTGTTCAATTTTAGATATTTTTAGTATTCTTGGATTTGATTTGATATTGGAGAAGTTTGAGGCTTTACCACCACTTAATAATGATGCAATAGAGGGACAAACAAAATTGGATAAAGTTCATGACAATTATGATTCCGTAACATTGCAATATCCACATAATTTGGTGCCAACATGCATTATGAAAAATGGCGAAATCCTCATTACTTACAGCACAACTGTGCCTATCTTTGCAATGGGTAGAATGCCAAGAAAATTTGAATTGTATGATCAGTGATAGGCACATTTAAAAGACTAAAAGTGGATGGTATACGGCAATGGTCTCGAGCAATAACATATATGGAGACTTTGGTTTCACCAAATTCTTATGGCTCGTGATGGAATGAGAGTAGGAAATTGATGAAGTTCAATATTGCAGTACTTGAAGATGAAGGTGTTTGCAGACATATGCAATGGATCCCTGTAGAAGAGTTGCTAAAGCTTTCTAGATTCAATTATCAATTGATTTCTTTCTTGTTTTTCTTCCATACCTAAATGTAGGCAGGGCTTCCTTTCATTTTCTTAGATTAGATTATTGTTGGATACATTGATGTTTTTATATCATTTAAATTTTGATTATATTAAACAAATAATGATTTAATTTTATGATGATGGAAACCACATGTTTTTCCAGCAAATTTGATTTCTTTTAATATCATTTGTCATATGCATCCAGTGTTTTGGTTTCTTATAGTTCTTTTTCCTCCCAGGTATGCATCATGATAAGCGGAGCTTCTTTGCCCATGTTATTGACTCACAATATGTTCCCAAGTGATCAATCGTGTAGTTTGCATGGAGACGAGGGATAATACATTTTGCTGGCATATGTAGAATATCAGTCGAATTCACCATCATGTTGAAGACTTTTTTTCTAAATTTCCAAAGAAAGCACTTTTGGGATTGATTTTAATTATTTTTCCATCAATTGAAGAAGTAACGGGTCAAGTGAAAGATGTGGAATTCTCAATACAACAATTAAAAGATTACAAGATTTAAGACATTTATCATAACTTGTCGACTAAATTGCAGTTTCTTTATGGCTAAATCAAAGAGCTCTGATGACATTGACCATGCAAATAAACAAGCTGCCTGATCTAGTTGATGAACTTAACAAGAATCGCATTACATATCTAAAAGTACGAACGGGATAAATTTGAGAAATTCAAAGGTTTTGCAGATCAGCTATGAAAAAAAACACGAACAGGGTAGCCGCGCCCGGTAGACCTGTCTGTTGGCAAGTCAAGGTCTTCTTTAACAAATAAGGTCTCCTTAAATTGAATGAACCAATCATCCAAATCACACTCTCCCAACAATGTTTAAGGTAAATTTTGCAATAAGAAATTATATATATATATATATCTATTTTGCAAAATCAAGTATAGAATTAACTTTTCATAAATTAAAACATGACAGTTCTCAATGTTAAATAAATGACTATCATATTTATTGACTATAAAGTAATGAAATAACTTTACAGGTCAAAATTGGACCAATTTTGATTAACATTATTTAAGATATTATTTTAATATTATAATTCATTCTAGGGAACATTAATAAAGAACTTTAGACGATGTCACATGAAACATACTTGCTTGGTGCAATTGTGGTGGTAAGGATGGAATTTGACACTAATGGGGTGAAAAGAAAATTTTGAACCCAACCTCCACGTCACTCATTATCCTTTGAGGAGTTAAAGCCTTTTGATGTACCTAACAAAATCTTATAAGGCAAATAACAAATAGAAACGAGCCCAAGTAACAATCAAATTAAAGGGTACGTCAATCACCCAACTGTGATGTAACGTTTGTTAACTCTCTTTTGAGGCATAAGAGAAATCGACTGTAAGATTTTCCTTTTTTCCTCCCTCTTTATTCTTCTCCAAATGCACCAAAAAGGAATAGCAAAAGGACCTTAACAAAAAAAATTTTGTACCTAAGAAAGCCTATTTGAGCTACACCAGAGAGGTAGCATACTGAGGACAGATGAACACTTAAATTTTATAACAAAGTAAAATTATGTACTAGAAGAGAGTTTATGTTCATTAATTATATAATAGCTTATCTGCCGTATGTTGCCCTAGCACATGACGACCTCCATGAACAAATCGCACCGTCCGATAGTCCCCTTGCTTCTTTTGACAGTAAGAATGGAGGAGCTTGCTTAACTTGATATTGCGCCCAAACTTATAAGCAACTGTATTCCCATCCTACACAAGACACGCACAGTTAAAATGCAGCACATCATGCTAAGGGATGTCCAACAATTACAAAAGTAGCTGAATGATAATATCAAAAAAGGACAAGAAAATGTATTATATGCTGCAAAAATGAAAAATTACGAGATTTAATGATACCGCATTGGAAAGGAGTGCCAACCACACCAACCTTGGCAAGTTGGGTTGGCAAGGTACAAGGGGGAGCAAACTCTGAAGTTTCTGGAACCTAAATTTTTTATGCTGTTGCTTGGATGACACTCAATCTGACATTTTTGTTGTTTTCTTATTTGAAAAAATAAAAATGTTTCTATTGACCACAAGTCCACTGATTCAAGGCTTGTGCACCAAGCCTAGTGAGTAGCTAACCTTGTTTATTCTTCTTTTGAGCAAAGTAACCAACCAACCTAAGTTCCATGGCTCCTAACGAATTGTGTCATCCAAAAATTAAACTTTCAAACTAGCCAAGTCATAACATAAATGAGATCCACCATTGTCATCTATTTTGTCATTCACGTGGTCAAATGTAGTTAAGACCTTAAAGCAATATTTTCTATAAAATGAATAAAACAAAAAACTAGTAATAATCCATTAGTTTTTGAGATACTAAACTTTCTGTAATCTTTTTGTCAATCAGATTTAGGATAAAGTTATATATTAGGTTCATGACTTATTAAGTCATTCACGGAAGTAAAAACGAGCTGTAGATGAATAACAGAATATTATAAGATGATAAAGACTAATATTTTGCTAATATTTGATGGAAATACCTTAAAGTAGGCAACATATTTAACACAACTCATTAAAGCTCAATTTACTAAGACTCTGCAGTTGCTGTCCAGCAAAAAGAATGTTTTTGTCATTTTGAGATTGAAATAAATCAATAGAACTACATGATGCTATTCCATTCACTTGAAGGTATCTTATGCTATGTACACAGTTCAGACTATATAATAGCATCTGATCTGACACTAGAGAAACAGAGTCTTCTTGATCTTCTAGCAGCTGGATTACTAATTCCTAATTTACTTAGCCTTTAACACCATTGTCTTGATAAAGCTTCATTATAACTGACAGTTGAAGCCACTTACGAAATGATGTGCGTGTCCCACTATGAGGACATCCATTGCTATATTCATTCATAAGATTTGCAACTACAGAATGAAACAATTCTATCTTCTGCAAGCTCTTCACACTTTCATCATTCTAAGTCATTACCATGATTTTCCACAACCAGTAGCCCATATAGAATTCACCTGCTTTTCATATCATCAAGCTTTTGTACTCCAGCCACCCAAGTTGTTCATCATATCCCACATTTTTCCATATTGGTGCAGGATAGGCTGTTATAAATTTGTCCCTAACTATCATCATATCCCATGAAATTCACTCCGTTCAACTTCCTCAAATTACAGAATTACTGGGACTTGATGCATTGATTCAAATACATTTAATTTAAACAACCAGCTCTTAATGATCATTAAACTACTTTTGAAAATTTTCATTTTCTCTAATAAATAAATCACTAATCAGTTTACGTCTAACAAGGTGTACATCTTATTTTGACCATTGTGGGATGGATTCTGAGCCCGAGTGCAATCTTGGCATTACAAACCTACTGAGAAACCCATTGCAAGGAACAGTTTTGATCATCTAATATTATATTGAATGACCCAACAGAGCCCGCAGGCACTCACTGCAGGAGAAATTTCATGTAACAGGTAAAACCCAGGAAAAAAATGCAGCTTCTACTTCTACACTCTAAATATCTCAAGAATAGCTTAAAAGGTAAAACCAAGCTGCACTTTAAAAGAAGAAAAACCAAGGTAGAAGGTATCCAAATATGAAGGAAACAAGGCATTCGACTGTTAGGAGTTTTGAATAACCTAATGAAAAAAAATCCTAAAAGAAAACACCACATAAAAAGAAGAAAGGGGGCAAGAAGTGCACCTGACCCTTCTCGGTAATTTGGATACTGTTAAGTTGACCGTCAGCACTGTTATTGGCTTGATCACCGGGCCGGGACGTTTTCCTTCAAGAAGATAAAAATCCCAGGAGGCCGTAAACGTTGCAAAATGCAGAAAAGAGGGAAAATAGTGGAAGCAGCCAGAGAGACAGAGTTGTGAAAGAGGAGATGGGCAATTAAAGAAGCAAGTAAAACGGGGTAGCATTTTGTTTTGTTTTGTGTTTGAAGAAATCAACAAGTACAAAGGAAGATCTTCATCTTACAGAAAAGATATGGATACTGATACCGTGGCGAACACGTAAATTCAGAGGACTTCCGTGGCATGCAAATTCAAAGTGCATTCAGAGGATTTCCCAAATTGGTTGGGTCTGTCACTGTCAACTCCTGTAGACAGAATTACCCACTGGTTTTGGAAATATGCTCTGATGATGGAACACCTACAGTGGGATCTTTTCTGGTGAGCCTCCGTGCGCTCCCTTGGATCATGGCCGTCAAGCCAATTAAAACGGTTGATATTCACTGCTGATCCTATCGGCATATTATCTTCCTTGCATGTATTGTGTCTCTAAACATTTTTTAACATTTTAAAATATGATATTTAAAAAAATTTAAATAATTTATGAAAACTTTTAAATAAATTTTTAATTTTTATTAAATTTAATCTTTTATTATGCCTAATCAAGTCTTATACTAATTAGTTCTTTATAACTAATGATTAATTTAGTCAAAATATAATTTATTATTTTATATTATGTAATAATAACTTAATATATTGATATTTTATAATTAATGATGACATGATATATCGATATATCATAATTGATATTAATGTGATATGTTTTTTTTTAAAAAGTAATAATGTGACATGTTGATAGGATCATGTTATATTTTTCAACTTTTATATCAACACCATGTTAATACGATTTTAAAATAACCAATGGTATTTAAATTAATGGTGATCAATTAATTATTGATCAAGTTTATTTAATCCAAAATCAAAATATAAAGGCTTAATGAAGATAATAAAATAATAAGAACTTATTTAAATATCCTTGAATATTTCATGAACTTTTTCGAGTATTATACTAATAATATTATTAATTTAAACTTTTTTGAATATTACACTAATAATATTTATTAATTTAAAAAACCATTTTTATATATATCTTATTAAAATCTAACTTCTTTAATTATAAAAATTTAATAAAACTATGCTCAATGATTAAATTTTAACCATATACTAAACATTTTCCTTAATACAAAAATACTTATTAATATATATATATATTTTTGAATTTTGAAAAAAAAAAGATTCAAACCTTACTCTTTTAAGTAAGAAATTTATATACCAACTAATGAGCTAAATACTTGAATACACATATTAGTATTATTATCAATTTTATATTTAATTTAATAATGTCGAGTTCTTCACCTAAGTTAAACTTAATAAGATTGTTTTTGTGTTTCACAAGAATTGAAACTCTAGGAAAATAAAACTTTAAAATGATAAAGGAATCTTAATTACCAAGTATAAGTCGAGATGGACTCCAAGGAAATCCAGTTGCTAGGAGAAGACCCTCGGCTTCTACAAGGTATGAATCTATAAATACTGGTAACGTATGAGGCTATCCCCCACTCCCCAATAAAAACTCAAGAAGCAGAGAATATGGCGCCAATGATGAAGGAGCAGAAGAGAATGGTACAACTTTTTGATGATCTAATCATTGGAATAATGGCTAGACATCCACCAAAATCAATACTGCGTTTTCGATGTCTTTCCAAATCTTGGAATGCTTTACTTTCCAGCTCGAGTTTCATCACGATGCACCTCAATCATGTTAAAGAAAGCAAATACAATGATATGCAACGACTGATTCTCTCTTCTACTTATTTTCTTCAATCAATGAGCTATGAAGCAGAAGAGAAGCCATCGTACAGGATTGATTTTCCCCTGGATCTGAAATATTGTATCGAACTTCTAGGTTCTTGCAATGGTTTGTTATGCCTCGGTATGCCAAGGGAAACTCTTATCTTATGGAATCCAAGTATTAAAGAGTTTAAAAAACTACCGCTCTCTTGCCCTTTAGATATGCGGGACACTTTTGGATTCGGCTATGATCATTCCACTGATGACTACAAAATCATAAGAATTTTTAAACTTGTAGACAGAATATATTCAGTAGAAGCCCCCGTTGATATCTATTCACTGAAATCTAATACTTGGAAAAGAATCCAAAGCTTCCATCTTTCTAGAATCTTTTTTGAAAATTCATTGTCAGGGACTCTTGTTGACAAGATTCTTTATTGGAATGTGATATATTTACCTAACCATGAACAAGGCCAAGAAGGTTACTCATATTCAGATATTACTCGTCGGATTCTTGGATTTGATTTGACATATGAAACGTTTGAGGTTTTACCACTACCCAATGATGTAATAGAAGGACGTCATTTTACATTGCGAGTGATTGGAGGATGTCTAAGTTTGGCTCAAAATCTTAAGAATCTTGAGGGAGATAGCATAGAGATGTGGAAACTAGAGAAGGATAACATGAAACAGAGTTGGATAAAGTTCATGACAATTATGAATTTGCAAACATTGCAATATCCACATAATTTGGTGCCAATATGCGTTATGAAAAATGGTGAAGTCCTCATTACTTATAGTGAAAGTGTGCGTTTCTTTGCAATGGGTAGAAAGCCAAGTATATTTGAATTGTATGATCCGGTGAAAGACACATTCAGAAGGCTAAAAGTTGATGGCATAAGGCAATGGTCTCGAGTAATGACATATATGGAGAGTTTGGTTTCACCAAATTCTAGTGCCTTGTGATGGCATGTGAATAAGCGATTTGTTGAAGGTCAATTTGCAGTACTTGAATATGAAGGTGTTTGCTGATATATGCAGTGGATCCCTGTAGAGGACTTGCTGCCAGGTTTTCTTTCTACAAAGCTTTCTAAATTCAATTATCAATTGATTTCTTGCTAGTTTTTCTTCTATATCTAAATGTAGGCAGGGCTTCCTTTCATTTCGGTAGATAGATTATTGTCTGATACATTAGTAACAAATCTATGAAAATGTTTTTATATCATTTAGATTTTAATTATATTGAACAAATAAGGATTTAATTTTATGAAGATGGAGACCACATGTTTTTGCAATAAATTTGGTTTCTTTTAATATCTTTTTTACATGCACCCAACAATGTTTTGATTTCTTATAGTTTGTTTACACTCAGGTATGCACCATAATAAAAGGAAGTTCTTTGTTATTGTCTCATAGTATGTTCCTAAGTGATCAATTTATGTAATTTGCAATGCAAGATAGGGATAATCTTTTTGTTGGCATATGTAGAATATCAATCTAAAGAAATGATGATGAAGAACTCATGAGGTAAAAGAAAGATGTGAAAATGCTTAGTACAATCATTAAAAGATCACATGATTTAAGATATTTATCACAACTTCTTTGCGAAATTATGGTTCTTTTATGACTAAATCAACCATAATCAGGTGAAGAGTTTTGATGGTATTGGCCATACAGACAAACAAGCCGCCTGATCTGGTTGATGAACTTCACAAGAATTACTTGTAAGAACACTAATAAAGAACTTTACAAGAAATCGCATGAAATAATTTTTTTTTAAAGCATGCTTATTGACGTTAAGAACTAGTGTGTCATTTCAGGTCTCTTGTTATTTTGCAAGAGACTTTCCATGACAAAGGAATCTGGTCTGGACAAAATAATACCTGAGCACATACAAAAGGCATCACAATGGTTGATATTCACTGCTGAGCTCTTCCTTTCGGGCATATTCACTGCTGAGCACATACAAAAGGGATAGATGCAACTACACCCATGTAAAACTGGTGCACAGTTTGCCATACAGAAAATGCAACAGCTTTTCATTTCTTGGCAAGTTTAGACAAGCTGCATTTGTACTACAACTAGCGGAGCAGCACGCATCTCAATCTCATTGCCACTACCAGTAAGGTAAAAGCACGCTCAAATTATACGGGGAACTCCATGTAATCATATATTAAAGGGTAACCATGTCAAGAAATGCTTAAGTAAACTACAATAAGTACGCTGCAATTCCTAACTATGAGATAAACAAACATCTACCATCTAACTCGAACTTAACTCGACACATTCGTTATTCACCAATGCCTTGTAAATTCAACATGTCTAGCAAAGCAAGTAGAGCCATGATTTTCAATCTTCACCAATGCACTCATGCAGGAAAACTTTTTTTTTTTTTAAAGTTATGATATGAAATGAAAATTATGTACCTACAGTGACTGAAATTCAACATAGTGAAGTCAGAATTCCATTTTACATTTGAAAAACAAAACCCGAGTTCCAACTGATAACTGGGTGCCTTAGCTCTTCTCTTACGCCATTCCAATAACTTCGCCATAAATTTATCCCTTGGAACTAAAACATGATCAAGCCAAGGCAGGCAACAGAGTTTGATTCAACAGAACACTGAGAAGACATGGGGTAGGGAACAGATCGACCCCTTAGTTATGCACCTTTTGAACACCAACGCACCCATCTTAATTAGCCCTTCCCACCCTTGTGAGGTGGAGTTCCTGCTGACAGCTTAAGGAGATGAATTCCTTACTGTTGTCCTAAAACAACTGGCAGTTGAACAAGGTCATAAGAACCCAGTTTCAATCATAAAATGTGTATCAAAGGAATACTAATCTTCTGCAAATAGTTTATTAAAATCATTGCTTAGCAATGCTGAAGCTGAGCTGCCAGTGCCATCCTTCAATAATTTTTTTGCTATTAAGGTTCGGGCTTGTCTGTTAGACCAATAAGGAGTAAGCATGGCCTTGCCTAGTTGGAAAGAACTGGATTTTGACACGGTACAACTAAGCCCATCAATTATTATTACTCTCATTAATTCATTATAACTTTGGCAAAGTGTTATTAAATCTTAACATTTTATCGGAATAATGATTAAATAAAAAATCTTATATTAAAATAGTAACAAGAACTCAATCAAGTTTTCATTAAGTTCTGATAAAAGAAAATAAAAAGAAATTCAATGAGCAGCCTTTTTTTTAAAAGGATTTCCAAACTTTATCAAAAAGGCCAGAAGCCAAAATATTTATGTGTATTTTTCGCATATAGTTAATCAAATTTGGAAAGTAGAATCACAGTGGGCCCAGAAATGGGGTGAGAATTGGGCCCATGGTAGCTGAGAACATTCTATCTTTTATGGGCATTTTGTCATTTACAAAGGGCCCATTATGCCACTTTCCATACAACAAAAGACCTCTATTTCCACAGCATTAAAAGTTGTAAAATCTAATTAACAACTTTAATAGCGTAAACAAAAAAACTCAGAATCAGGAGGAAACCAGAAAGAAGAAAGTAAATAGGAAATGAACCAAAATAATTGGCCTGTTCTGTTTCATAAGGAAGTTTGATTAGCTATGTGACTATGTGCTAGTAAAAGCTGATACAAATATACCAGTTTCAAGATGAAAAAAAAAGATTGCAAAATATGAATCAATTTATTTTCATTCAAATGTATGAAAATAAAGGGAGTATGTCATGAATCTGAGACCAAAAGAGCATCCCAGATCATATCCATGTCTAAGGAAGGCATTCTACTTAACTGTACAACATCCACATCTGAGGGTAGCATCTCCTGACTTTTCTTGTTACTCTAATTCACTTCAGACCCTGCCTTGTTCTCCAAACAGTTCATGATAACTTGAGCTGTTATCATTCAAAATCACCTTCAGCTTTTGCCAATCCTAACTGTGGAGGCACTATCCTTAAATTTTTTTTGTAATCTTTCAACTCATGTCCATGTATCTCCTTATCTTTAAGCGCTTTCTCCTTGTAAACCTGCAAGCAGTTAGAAGTCAATAAACAGTATAAAAGAGATTACAAAGTATAATATAACTCTTACCGCTTCTTCTGATTCATTCAGGTTCTTCCACATTTCACCTATAAGTTTCATAAGGTCTCTGCTCTTTCCTCTGTGAAATGCCTTAAGACTATCACATTGCTCTGCGAAGAAGAAGTTATAACCGCTACGGTTTCGTTATTGTTGTAAAGGATCCCTCTTTATTGCAGATTGCTTCCTGTGCCTCCGCTGTTGCACAAGATCACTCTTGCTGGCAAATGTGCCATTTTCTTGTGGTGCTCGGGATGCTGCACTCTCTGTAGCCTGATAAAGTACCCCTTGTAGCTTTTCTGAGCCAATTGTGACAGTGACAAAATAGCCACTGTTGAATTTACCATGAATGATTTCATTGGCAAGAGAGCCCGCTGTTGAGGTTGGCCTTTCTGCTTGAATTTCTATGGATGATCGTACTGTCTCTTGAGAACGATTATGTGTGATGGATGGGTTCTGAAAACGATATGCACAAATGAATCATCAGATAATATTAAGAGCAGAATTCTGACTTTCATTCAAGAAGAGTTGAGTTCTCATTTGCATACCAGAAGAAACAGGACTCAAATCAGGAGCTTTAGGAAAGTAGACTTGTTCATATTGAAGAAGCAGAGAAGTATAACAGTTGCGCAGCTCCAAAGATACATTTGTAGCAGTGGGACAATTGAAAATAGCAGTCACTTTATTCCATCTTTGCTCACTTACAGTCTGCAAGCTCCATTTGACAACGATTAATGACCATTAGTGAACATACCTCATCCCCAAGTCCAAGTGAGCAAAATGACTATTAAGTGCAACAATTAGGTTCACCTAGTTTGTACTGTACATGTGCATACACTCATGAAAAAGTTCTAGAGAGCACAATCAAGCACATTTCCTACTAAGTTGGTTTCTTTGCAGTGAAAAGGAAAGAGAAAATTGATATTATTATCAAATAATAATAATTTGAAGCTATTGTTAAGAGAAAATTGGTTTCTTTGCAGTGAAAAGAAAGTTGGATTCTGATAAGCATACCAGAAGAGTTTGAAGCTACTGTTGCTTCCCTTGAGCAATCGAAGGATCCTATCAAACTTACAATCACTGAGATAATGAGTGCTCTTCAAGCTACTAAGTAGAGACAAACAACACGCCAAAATCCAAGTGTAGAAACTGCATTTGTTGCAAAATATCGAGGCAAAGTTGTAATTGACAATGGCAACAAAAAGAACTTCAAAGATACAGACAAGAAAGCCTTAAATTCTGGCCAAACTTCTAACAGAAAAGGCAAGTTCAAAGTCCGCATGCATTGCAAAAAATGCAATCACTCTGTAGATAATTGTTGGTTTAAACCTGATGCCAAGTGTAAAGTCTGCAATGAACTTGGACACATTAATAAGGTGTGTAAAAATAAGTCTTCAGCAACTGAGAAAGCAGATCAGTCGACTGAGAAAGCACATGTAGAAGAAGAAACAATTTTTATGGCACTTACTACACCCAACAGTGATGTTCATAATGATCAGCGGCTGCTTGATAGTGGGAGTTCCAACCATATCACACCACTAGAAAGCATGCTTGTTGATTTGGATAAGGATTATAAATCCAAAGTTAAAATTGGTAATGGACTCTATCTTGATGCCGTTGGAAAAGGAACTGTAAGTATTCATGCATCAGCAAGAATTAGGTATATTTCTGATGTGCTTTTAGTTCCAACAATTACTCAGAATTTATTATCTGTTGGGCAATTGGTGGAATGTAAATATACTTTATTGTTCAAAGATAGTGCATGCAGATTACTTAATCCATCTGGTACTTATTTGATGACCATTTCAATGAGAAAAGATGTTTCTCAATAAGTGCAGATCAGTAGTGTTTACACATATCACAAACAAATGAATCTGATGAGAGTAAGATAAGTCTCTGGCACAAAAGACTTGGCTACTTCAATTATCATTCATTACAACAGGTAAGCACTTCTGAGTTAGTTCCAAAGCTTCCAAGGTCTACTGATAAAGGCTCTTTGTGCAGTGTTTGTCAACTAGGGAAATTATCAAAAAAACCCTTCTCTAGTTCCATTAGCCGAGCCAATAGAAAACTTGATCTAGTACATTCTGATGTGGCTGGTCCAATGAGCATTGAGTCTCTTAATGGCAACAGATACTTTATTGATGATATGTCTAGAATGTGTTGGATCTATTTTATTAACATGAAGTCAGAAGTGTTTGAGTTATTCCTGGTTTTCACACCCAAGGTTGTAACTGCAATCAGGTGCCAAGATTAAGTGCCTCAAAACAGATAATGGGAGAGAGTATACATCCATAGAGTTTACTCAGTACCTATCAAGAGAAGGCATTAATCATTAACTTACAACTCCATATACACCTCAACACAGAATGGGGTTAGTGAAAGGAAAAATAGGACAATCATGGATATGTCCAAGTGCCTAATGATTGAGAACAATTTACCAAAGAGATTTTAGGCAGAAGTTACAAATACTGCACTGTATTTACTTAATGTGCTACCCACTTAAGTAGTGAATAATATGACCCCGTTTGAAACTTGGTTTGGCTATAAACCATTTCTTAATCATTTAAGAGTGTTCGGGTGTGTCTGTTGTGTTCATGTACCAGAACCTCAACGTGACAAACTTTAGCAGAAAGCTCTTACAGGCATCTTTCTCGGGTATAGTTCTTAGTCTAAAGCTTATAGAGTTTATTTACCTGAGTCTGATAAGCTGATTATTAGTAAAAATGTTTCTTTTGATGAATCTCTAAGTTGGAATTAGGAACCAAAATCTAGGGACAACAATAGAATTTTGTTTACTCCTATCAATGCAGAACCTATTTTCTAAGAAATGGTAATGTCCTGGAATCAAACGATAATCAGAATGTTGATGATGTACCTGTCAGAGGTACACGGTCAATTGATGATATATATCATAGGAGTTTGGTTGTTACAGAAGAGCTAACTACTTTTGCAGAAGCAACAAAATGTCCTAAATGGAGAGCTACTATGCATGAAGAGCTCAATATGATCAACAAAAATCAGACCTGGAGTCTTGTAAATAGGCCAAGCAATCACCATGTTATTGGTGTTAAATGGATCTTTAAAAAGAAACTTAATCCAGATGATAGTGTGAATAAATTTAAAGCCCGTTTGGTTGCCAAAGGCTTTAATCAACTACCTGGGATTGACAATATGGAGACATTTGCTCTAGTAGCACGGTTTGACACAATCAGACTATTGCTTGCTTTGTCTACTGCACTTAGCTGGAATGTGTATCATTTTGATATTAAGTCAGCATTTCCTAATGGTGTCCTGGAAGAAGAAATATTTATGGAGCAGCCTGATGGATTCATTCAGAATCCAAATGAAGATAAGGTTTTCAAGTTGCACAAGGCCCTGTATGGCCTTAAATAGGCTCCTCGTACCTGGTACAGTAGAATGGATACATATTTATTTAAACAGGGGCTTGTCAAAAGCTGTAATGAAGCAACCTTATACATATATAGCTCCTCAACTAAACCTTCTATGATTGTTTCACTGTACGTTGATGACTTGCTGGTTACAGGAGGAGACAACATAGCATTATAGAGGTTTAAAGAAAAAAATGCACAATGAGTTCGATATGACTGATCTCGATCTGATGAGCTACTTCCTGAGGTTAAAAATTAACCAATCTGTTGATGGGATTAGACTTTCACAGAAGAAATATATTTCAGATGTTCTAAGAAGATTTCATATGGAGCAATGTAAGCCTAGAGTTATTCCGTTGCCTATAAATGGAAAATATTCCTGCAATAAAGGTATCAAGCTTAAAGATCCTTTAATTTATTGAAGTATGATTGGATGCTTGTTGTACATATGTTCTTTTTGTCCAGACATTATGTTTTCTGTTAATATGTTGTCAAGATTCATGCAAGAACCAACAAATCTACATCTGACAACAGTAAAAAGTGTGTTGAAATATTTGAAAGGCACTTAGAATCTTGTGATTCAATTTACTAGAACTACTCAAGTGAGTCTTTCGGGATATTCTGACAGTGACTGGGCTGGAAATATTGATGATATTCGCAGCACCTCTGGTTATGTTTTTACTTTGGGTATTGGTCCATTCAGCTGGAGCTTTCATAAGCAAACACTGGTTGCTCAATCTTCTGCTGAGGCAGAATATATTACAGCATCAGTTGCATCTAATCTGGCCATCTGGTTGAGGAAAGTCTTGGCAAACTTAAAGCTTTCACAATGTCATTCTACTCCATTGCTTGTTGACAATAAATCAGCAATAGCAATATAAAAAAATCCAGTGTTTCATGGCAAAACAAAGCACATACAGGTCAAGTTTCATGCCATTTGTGATGCTGAGAAGAATGGTGATATCGATGTCCAATATTGTTCTCTAGATTTGTAGTTGGTAGATATAATGACCAAGGTTTTATCCGGATCACGACTTGAATACCTCAGAAGCAAATTGAACATTCACCATGCAAGCATTAAGGAAGAGTGTTAGATATTAATGCATGCATCCTCAATACAAATGTCTTTTGCAATGTTATAGTTTGTTTCTTTGTACTGATATTAATGTAAGTTTGTTGTGCTGTCTTGGTGTCACATACGTGTTACCTAGCATGCATTATAGTAACCATATGCTTGACACTTGTTTATATTATGAACAAGTGTGATGAATATGACAGCAGTATATAACTCTGAAATCAAGCATATGAATGTAGATATAGCCTTTTGGTATCACCGTTTTCTTCATTGCTCTTTCATCTCTGTTTTTACAATCTCATGAACAGAGACATTCATGATTTTCTAAGTGAGTCCTTCGTGCCTGTTTGTATCATTAACTGCTATTCAATCAAGAATATGAAGATCATAGTCTAAACGTTATAGTTTAACAAAAGTATATCAAGATTTATCTTACAATGTCTTCGTTCGCATATGACTATGAAACTTTCTCAGAGTTTTCATAAAAGTCTTTTTACTCCTAACAACTTCGTAAAAGGCTGCAAGTGCTTGGGCAGTATTGGATTCTAACATGTTTCACTGTTGAAACACAAGAAATCAAAAAAACAATAAATCTTTTCTTTTTTTTCTTCTAAATCTTGTCTTCTTACCTTCTTGTGTGTTTTCCTTTCGTTTTCTTTTCTTCTTCCTTCCTATTCAACTTTCTCTCTCTTGTTCAAACCCTAATTTCAACGAGTCACTCTTTTAGAAACCAAACTCACAATATCCAATTTTCTTGTTTAAGTCACTCTTTCAAAAACCAAACTCACAATATCTAATCTTCTTGTTCGAATGTGCAAAGAAACTAAGAAAAGTCCAGAGGAAAACTAGAGCAGTAACCAAATCAGTTGTAGTTAATCTTATCAGAACTTCGTTCCCGTACTGGTTTGAAGCGTCTCTAAAGTATCCATGAAACGCTCTCTACTAGTTACTACATCATAATAGGTTGCAAGAGGTTGGAGATAGTTAGACGACGTTGCCATGGAGTCACCAATCCGTCACTGTACAACCAGCAAGCAAGAAATCAATTATTAAGCCAAACAAAAGAAACTAGTACAAGAAGATAGTAAAAAACTACGATGCAGAACTGTTGAAATACGTGAAAAAGATTCAAAGAACAGTGAAGGTTTTCTACAAGAATAACAATGGAGGGATCGGAGAAGGAGAGAGAAGACAAAATATAAAAGAGAAAGATGGTGATAATAGTTGGTACGTGAGAGAGACAAATATTCTTGTAGCCAACCGGCTTTTTACATTTGTGTAGGCAGCGATTATGCCGGTACCTCGAATTCAAGCAGCCAGCTACGTGTCACTGCTAAGCTGTTACAACTAGTGAAAATAGAAAACAAACTAAACACGGTCAAATGGCAAAATAACGGTAAATAATAAAAGGTAAAATACTGATTTATCAAAGAATATATATATATATATATGTTTGAAATGTTTAGAAATAATTTTTTATGTAAAGATTTAATTTGTATCTAGATAGCATAAATTTTTGTCTATCTAATTTCACAATTTTTTTGTACATTAAAAATATTACTCTTAAGTTTCAAATTGCAGCCAAAGCATTGTTATGTTTCAAAGATAAAAAATATGTAAGGTTTCTGGACATGAGAAGAATTACGATTGCCTATGCCTATTCATGGTTGAATATTTAAGCTTTAGACCAAATATAACAGATATTTCATATCCTCCATGCACCATGCTCCAACACGTTAATTATATTTAAGAAAGTCTCTTTAATCTTAGCAATATTTATTCTTTTATTAAGTTATGTATATATGCACATTTTACTCCATAACTAACCAAATGGTAACATTATATATATAGCTTGAAATGTATCAGAAAAAGAAAAGAAGATTTATATAATTTGAAATAAAAAATGCATTGGAGAGAGGAGAAACAGCTGTACCTTTGATTGGGCCTGTTGATGGAGAAACCCAACCTTTAATGATATACCATCTAATAAAATGATAAATTTAAATTATGAAATCAAGAGTAATAATGATATATATTAAATATAAAAATGTCCACAACCTTTTATTCAAAAAAAATGTTAAATTAATTTGTTTTGAGTAAATACAAAAATCACTAAGACGTTAAGATTATGATTAATGATTACGAACTAATAATTGACAAAATTAGCAAGAGGGATATTTTTTATTTAGCAATTTATCAACATCAAGTAATTCATCTAATTGTAGAGGATTACTTCTTTTTCAAGTTTGAGAAATTCAAAGGTTTCGTATAAGTTTTGCAGATCAGCTATGAAAAAAAATATGGGCGAGGTAGCTAGATTCTGTTGGCAAGTCAAGGTTCTCCTCTTGGAACAAGTCAATGTCACCTCAAGTAGGAAATTGAATGAACCAGTCGTCCAAATCACTATCCTAACAATATTTAAGAAAATTTTGCAATAAAAAAAATTCATGCTTTTACTGCAAAATCAAGCATTTGAGTTAATTTTTCACAAACTAAAACCCTTTTCAAGTTAGAAATATAATCGTCAAATTTGTTGATTATAAAGCAATGAAGTAATTTTATAAGTAAGCGTCAACATCATCTAAAATATTACTCTAACATTACAATTACTTTAAAAGATGAACATTTATAAATTAATATAACTTACTTACAGGAATTACTTGTAAGAATATTAATAAAAAATTTTACGGGAACTCACACGCAACAGTTTTTTTTTAGAAAACGTGCATATTAATCTTAAGAACTAATGTGTCATTCCAAATCTCTTGTTATTTGACAGGAAACTTCCCATGACGAAGGAATCTGGTCTGGACAAAATAATACCTGAGCAGATGCAAAAGGCATCACAATGGTTGATATTCACTGCTGAGATCTTCCTTTCGGGCATATTATCTTCCTTGCGTGTATTGTGTTTCTACACATTTTTTAACATTTTACATACGTATATTCAATCATGAAAAGATCCAGAATTGGCTTGAAATAAGATTGGCTTCTGCAATATGGAAGCCAAGGTTCAATCAAGAAGCCACCTGAACAAGATCACTTTAAACCTAGGCTGACTTCAAGGAGTTGAAAGTACAAATTAACCCCAAATAAAGAGGACATGGATGGGAAATGTTAATCATCTGAAAATTTCACATGCTGAATGAGATTGAACGGACTAAGAGCAAATTTAATGATTTGTTTGAGCTCTATTCCTTCATCTCATCAGAGATGAGATTAGCCAGAGGCATCATAAATGAAAGGAATATAGGGATAGATGTAACTACACCCATGTAAAACTGGTGCACAGTTTGCCATACAGAAAATGCATCGGCTTTTCATTTCTTGGCAAGTTTACGGAAGCTGCAATTGTACGACAACTAGCAGAGCAACACGCATCTCAATCTCATTGCCGCTACCAGTAAGGTAAAAGCACGCTCAAATTATACAAGGAACTCCATGTAATCAGATATTAAAGGGTAACCATGTCAAGAAATGCTCAAGTAAACTACAATAAGTATGCTGCAATTCCTAACTATGAGATAAACAAACATCTACTATCTAACTCGAACATAACTCGAGACATTCATGATTCACCAATGCCTTGTAAATTCAACATGCCTAGCAAAGCAACTAGAGCTATGAATTTCAATCTTCACCAATGCACTCATACAGGAAAATCTTTTTTTTTTTTTTATTGAAAGTTATGGTATGAAATGAAAATTGTGTACCAACAGTAACTGAAATTCAACATAATGAAGTCAGGATTCCATTTTACATATGAAAAACAAAACCCGAGTTCCAACTGATAACTGGGTGCCTTGGCTCTTCTCTTACGCCATTCCAATAACTTCACCAACAATTTATCCCTTGGCAATAAAACATGATCACGCCAAGGCAGGCACCAGAGTTTGATTCAACAGAACACTGAGTAGACATGGGGTAGGGAACAGATCGACCACTTAGTTATGCGCTTTATGAAACACCAACGCACCCATCCTAAGCAGCCCCTCCCATCCTTGTGAGTGGGAGTTCCTGCTGAAAGCTTAAGGACATGAATTCCTTACTGTTGTCCTAGAATAACTGGCAGTTGAACAATGTCATAAAAACCCAGTTTCAATCAAAGACAAAGTTACTCTTAATTCAACAAATTTACTATAAAGTCCCATAACACAACTTAAAAAGTAATGCCCCTAACATTCGACAGCTTTAAGTTCAAAACATAGCATTTAAATAGCCCAAAATACCATTGTCTCAAACCTTAAACCATCCTCTAAAGTACCAAAAATACCACCACAAACACTGAACTTCTTGGGCTCGAACGGTCTGGGATCCTCCAGGACCAACGTCCTGTCGTATCAAACCGAGATATCCTTAATCTTTTTCTTGCTCTGCTCATCCACATAGTTCTGATAAAACGCCACCAGAGCTTTAGCTATGCTTTGCCTAATTGCATACATAAGTGTGACCTCCGCCTTTGACTCGGATTCTCATGTCAACTCCGGTGAAACGTTGTCGTCCGAGGGAGGATCGGCTCGTAGCGGAGGATCTCAGGCTCGACCAGCACGATTGGGAAGCCGTTGATCTTGATTAGGCAGCGTCCGCGCTTGCAGTAGGTGATAGTGACGGCTGTTTTCTTGCGGCCGAAGCATTGAAGGGACTCGACTGGAGCCACCATGGTTACTTTTGAGTTGAAGAGAGAGTTGAGTTGGACTCAAAGTATTTAACGAGTTTTGTTCGGAGAAGGAAGACCTGTTACATTCTCGCTAGGCTTCTACAAGTCGGCGTTTAAATATATAAATATTGGTAACGTATATAAATAATATCCCCCATCACCCTAAACCCTAAAAAAACATAAGAAACTGAAACCTCAATCCAAAGGATTGGCAAGTATGCAGCTGCAGCCTGATCGGAAGCAGAGAGTGGCGCCAAACATGAAGAAGCGGAAGAGAAGGGCACGAATTCATGATGATCTAATCATTGGGATATTGGCTAGACTTCCACTAAAATTTATAGTACGTTTTCGATGCCTTTCCAAATATTGGAACGCTTTGCTTACGAGCCCAGGCTTTATCAGGATACACCTCAATCATGTTAAAGCAAGCAAATCCAATAATATGCATCAACTTATTCTCTCTTCTACTTATACTCTTCAATTCATGAGGTACGAATGCTTCGAGAAAACATCACGCAAGCTTAATTTTCCCCGGATATATCCAAAGAGGAGACGTTTTCTTTTTGAAATTTTAGGTTCTTGTAACGGCTTGTTATGCCTAGTTGTGTCAAGGAAAACCCTCATTTTATGGAATCCAAGTATAAGAGAGTTTAAGAAATTACCTCTCTCCTGCCCTCTGGGTAACCATAAGAGGGGAAACAATAAGAGGAACACCTTCGGATTCGGCTATGATTACTCTACTGATGATTATAAGCTCATAAGATTTGTTCATGTTATAGATGGGATAGAATTATCATATATCTATTCACTAAGATCTAATACATGGAAAAGAATCCAAGGCTTTCCTGTTTCTATAAACTTTTTCGAAGATTTAATTTCAGGGACTTTTGTTGATGGAGTCCTTTATTGGAATATTATATATCCGGGTAAAATAATTCCTTGGATTCTTAGATTTAATCTAACATCTGAGAAGTTTGAGGCTTTATCACCGCCTAATGACGTAAATAAGGAACATGATTTTACATTGCGGGAGATTGGAGGATGCTTAAGTTTGGTTCAAAATCTTCAGGGGCGTAGCATAGACATGTGGAAACTAGAGAAGGATAACACGAAACAGGGTTGGACAAAGTTCATGACAATTATGAATCTGCAAACATTGCCATATCCACATAATTTGGTGCCAATATGCATTATGAAAAATGGTGAAGTCCTCATTACCTATAGTAAAAATGTGCGATTCTTTGCAATAGGTGGAAAGAGAAGCAGATTTGAATTGTATGATCCGAGGACAAGCACATTCAAAAGACTAAAAGTTTGTGGTATAAGGCAATGGTCTCAAGCAATAACATATACGAAGAGTTTGGTTTCACCAAAACTCTTGATGGCTTGTGATGGCATGAGAGTAGGCAATTGATGAAGTTTGATGTTGCAGTACTTGAAGATGAAGGTGTTTGCTGACATATATAATGGATCTTTGCTGCAAGGCATTAGGCTCGTCTGTCTTCTTACCAGCTTCTTTTGGATTGCTCTTCTTTAGATTAAAATTTTTTGTCTTTTGATTATTTTTTTACTATTTTTCTTTCTTTCTTTTATTTTTTTCCTTTCTGTTTTTTTCTTATTTCTTCTTTCTTTTTTCCTTTATTTTTTCTTTTCCATTTCCTTCTTCATAATGTAAATGAAATGTTGCACAAACGACACAAATGATTGATGCACTTTATCCTAAATCTTTCTCTTTAAAATCTCTTGTTAAAACACACCCTTAAGGTGTTCTATTGAGAGTATAAAAACTTTAGTTTTAACAGAAACTAAAATTATATAGTAAAAATCAATTACATCAATATATATATATATATATATATATATATATAAGAGCATAAAAGTAAATATGTACTTTTTATCATGATAGAACTTGTAGTATTATTGTTGGTTTCTCAAGGAGAATTGAATAGATATAGAAATAAAAGCTCAACTTGTAAACAAAATAAAGGAAAAAAATTGTTTAGAAATTGAAAAAGTTGCAAATCAAAACATTTTATTTTCATACGTTAAGAATCAAGTATACAAATTCCAATTAACATAGATATGAAACCAATGTCAATATCCCCTCAAATAATGCACTATATCATGAAATTTGACAATAATAAGGTGAAAAGACTTTTTTTTTTTATGAGAGTTCCATTCACAAATCAAAATTATATCGTATATGCAATTGTATAATTTTTAATAAAGATGATATCATAATTAAATTCAATATAAGAAATAAGTTAACATAATTAAATTTAAATCAAATTTACACTCGGTGAGATTCAAACATTTAAAACCTAATAATTGCAAGACCTTACCATTGAAATGGAATTCGAGAAAGAAATTTTTTACTGCATTCATTTAGGTAAAGTATTAGTCAATAATTAAATCAAGGTTGTTGTCACAAAATGGTATTTCAATTATCCAAGAAAAATTATAAAATAGAAAATAAAATGTTTAAGTGAATTAATAAGAGAATAAAAATGTAAATTTGATTATTTTATTATGGTACAACTTATAGCATCATTATTCATTTTTTGAGGAGATTTGTGAATACAATACAGAGTTTAAAAGCAAAAATTTAGAAATAAATTGAAAAAAAAAAATTGTAGACAAACGATCAAAACATTTTATTTCCAAGTGATTAATATTAAAACATTTTATTTAACATATCATATTTACATGTAAAGTTTTTACACTGCAATTTTTTTTCTGCTCTAACAACTATAACAACAATTAATTATTGTCTCATTGCAAGGTCTGACCTTCATTTTAAATTAAAATTTGAAAGTAAAAGGGGATGAATAAGACATGTGAGTGCTTGAGAAAATCACAGGTTATTGATTAAAAGGAGCACAATATAATTATGCTATGGAAATAAAGGTTTTTTGAGGTTCTTGAAGTCATTGTCATGGGAGAATATACACTATCCTAAGAAGTAATGAGAACCCTAGATGACAGGTAAGCCAAGAAAGCCTGATCTGTAAGTTTTTGATTGGTTTGTGTATAGACATCGAGAATGGCTAGCACGAATGCGTAGGGAAATTGGTAGGTGGTGACCTTATTCTTTTTGAGCAAGCAAATCTGACTCGGACAATGAGTCAATGACTTATCTTTTATAAACATAAAGTAATTTCCCATAAATATTATTTTAGTAAGGCTTTAGCAGAAACCTTCATATCTAAAGCATACAACTTTCATTTGCATCATTTTTCTATCTCCTTCTCATCTTTGTTCTGTTTTCGGCCGAAATTATGATTATGGAAAACCAGTTTCCTAAAACGGAAACCTCCATGAACAAGGAGTCGCCATCTTATATTTATGGCATGGCAACAGGTCCAAAAATTTTCAATGATCCGATCATTTGGGGTGCTTTATCTGGTACTGCTTGTCACGAAAATGGAAGTGGCAGCGGAAGTAAGTTATCATCATCACCATCACCTGCTAGGCTGCTTTCAAGTTCCAATTCCAGTTCTTCAGCAGAGGAGGCTCCTGGTGCCAATTTGTTGAAAAACATTCCTGGATTTATCAGACAGGATGTTGTGAATGAACACCATCCAAGTTTATTTGTTTCAGGGTTTAGTTCTGTCCACCCGCCTGGAGGTTCTGTTTCTGATATTAAGGATGGTTTTATTCCAGTGAACTTTTTGGAGTCCTTTCCAGAGCTACTCCAAGCTCAAGTTTCCGAAAATTCACTGTTTTATTGAGTGATCTTTATGTAATACCAAGTATACCATAGTTAACATAAACCTATACATTAGAATAAAAAGCACTGATGTCTGGAAGGGAGCAGAGTTAATCATTAGACACAAGACTGAATGCTTTTAATTCTGAGCCAGGGATGTTATTGCGAAAGTCACTAGAATTGCTTGAAATGAGACAACTTAGAATGCTGTACCTTGGTTATGAATCTGATCTTGGGAGGTTCGTAAGGGTGACCATCAGGGATTTCAACGGAGACAAAGAAGGCAGCACCTTCAAAAGGACTATGGCATAATTAATACCCTAATTGAAGATATCAAACATTTAGATCATTATGAAAAGGCAAGAACTTAGGTAGATATCAAAGAAAGGAATTCTTATAGCATCTGTTCATTTTTTGAGAAGATTTATGAATACAAAGAGTTTAAAAGCAAAAATTTAGCACTGCTAAGCAATGATTTTAATAAAGTATTGCAGAGGAGTAGTATTCCATTGATAAACACTTTTTATATATTCTACTGCAGATCGTAGGTTCAAATTAATTCATTAATATGATTATCGAACTTCATTTTTTTAGCAGCAGCTTGATTTGCTTTGTAGACACAATGTGTGAGTAGTGAATACAGGCAATAGAGTGAAGGATCCTGCAATTTCAAACTAGAAAATGGAGCACAGAATAGGAGAAAAAATTATCCTGTAAGTAGTCATTTGTGGTGCTTAGTGAAAGAAAATGGTCAAGGGAAAAATACTGAAATTTTTGGCTAACACAGCAGGACAGAATGAACCAATTCAATCCTGAAAGTGAAAGCAAAACACATTTCCAGTCATGCTAATAAGTTGTAGATCATAAATGCATAATGGAACTATTTATCTGCTTATCTTGAAATGGCTAAATGGAAAATATATGTTATCCATAAGATGTAAATGCTGCCTTGAAAAAAAATGATATTAGAATTTAATGCATCTCCTGTGTTTACACATGATAACTTGCCGAGTCAAGAAGAACAAAACTATAAAGGAACTTTGCCTACTTGCTTCTACAAATCTTTACAGCTTCTGTTCTTAATACTTCATGATAACTTGAGCTGCTATCATTCTTCCATGTCTAAATCCTTATCTGCAGTTTTATCATCTCCAAAATCACTTTCTGTACTGGAGCCGCTTGCATTGTCTGGAGTTTGAGGAGAATCACCACCTTCAGTTTCTTCAAGCTTCATATCTGCGTCTGCCGTATCTACATCTGCTTCTGGAAGTCCTTGCAGTAGAGGCACTATCCCTAATCCTTTCCAGTAAAGCTCCATAGCAGCTCTATGCTTCTTTTTATCTTCGAAAGCCATCTCCTCGTAAACCTGCAAGCAGTTAGAAGTCAATAAACAGACTATAAAAGAGATTATAAAATACGATGTGGCTTACCATTTTTTCTGTTTTGTTTAAGTTGTTCCATCTTTCACCAATCATTCTACTAATTTCTCTGCTCTGTCCAGGGTGAAGTGGTTTCAATATTGCATGTTGCTCAGCAAAAAAGAAATTATATGCACTTTTGCTACGCTTTGGATAAGCAGGATCCCTCCTTCTTATCTCAGATTTCTTCCTACGCCTCCGGCGTTGCACACCCAATGAAGCATGAGCATTATCACTGTTGCGGGCAAATAGGCCATATTCCTGTGATACTTGGGGTGCTGCACACTCTGTAGGCTGATAAAGTACTCCTTGTAACTCCTCTGAGCCAATTGTCACAGTGACAAAATAGCCACCATCGAATTTACCATCAATGATTCCATTGAAAAGAGAGCCTGCTGTTGAGACTGGCCTTGCTGCATGAATTTCTATGGATGGCTGTATTGTCCCTTGAGTAGGATTATGTGTAATGGATGGGTTCTGAAAACGATCTGCACCAATGAATCATCAGATAATATTAAGAGCAGAATTCTGACCTTCATTCAAGAAGAGCTGCGTTCTCATTTGCATACCAGAAGAAACAGGAATCAAATCACAAGCGTTAAAATAGTAGACTAGTTCATAGTGAAGAAGCAGAGAAGCGTAATATCCTTGCAGCACCGAAGATACATTTGTAGCAGTGGGAATGTTGAAAATAGCAGTCACTTCGTTCCATCTCCCTTTGCTTCTAGCCTGCAAGCTCCATTTGACAACGGTTAATGACCATTAGTGTACATAGCTCATCCCAAGTCAAAGTGAGCAAAATAACTATAAAATGCAACAATTAGGTTCACCTAGTTTGTACTGTACATGTTCATTCACTCGTGAAAAAGTTCTAGAGAACACAATCAAGCACATTTCCTATTAAGTTGGTTTCTTTGCAGTGAAAAGGAAAGAGAAAATTGATATTATTATCAAATGATTTCTAAATATGTCTACAACCATCTTATCTCAGCAGTCAGCACCAGACAGAACATTGGTAAGGAGTGGACTGTACTTACAAATAGTAGTATTCCAAACCACAAACGCTCTAATTTCAACTGAAACATCCTTCACTAATAATTCCAGTAATCAGCACCAAGATGCAATCTCAACAAAGTTATCGAGCAGGATCTTGCCTCGCATCGATGATAGACGCTCTGCCACCAGATGGCTTTCAAACTCACCTCCTCCTCCAAAGATAAATTTCTAATTCCTAGTCCCTACTGCTATCCAGGGTTCTCAAGGAAGATTGCACCACTAGACTAGACATATTTACGGCCCTCAATTTGACATTTGAAGACATACAAAAATCAGGAGAGATTAATATATAGCTGTATAATTTTGCTAATTTGTTTGCAAAGGCCATTTCATGAACGGAATAACAAAAGTCCACAAGCTTGTTATAGCTAGAATCTGATGTATCATCGGAAACAGGAGTGACAACATGGCCACATTGAACATACATGGAATTAATTAACCCTTTGACAATTAAGTTCATGTAATTTCACCTTACCTTCTGGAAGCCACCACGAGCAGTTACCTCCACAAAGAGTCTGTGCAGGTCAATCTCGTTCCCTTCTATGCTTGGAATCCTACATCAGAGTAAAACTTTTTTTATTTGCTATAAAGAACTTCCTATCACTGTCCCAGGTAGGGAAGAAAAGTTCCAACCAGACTGCTAGTCTATGCTATAAATAAATTGAAAATATAATAGTAGAATATATTTGCAGATCTCAATCCTAACACCGCGAACACGGTGAGACTCAATCAAGAATATGAAAATAAGAACATACTCTAAACGTAATACTGAAAATAACAGGAAAAAAATGCAACTAGAATCTGGTTAGTAGCCTTGGTCGTGAGTATTACATATTCATGTTGACATAAATGGACAGAGAAATGGTATTTCGTAGTATATGTTTTCAGGTCAAACCCATGACTGACGCTGACAGAAAAATTACACTACCATTTAACAAAAAAGTTACTATAAGCAAAAGTATCGAGAGTTAGATTAATCTTACCAGAACTTCGTTCCGCTACTAGTATGAAGCTTCTCCAAAGTATCCATGAAACGCTCTCTACTAGTTACTACATCATAATAGGTTGCAGGAGGTTGGAGATAGCTAGACGACGTTGCCATGGAGTCACCAATCCTTCACTGTTCAATCAGCAAGCAAGAAATCAATTATTAAGCCAAACATAAAAAAACTAGAATGCAGAACAAGAAGATAGTAACAAACTACGATGCAGAACTGTTGAAATACATGAAAAAGATTCAGAGAACAGTGAAGGTTTTCTACAAGAATAACAATGGAGGGATCGAAGAAGGGGAGAGAAGACAAAATATAAAAGAGAAAGATGGTGATAATAGCTGGTACGTGAGAGAGAGAAATATTCTTGTAGCCAACCGGCTTATTACATTTGTGCAGGCAGCGGTTATGCCGGTACCTTGAATACAAGCAGCCAGCTACGAGTCACTGCTGAGCTGTTACAACCAGTGAAAACAGAAAACAAACTAAACTCGGTAAAATGGTAAAAGAACGGTAAATAATAAAAGGTAAAATACTGATTTATCAAAGCATATATATATATATATATATTTGACATGTTTAGAAATAATTTTTTATGTAAAAATTTAATTTGTATCTAGATTGCGTAAATTTTTGTCTATCTAATTTCACAATTTTTTTGTACATTAAAAATATTACTCTTAAGTTTCAAATTGCAGCCAAAGCATTGTTATGTTTCAAAGATAAAAAAATATATAAGGTTTCTGGACATGAGAAGAATTACGATTGCCTATGCCTATTCATGGTTGAATATTTAAGCTTTAGACCAAATATAACAGATATTTCATATCCTCCATGCACCATGCTCCAACACGTTAATTATATTTAAGAAAGTCTCTTTAATCTTAGCAATATTTATTCTTTTATTAAGTTATGTATATATGCACATTTTACTCCATAACTAACCAAATGGTAACATTATATATATAGCTTGAAATGTATCAGAAAAAGAAAAGAAGATTTATATAATTTGAAATAAAAAATGCATTGGAGAGAGGAGAAACAGCTGTACCTTTGATTGGGCCTGTTGATGGAGAAAACTTCACCCAAATTGATTCTGAATTGTTTGCATTCATAGATGGTAGATTAGATTAGATACAATTATTATTTGGGACATGTTAAATGATAAAATGATTCGGAATTGAAAAGTAAAAAAAAAAATAGCAATAATAATATGGGACAAAAATAATATAAAATAAATTTAAAAAAGGTAAAAATTTCATATTTTATTTTCAATTTTTTCGAACCAATATTATTTTTTTAGATTTTTGAGTATTTCTTTTGTATTTATTATAATTCTTTAACTATTCAATTTAAGTAATGAATCATGTGAGAAACATGTAAGATGGATGAAAATCTTACATAAACCACCCTTTATAAATAGTTGACAATATATTATTAAGTAAAAATTTATAGATAAAAAAGGTTTTTAAACTCAACAAATATGTTTAAGTAAGTTACAAACATTCATTAAACTATAAATAAAGAAATCATAAAATTGATATAATTGTTTAAATAAATACATATCAATTAATTAAGTTATGTTGTGAAGCTTAAAAATTGTAATGAATTTTTTCTAGCCACGATGATGATCAACGTGTGATGTTTGTGGGGATTGCCAGTAGTGGCGTACGGACACCATGGCCACTAGCATGCCTTTTGCTTTGGAACCATTGCAAGAAATGGCCCTGACCCGAGGCATTGAGGATGCACTCTGTACGTCTTCCATGGCAAGTAAGAAAAACGACCCATACGTTTCTTTCTTCTTTAGTTTTTTTACACAAATTTTGTATTCTTGTCTTTGATTGAAAGCCCCAAAACAGTTTGGGCTTGCTTTCCCTTTTTTACTTTTAAGGTTCTACTATTTTCTTTTCATTTCTTTCAAATAAAATTTTATCAGTTTATTTTTTATTTTTTTAAATCGTTTGCTGATGCACCTGTACCATTAAAAATAAAGTTACATTTGTAAAAAAGAAATAATACTTTTTTTAAAAAAAATTACCTTTAATTTTTCTCAAAGAAATATTTAATTTTCACGTTATGGTTTACAAAATAAATGATATGATTTAAGATTAAATTAATTTATGTGGGTATCGTTAATTAATTTTAAGTATCTTAATATGCTTTATTAGGTTATAAAATATTCGAACCTTATAAATATTTGATTAATTTTTAAATTATATCATTAAAAAAATTCAAACAAGCACATCAATGGTACATCTTTCAATATTTACAACTTCTCTTAAGTTTTAAGCATCTAAACTTATAAATATTTGATCAATTTTTAATTTTTTTTTTATTTTTTTATTTGAACATGAAGTCGAATCCAAACATATATTCCTTCTGCAAAACTAAATTGCTCTTGAGAAACCCAAAGCCTTGACTCTGTGAGCCCTGTCAAATTAAGAGCACCAAATATTGTATCTGCCTCTAAACCGCTTATTCTAGGCTCCACTAAAACAAGAATTGAAAGTTTGTACTGATTAGTAAAATCCTTTAACACTCGGACAAAACGCTTGTTGCCCGCACCTTGACAATTCTAAACCATAATGTTTATATCCATAAATTAATATAAATAGAATTATGGGTTCTTAGAACCCTCATTCTTATTCTCCTCCTTCTCGGCATTGCTCTTAAAAGTACTAGCTACTACCTTATTCGTTATAGTAATGTTGTCTCCATCTAACTGATCTAGTTTCATTGGATCCATCTTTCCTGCCATCTGTGATAACACGTTTGAGTGCGAGGACGGAGTCGCATTCTTTGCTCTTACTATCTTTTTAAGGGAAGCTTTTTATAGACGAACAATATCTCTTCTATCCTGAGTTTTATTGTCCAGCTCGTTAATGATGATCCAACCTAATTTCTCAACTGTTGCAATATTGCCACCTCTCTGCATGGAAGACGTTCTTATGGATACTGACTTATTAGCTACAAGAACAGTTGAATGTTTGGTTGGATCTAGTGTTCTATCTTGAACCACTATCTCCTCATATTGCGATTCTCTCATTAGGACTATGTTCAGCCCTTCCTCTTTCATGGCTCCCGCCTCTTTTTTTCTTAATAAAGAAATATCTTCTAAATTCACACCCAATTCCACTTCCCTCGACATTTCAACACCGTTATTTTCCAAGTCCATCTTGGCCATGGTATTTTTTTTCTCAGTTTCCATTTCCTAACTATTGTAGACTTTGCGCACTGCTTTGCTGCTTGTGTGGTTACCTGCCATACCAACGACTCCCTAGAGCATGGGATTAAGATTTGCTTTCCTCTTCTTAGCAACCACCTACATAGAAGACTCTGCCTCCCTGTTGTTCTTATCATTTTTCATACCATTGTTTGTACCAAGATCTTTTTCCAAACTGAAGAACGTGAGCCATATATAGTTTTATTATTAGCCTTGTTCATCATGGCAGTAGGTTCTCGACCCTTTACCCTTCTAGTTTTCCTGCAATTGACGAGCATCTAGGGACCAAATAAGGCGTTTTCCTAATATAGAACATTGCATCGTTACGTTTCTTGAGTGTTTACCTTTTGGTTTTCATCATGCTTCTGACATTCTTCTTGTATATGCCCATAAACTCCACAAGAAAAATAAACCCTAAGACGTCCTTCGTATTCCAGCGTTTGTATTCTACCATTGACATAAAATTGTGGTATCAAAGGTTTTGTCAGATCAATCTCCATAACAATCCTAGTGAATTTGCCTCGTTTTTCTTATCCCGTGTTATAATTTATTTTCAATAAATGACCTAGCACCGAGCCAATCTGCCTTAACACTGACTTATGGTATAGATGAAGTAGCATCTCGGGAAACCTCACCCATGCTGCAACAACAGAAAGATTAGTAAGATAACAGGTATAGTTTGGTGTCCATTGTCTAACTATCGAGTAGTGCCCCTCAACCATCCAAAGTCCATCTAGGAGGGCTTGTAAGTAATCCCCTTCATATGCAAATTTCACTAAAGAGGATTCATCATCAAGATCCACAACTGAGTACCTATCCTAAGGTGCCCATAGAGCCACAATTTTTTGGTATAATAATTGATATGAGATTAAACGACCCAACATCTTAACTACAACTAATCTCTGCCATCGTTTGACCAGTTCCTCTTGCTTCATATCTAATATTTTGATAAAAAGGACCTCGTTTTCCATTTCAATCTTGAAATCATCAATCTACTCCTCTATATGCTCAATGTTCTCTGTTTCGCTACTTTCTTTTGACTCATTATCATATTTCATCTCATCATCTGAAATCAGATCTCCATCCACTAGCAAACCATCGTTTCCCAACTGTATTAGTATTTCTTTGAATGAGGGGTTATCATACACGACCATTGACTCATTAGCAGGCCGTGAATCATTAATCTCTTATCTTAACCTAACCTTCTTCTTAAATCTATCATTTAGGAATGATGGGTTAAGGTTTTTTTGTAAAAAGTCCTCAATCACCATTTTTACGTGACACTTAAGTTTTTTTTTAATTATTAATTTTGGAGTACTTTTTCCTTTAAAAAATAGATTTCTAATTTGAATTGCTAGGAACTATTACAAGAAAAGATTCCAACCTTATCACTTTAAAAAGGCAAAGCTCATTAGCTACCCGCTTAGAGATAAAGTATCTTTAATCTTAGCAATATTTATTCTTTTATTAAGTTTTATATATATATATATATATATATATATATATATATGCATATTTTCCTNTAAAAAAAAAAAGAAAAAATAATAATATGGGGTATAAATAATATAAAAATAAATTTTAAAAGTAAAAATTTCATATTTTATTTTCAAATTATTCGAACCAATATTTTCTTAGACTTTTGAGTATTTATTTTATTTGTATTATTATAATTTTATTTAAGTAATGAATTATGTGAGAAACATGTAAAATGGATGAAATTCTTACGTAAACCACCTTTTATAAATAGTTGACATGATATTACTATGTGAAAAGTTTTCCATAAAAAAGTTCTTTAACTCCACAAATATGTTCAGGTAATTTACAAATATTCATTAAACTATAAATGAAGAAACCATAAAATTGATATAATTGTTTAAATAAATACATATCAATTAATTAAGTTATGTTGTACGTATGGACACCGTGGCCACTAGCATGTCTTTGGTTTTCAAGCATGACGCAAGGAATTGAGGATGCAGCCTTTGCGTCTCCCATGACGAGTAAGGAAACGACCCATATGCTTTCTTTTTTTCCACGAATTTTGTATTATTGTCTTTGCACTAACTTGGGATTAGAAAGCCCAAAACAGTTTTGGGCTTCCTGTCCCTTTTGTTTTTAAGATTGTACTATTTTCTTTTTATTTCTTTGAAATAAAATTTTATCTGTTTATTTTTGTATTTTTTAAATCGTTTGTATTTTTCGTTAAAAATAAACTTACATTTGTCAAAAAGAAATAATACCTTTTTTTTGTTTAAAAAATACCTTTAATTTTTCTTAAATAAATATTAGTTTTCTAGTTATGATTTACAAAATATGATACGATTGAAGAATAAATTTATATAAATAACTCGTTATTTTTAAGTATCTTAATTTATTGCATTATTTTATAAAATATTAAAATTTATAAATATTTGATTAACTTTTAAAATTATATCAATAAAAAAAAAATTCAAACTAGTCCATCAATAGTTTCATCTTTCAATATTTACAACTGCCTCTAAGCTCTAAGCATTTAAACCTGTGCTCAAGGATATAATTTTGGGTAAACACAAAAATGGCTAAGAAGTTAAGATTATGATTAATGATTATGAATTAATAATTGACAAAATTAATAAGAGAGATATATTTTATTTGGCAATTTATCTACATCACGTAATTCATCTAATCATAGAGGATTACTTCTTTTATAAGTTAAAAAAATAAAGTTAATGGATCCATTAAAAATGTTCAAAATACACAAATTTATTAATTTTTGTTTTCTGAGAAGGAACATAATTTAAGCTTATTTTATTAAATTTTATATTTATTTTTAATTTTAATGGAGAGCAATAAAAAACTAAGTAGGAGAGAATTGCAAGAAAATCAGAAAAAGGAAAAGATTCATCAAGAAAACGCCGACAACACCAAAACGCAAAACTTCCCCCACCCTTTCCCACGGCTCAGTCACACGCACCAAATAGGCAAATCCCCACCCCCAGCAAAATTTTTTACGCCAAAAGCCATCTCTGCTCTCTCTCTCCCTTGCGCCTCTTCTCTCTACCACCGTCTCGATTTTCTCCACTTCCAACAAAATAACAAAGGATCTTCTTCACTCTCTTATTTGCTCCGTCTCTCTCGATGCCCTAGCTACCTTCCGTCGCCGGAACTCCCCAAGGCGGGTCGCCGCCGCCGGCGATATCTCTGGCACGAAACTTCCAAATCTCTCTTTAGGGTTTGCTTTTCTTTGGATGGGATTCTGGAATTATCTTTGAATTTGCATTTGATTACGCTATAAAAAGGAATAACAACGACGACGAAAACGACGGCGTCGAAGGATCTGTTAGGGTTTTAGTCTTGATGGCCGGGAGTCGTAGAAAGGGAGGGAATAAAGCAAAAGTTAAGAATTTAAGTCTGGGCGATCTTGTTCTTGCCAAAGTCAAGGGATTCCCTCCTTGGCCGGCCAAGGTCTCTTCCTTTTTCTTCAACCTTCTATTTTATTATTATTGTTATTATTACTTTTTTTTATCCTCAATTCTGGGACTTTTTTTGTACTCTGATTATTATATTTTTAATGTCTTATTTCTGAACTTATGAAATTTGAGCAAATCCATGATGAGATTGGGATTTTTTTCTTAAAGTTTTGCATGATGTTGTTAAGTTTATTTTATGCTTACATTGTCGTATTTTGTAGTATATTTGTTGGTTTTATACTTAATTTATTTCTTTTAGTAATTTTTGTTTGAAGTTGTGAAATCTCAATGTTGGAATTCGAGGTTCTCGCATGCTTATGTTCGCTGGTTGTGTTTTAGTGTTTTCAGTTTGGTAATTTGCTTTGACTTCTGAATTGAGTTACTGCAACTATGCAAGTTCTTTACTTTGGGACTGAATAAATAGGAGAAATATGTGGTTTTTTGTTGAATTCTAGATTGATTTGATCCTAGCAAGTGTTTGGGAGTTTTAGTGAGGGATTTCGGTTTATTGTTGTTTTTAGTTTTTTGTTACTCGGAACCAGTTGATTTTTTGTGATTTTGGTTTACGTTGTTTTTGAGGTAGATTCTGTGGGTTATGAATTTCAGATTAGCCGGCCTGAAGATTGGGAGCGAGAACCTGACCCTAAGAAATATTTTGTCCAATTCTTTGGAACACAAGAAATGTAAGTATTTCACATTCAATTTGTTCATGTTTGGTGAATATGGGAGATGACAATATGATGAACAAAAATAGGTGATGTGTCTGTTTTAGGTTTCACATGTGTTTTGTAGTAAGAGGGGAAACACATTTTTCCATAAGATGGAACTTGAAAAAATATATGAAAGGTGTCACTGTGTAATTTCCTTGACAGCAAGATTAATTTTGTTGCATTCCAAATAATGTGTCACATATGCCGGTCCTAGCAAATAAACCTTGATGTAGTCTTTACATTGCTAATTCAAGTCTTCTATTTCCCGTCAGTGTTGAGGTGCTTGCTGACTAGTGGATACATTGAAACTAACATTATTTATTCTACCTTCTGTGCTGTCTTTATGCATTGTTGTTTTCTTTTCATCCAGCTCCTGTGGTCAAGAGGTTGTGGGATGCACATTGTAATAACTACAGGGCAAACAATGTAATATGGAGGGCTCTATGCTGAGTCCTCTATGTGTTGCAGTACTGAACTGTAGGCAGCTCAGTCATATAGTGTTAGATTGCTTAAGTTAAACTCATTGAGTTCACCAGTCTAATGTTCAGGGAATAAGATTTGGCAGATGTGATAAGTCATGCAAATTATCTGGGAATTTTATGTCTTATAGTTTCTTCATATGATAATCTGAGAAATGGTGAGATGTCCTTCAGGTAAGCAAGCCTTTCATCCTAGGAATCAGAAAATCAAACATTGATACAATGATAAACGGTGCAATATTTTTCTACTTGTACAGGTTCATGATATTGCACGTGCATCTCATTTTGTCTTAATCAATCTTTTTTAACGGAATCTCTTAACTTAATAAGTTCTTTGGGGGCATTGGAAGATATCTTACCTCCATTTTTATGTTGGGTTTTAATCTAAGCAGCTGATGGTAGTTGATGAGGCTTTCTTGGACTTGTGTTGTGCTTAGGAATTTTGGTATAGCATATGTGGGTTAAGTAGGATTGGTGTTTCAAGTTGTTTCCTAATCTCTCTGTTACAAAGGAGTTAAGATACTATGTAGTTGTTGAATTTGATAGTTGTTAATGGCAATTAAAAGTTTTAAAGTCTGTTTAATGGCTTCGTCCTCTGACCATTTTGTAACCAATAACCATTGATAATTTAAGCGTTTTTCTTCTTGTTGATGTCAACTTATATGGGAAAGTATGATGCTTTACTCCTGTTTGGGTTAACTTTTGAAATATCTTCTCTATTTTAGAAAGCTGAAGTAGGGAAAGCATGGATTTCAAAATTAGATTTTAGCTTACTGAACTTGTGACAGCTAAGCTTCAAATTGAAATTTCTGCTTGCAGAAGGTGATAGGTCTTATAACTAAAATTATTTAATAGAACAAAACATCTAGTTTCCAATAATTTCATTTGTTATTATTATTTTTTAAAAAGTCTATTTCAACAATTCTTAGGCTTTTAATGTAGATGTATCTGTGGGATATAGTGAATGTTGAAGTCAAATTTTTCAAGAAAGCAATGATGTTTAGCTTAATCAGTAGTCATGATCATTTCTTTAGCAATAAATTTTTACTGTTTGGTAGTTGAATGTTGGTGTTGCTTTTTTTGAATGAATGGCACTGCAATTTATCCAATTGTTTTTTATTGTTGGTGTTAAATGGATTTGTGATTTAGATATTTTTGTATACTAATTTAGATTTTATTCTCACATTACATTAACTTAGAATTATAGAATTATTGTTTTAATTTATTGTTGATAATGACCAACCTTGATGGAGGATTTATTCATAATATGGCTTTAACACAATTTGGGTGCAATAAAGGATCTTGATTTTATATATGTTGGAGTTTTATGTTTGGCTTATAGCATTCTTTGTCTGCTTTTCTTCTTGAATGTTGAGTGGACAGTTTTTGCAGCTGCAAGTTTCTTGAAAAGAAATAATTCAAACCAATCTTGTATATATTCTGAAACTGTTTGGACATAAGGTTTTCAGTTTTTCTATCATGTTAAGGTCTGTGTTGAATATATTACTTAAGTTTTGTCTGGTATAGCTTCCCTAATTCCTTTTGGAGAGTATGCTTCTCTAATTCCAGCAATGAATTAGGGGTGCGTTTTTCATTCTGGTCATAGTCTATATGTTATAGTTTAGCAGTTTGAGAGTTTAGCTGAAGTTTGTTAATTGTCATTGTGGGGTGGTTTACACATGATATGCTCGGAAGCCTTTGAGTAATGGTATTTTAAATGCCCTAAAAACAAGTACAGTTGGAGTTGTCATTAGAAACATTTGCAGAGGTGGTTTATTTATGGGGAAACCTGGAAGTGGTTCTGGGAATATGGGTATTGTGGACATGATCGTCTGTTCAGGACTTCTATTGGTTTTTTTCTTCTAAATCCTTGAATGTTCGGTGCATCCATATTTGCATATTTATAGTCATCCTTAAGCTGTAAGGCTTAAATTTTAAACCTCGAATGGAAAACTTTATTCTTTTATCGAATCATAATGTTGGGATGATGATGTTCTTCTCCTTAACTATTTAGAAGATATCTTTAAATCTGTTGAAGATCAGAATTTGTTCTTTCTGTTTCTTTTTAATAGTTTCAGGTGTCTTTTCTCATATTCCTTCAGCATCATGTTCATTTCACATGTGAGAAAGTTGATAAATTTGAAATTTTCATATTAGTTTCTCCTTAAAGCATGCATCACTAGTTTATATATTTGGGATTTTCATATTACATTATTGAAGTTTTTGACTGCATTTTGAGTGTAAAAAGGAGCATTGTTGTTCATTCCTAGCCAAGAGATGCGTGCATGTGCCATTATTTTCTCTTACACTACTCTTTGAACTCTAGTTCACTTGTGTTCTAGTTTCTTACTTTCCCTATATGTTTTTCTTCTTTTACAGAGCTTTTGTTGCTCCTGGTGATATTCAGGCATTTACTAGTGAGACAAAGAGTAAACTGTCTGCTAAGTGTCAGGTTAGAACTAAGCACTTTGTCCAAGCTGTGAAGGAAATTTGTGTGGCATTTGATGAATTACATGAAGAGAAGTGGAGTGGTTTGAGAGATGAAACTGATAGATCAACACCGGGCTGTGAGGCTTCATCTGTTGATGGGACTGAGGATGATGGGGCAGAGGTTGACTTAAAGAATGGAACAGGTGCAGTTGCACCTGGCAGAGAAACCACTAGCGAGGGAAAAGGTGATCTTGCTTCTAATTTGGAGCGCTGTTCATGCAGAGGTGAAATTAATAGTGAAGATATAAAGCCCTCAATTTCAGGTCATGCGGATGATTGCTCTTTTCTGATCATGTCTTCTGAGGTGAAACATAAAATATCAAATGGTGAACAACCTAAAACGGAGGTGTTATTTCCATCATCTTTAGATGAGCCTTCTCATATAAAGGAGGAATTTTCTGGTGATAAAATTGCAACTGTCAATTGTACTAAGAAAACATTGAGGGACGATCAGAAGTCAAAGAAGATGGCTTCTGGGTTTAAGAAAGGAACTGAGGTTTTTGTCGAAGGACACAAAAGCAGCAGCTCAGCTGCAACATTTTTGAAGGATGATAAATCTGGTGGTTCTCTTGATCGGCATGATTCTGAGGAGCAACCGAAAGATAGAGTAAAAGGCAAAGTCTCTGGCAGCAGTATAAGAAAATTCTCACCAGATGCTCCCAAATTAGATTCTAATTATACTGGTGGTAAAAAAGCAAAGCAATTGCTGAAAACGAAAAGCAACTTCAAGGCCACTGATGATGTACAGGATGCTGTCACCAATTCCAAAGGTGAGACTACTGGAAAAAAGAAAAGGGGTGAACCTGGAATTGGAAAGTCTAAACTGGGAACAGATGAAATTTTACATCCTGCCAAAAAGTCAAAGTTTGTAGATATGAAAAATGATGCTTCCAAGGGATCACTTGCCAAAAACGTGAAAAGTAATTCTCCAAGTTCTAACAATGTCAACGACAAAGCTGCTAAACAAGCAGAGTTAAAAAAATCCACATCTCATGTTTTAGCATTGAGAGCCCCAACAGCCATTAGTTCTGATGTTTCTGGTGATGAAGCGGTGCTGCCTTTATCAAAGCGCCGTCGGCGGGCTCTGGAGGCTATGTCTGATTCTGCCTCTATTAATTCTAATGGTAAAATTGGGAAAAATCCTGTTGAATTGAAGAATGATACTTCAAGTTCTAATAATATGAGAGTTCCAGCTACCCAATTGTCCAAAAGGCGGAGAGCTGTTTGCCTTTTTGATGATGATGAAGAAGAAGATCCCAAAACTCCAGTTCATGGAGGATCTGCCAGGAATGTTAAGGTAACTTCTGTTGTTTCTGATGCTTCAAAGAGCATTGATGAAAATCATGTGAGTGCTCTCACTGCTCAACGTAGTGTTGGAGATTCCACCCGATTTGAGAATAGCGGTCCCAAGGAGGCTTCTCCACAATTGGCAAATGATTTTGTGTCACCTGTTCGACCACAAACTGTTGAAAGATCAGAACCAGAGCAGCTGTCTTCCAAGGAGGCTAAACCAGTTTTGATTTCCCCAAGGAAGTCTCCTCATCTGGTTTCTGCCACCAAATCGGTTGTTGAACAGCAGAGAACTATTAAATCTACTGTTAAGGTTTCCACCAATGAAACCCAGAAAAAGGCTCTGTCTGGCTCTGTTAAGGGATTGGGTGTTATTACTGATGGTTCAAAGTCTTCTCAAAATCAGGCTTTGAGTCAAAGAAATAGGCAAGCTTCTTCTGTAGAAAGGCTGAAATCTACGCCAAAAGCAATTTCACGTGCAAATGACACCACTTTTGTTACTGAAAGTTCAATGGAGTATGGCTCTGCAAAATATTTGTTGTTGTTATTTTTATTATATTGAATTAATCCTTTTTCTTCGAGGTATTATATTAATCTTCATTGTATGCAGATTGGATGTCATTAGAGAAGATAGAAGCAGTTCATTGATTGATTCCAAGACTCCGGATTCTGCTATGTCTATGAAACATCTTATAGCAGCAGCTCAGGCGAAAAGGAGACAAGCCCACTCTCAGCAATATTCTCTTGGAAATCCCAGTTCTGTTTCTGTGTCGATTTCTGATGTTCAGGGGGCAAGCCCCAGTCCTGCGGTTCAGCCTTTTCCATCTGCAATCAACAATGTAATGCAGGCTGACGTGCAGGGATTTGCTCATCGCACAAATGTTGTTTCTCCAACTCTTGGTCGCCAGTCAGCTCAAAATCAACAGGATGCTGAAGATATTGAAGAGAGAAGAGCCAGTTCAGGACACATGGCAGCTGGAGGGTCTCTCAGTGGTGGTACTGAGGCAGCTGTTGCACGAGATGCTTTTGAAGGAATGATAGAGACTTTATCAAGGACCAAAGAAAGTATTGGACGTGCAACTCGCCTTGCTATTGATTGTGCCAAGTATGGCATTGCAAATGAAGTAAGTTAAATAATATGCTTATTTATCTTTGGTGCTGGTTCAACAATGTCAAGATGAGCTTGTTCAACCCCAAAGTTATATATTATTTGCAACTGTAATAAAACAAAATGGTAATTATTGCATATGATGTTCATAATGTCAAAATTCTATTGGAGACTACTTTTTGGAGAGAATTTTAGAATACATAATTTGTGTGCAGGTTGTTGAACTTCTCATCCGGAAGTTGGAAAGTGAGCCCAGTTTTCATCGTAAAGTTGACCTGTTCTTTCTTGTTGATTCAATCACCCAATGTTCGCATAATCAGAAAGGTTCATTCCACTATCTTGATTATCAATGTGTTCAATTACTCTATAATACTTAATTTCTTTGGTGCAGGCAATTAAGAAAAAGCTGTTTACTTTATCTTTTTTGTGTATGGTTTAACATTAATCTCCTTACTTAATTGTTATGACAAAGAGTATTTGTGCTGGGTTACATCATCTCCTTTAGACTTTTGAACAAGTGCATGTTCATTTTAACAAGAATGCTCTCTTTTAATTATTCTTCAACACGTGTACACACACACGGAAATACTCAAATGTGATCTATTAATGCAGCAATTCATGTAAATGGTGGTTGGTAATGTTTATTTTTAGGCATTGCTGGTGCGTCATATATCCCTACGGTTCAAACAGCGTTGCCCCGTCTCCTTGGTGCAGCTGCACCACCTGGAGCAAGTGCCCGTGAAAATCGTCGTCAGTGTCTCAAGGTGTCCTACTGTTTTAATTGTAAGAAATTATTCTTCTGTTTCTTCCTTTTTTTCCCCTTTCTCTGAAGGAGAAAGAGATCTATTGTCTTTACCAGGTTTTACGGTTGTGGCTTGAGAGGAAAATTTTTCCTGAATCTATTCTACGGCGTTATATGGACGACATTGGAGTTTCAAATGATGATACAATTTCAGGATTTTCCCTAAGGCGTCCATCGCGAGCTGAGCGTGCTATAGATGATCCTATAAGAGAAATGGAAGGCATGCTTGTTGATGAGTATGGCAGGTCTGAAAACTGTTTCAACCATCCAAACCACATTACTATAAAGATAAATAAATATAATATCTACCAGGTATTATTGAATTCTTTTTTTGTTTGGTTTGGTATCAGAAATGTTTGAGACCAAACTAAGACCAAATGACTAATCAGTTTGGTTTTCAGACCAAACTAAAACTTTTTGCTTTTCAATCCAAACCAAATTGGTCAATTTAATCTGATTCTTAGCTTAGACCAATTTATGGATACACCATTTCACCAACTACGACTGTTGTGTGATATGATTAGAATGTAGAGCTACTATTTGTTGAGTTATCTTACATTATAGTTTTCATAAGTTACTATATTTGAAGTTATTTCCAGTGTTTGTTGTAGCATTTGTATCCCATTCTCTAGTTTCTAGTATTTGTCGTTTGAGAGGGACATAAACTTTCTGACATCAATTTTGTTGGTTCTTGTAACCAGTAATGCTACGTTTCAGTTGCCTGGCTTTTTGACTTCTAATGCATTTGAAGATGAAGAGGAAGAAGATCTTTCAAGTAGTCCTTGCAGAGAAGCTGCTGATGCATCACCATTAGAACAAGCTCATGCTTTAGGAGAGTCAGAAACATGTACAGTTACTCCAAGTGACAGGCGTCATTGCATCTTAGAAGATGTGGATGGTGAGCTCGAAATGGAAGATGTTTCTGGACACCCAAAGGATGACAGACCATCATTTATAAATGATAGTCTTGAAACAGACTTGCAGCACAGCACTGATAGGATTATGGAACCAGCTACAAATAGCTCCAATGAATTCCCTCCTCTACCAGAGGGTTCCCCACCATTGCCTCCAGATTCTCCTCCACCACCACCACCTTTGCCACCTTCACCACCCCCACCACCCCCACCACCACCTCCATCATCTCCATCACCACCCCCACCTCCTCCACCTCTACCAACACAACCACCTCCTCCCCCTGTGCCGCCTTCATGCCCTCCGCCACCCTTTGTCCCTCAACCACCACCACCAGTGCCAACTCAACCTTCACTGCTATCTCAACCCATGCTACCACCCCAGTCTTCAATACAGTCTTCACCACAGCTGGCATATCAACCACCTGTACCTCATGAATTCCGAGGCACACCAAATGTAAGACTCCTGCATGTTTTCTTTGCTTCTTATTGAGTTTTTTTTTTTTTTGGTTTTTTATTGAACCTATGCTTTGCATGCAGGGTAATCAGATAGTTCAAATGGCTGGAAATACTTCTCATGGGGGCCATATTGATGCTGCTATGAAAAGCGAATTGTTTCCGCAGCAATCACCTTGCTTTCCAACAGGAGTCTGCAATTCTAGAGAGCCTTCTGGGTATAATTCATCAAGGCCATTGGAATATGGACATAATGAAATGTACTTAAATGCCCAATCTTCTCAACCAAGCCAGCAGTTTCAGCCTGGTAATACAGGCTTTGTGCAAAGACCGTTACACCCTAGTCTGCCACAAACCTCATCTAGCCATTTCTCATTTACAAAGCCTGCCATGCCACCACATCCTCAGCATTCATATCCTCCGCAATACCCACTGCCGTCACAACATGATGGCCGGAGGCCATTCCTTGCTGATGAACAGTGGAGAATGCCGCCTGCAGGAGAATATAACACTGATAATCAGCGTGGTGGGTGGATAGCGGGAAGAAATCCTTCACCTGCTGGTCCATTGTTTGTCCAGGAAGGTATGCATTATCCTGTCCTTCATTCAAAGTTTTGGCTTGACTTGTAAATCAACCTCAGTGAATTTGTATTTCTAATTTTGACGTAGCTTGCATGGTTAAAAGATGAATGTTTAGGGGCATTGATTTGTTCTGTTTTTTATTTGATCACATTGTTGTTCCCTGCAAACTAAACGTATGCACTTCTATGGTGGTGTGATGAAACTCATCGATTTCAAGTGTTGCATGTTGTGTGTTATGGATGCTCCATTGAACCAATGAGAAAAATCCAAAAAAATATAGAACATGTCGACCATATGAATATGAAAAGCATGCCTTTTGAAGTGTATTAAGTTTTGCATTGAGATGTTCAGACGCTCTGGTAATATCCACTTTATACTGCTTTGAATTGTTGTCATGGCTAAATTCTTACTTTTGATGTAGTTGTTGCATATAATGAGGCTTTGCCAGTATGGCAACACTGTTAAGAGCTGGCTTTAAGCCCACGAACAAGATGTTCTATTGAGTTGTACTTCTTCATGCATATTTCATGTCCTCAGCTTTCTTTTTCTTGTGTACAGGCCTTAAAGTGTTAATATATGTATGGTCCCTTTATACTCTTGTTTATCCCCTTTGTTATTGAAAAATTGAGGCATAATCTCTACCTTTTGATGACACTTATGTTAAATTCTTTGGCAGGTTACTTTAGACCACCTGTTGAAAGACCACCCTCGAATAATATGGGTTTTCCGATTACTTCCACCAATAATTTACCAGCTGGAGCTCCAAATTCAGGTATGCAATTTTCTAATTGCTGCCTTGCTTTGCTTGTAGTTTCCTTCTTTTGCCAGTTAAAAAATCATGCACCAATTAAACCATAGAATAACTTCATGTTTGTTCCTTCAGGTCATGGTGTTTCGCAAATGATGCCATGTCGACCAGACTCATCTGCCATTAATTGTTGGAGGCCAGCTTGAGAATGAGGAATCAGTCTCATTAGGTAGTTCATACATTTTTTTACTCATCGGTTAATGAATCTCAGTGTGAAGATTTCATCTTTTTTGTTTCCTTTATCATTATAAATAGAACATTTCAGTTTTAATATTGAAGTGAAGTTTAAAGTTTGTGTTATGAGATTTGATATTTTTTTTTTATTTTGCTCGTAAGCTACATTTTAATATAACCTGAAGTTGAAAATTTATGCCCCGTTTGTTGCAAGAATAGAGAGTATTTGCTATTGTATTTATCTGCTCTCGTGTAAATCTTTGTGCTTAAATTTACAGTTTTTGGTTTCATTTCCATTTTCTGCTAAAGAAATAGGGGAAGTTATTCTTCCAGAATAGAAGAAAGATGCTAAACTGAAAATGCTCTCCTCCCCTCATTTCCACTTATTGACAATTCTTACTTTGATTGTTTTATTGATTGATGTTTTTCTTTGTAGTTGGCTGTGAGACAAGGTGCATTGAAGGGTGATTCAATTTCTGGACAAGATACAACTACCACACGAGGGCAGTGTTGATAACTTGTGGAGACTCTTGGCAGGATTGTGTATATTGTAATTTTTCCTGACAAATGTATCCCGGGAACATTTGCTTCTGAGTGTAGGCCCGTATTTCTGACTTGGTTAGTACATCTGTTTCTTAGCTTCTGTAATTATATTGAGTATAAAGTTAAAAGAAATTTATTTCTGGTTAAAAATCTGAACTCTGGTCAATTTAGCATTTTTTAAGGCATTTTTATTGATTTTTTTATTCAACAATTGTTCAGTCCCTTCATTGTTGAGGTTAATTCCATGTGATGCTGGTTTTTCTCTTTATGTTGGAACCACATTCACATCAACGCATTTCTACACTCAATTGAGCTGCATGTTTAGTGGTTATCCTCTGGTGTTCTATAGGAATTCCAGCTGTATCTAAATTTAGCTGTGGGAACTGCGGTTCATCTCTGTACACATCAATCCTTGAAGCTTATCACCTTTAAGAAGAAGGATGAACTTGTTTAGTTGCTGAATCCATATTTGGATTTCCCCCTTCCACCTTTATTTACTTAATAGAAGCAGAGATACTTAAGTGACTATGCATATTAGGAGATATGTGAAAGACCATTTGCTGAGATGGTTTAGTCATTCTCCTTGTGGTTGTGGTGACTTTAGTTGTGGATAAATTGGGCATCAGCTCCTGAACCATCTACTTATGTTGTTAGTGGTGGTAGCATAACTTTGTTCTTTTTTTTTTGTTTCTTATCTCTTTCAGGTTCCTTAGTCATCAAATCTTATTTTGGGGCTCTTGAATTGATAAGTTTTGGGAATAATTCTACTCCATCTACTCCATATTCTTTGTCCATTTTTCACTTGGCATGAAAATTAAAAAAGACTTGACCTTTAGTGTATTTTATATAAAACCTTACTTTTCATGTTCAATGCTATTTAATGCCACTAAAGTTAATATAAAATGTAGAAAAAGTAAATTGTATTAGGTGTTCAAGAATGAAAAGAGAAATAGAATGCACAAGTACAATGGGATGGAGGGAGTAAGACATTCCTAGTTCTTGCTGAGGTGCATACATTTGGAGATAGAGATCAGATGAGTCATTTCTTATTTTGTGGAACTTGGATTTATGCCTTTTAAGTCTAGAGACCTTGATAGCTGTATTTAGGGACTTGGTATCTATGCCTTCTAAAGTGAAGAGACTGTGAGAGCTGTATTTAGCAGGAGTGCCTATTTGGATTTTTTGCTTGAAAAGGAACAGTAGACCTTATGCTATCTGCACCTGCATTGCCATATGACACGCAAACTTGTACAGTTAGGTACTGTCCAAGTTGGTGGTTGCTTCATATGCAATACTTGTGCAGATGGGCATGGTTCGGATATATAGATACTAATGGCATGTCTTTTTACAGTGTCTTTTGGAAATACTTGAGATTATTCTATGACTCATCAACCAAGTCCCTTCTTGCAAAGTATTTGTTTCTTGTTATATGAGCCAATTTTTAACAATATAGCTTGCCTTAGGGCTTAGGGATAGTTTTAATTCTGAATTCTAGTCTTTTATATAATTATTTCCTATAATTGGACTGTGTAATGTTTACTATTTTTTAAGTATTGACCGTAGTTGAAAATTAGGCAGTATGAACTTTAGCAACATATAAGTCTACGCTATCCTAGTAGTTTATGAACTTTAACATGGTTTGAAGCTTAAACTCATGTCTTACCTGCTCCTTTTTTCTGCTAGTTAAAGAAAAGGGAAAAAGGAAAAGGCAACTATGTGATTGATATTCATTTTATGTTTGCCAGTTGGTAAAAGAGAATTAAGTTGAGAATAATGTGGTCATTACATGTATGTTACAGGTTTTGGCAAATCATTAACCTGAAATGTCTCTATTTATGGTGTTGCAACTTGGATATCCACCAATATTCACAGGTCCTAAGCACAGAGCAAACTACTACAAAGTGTTGAGGTAAATATTTGACATGGATTCTTGAGCCAAGACAATGCTTGGAATTTTTTAAATTAGTTAGATAGAAATAGTTCTCACAAGGGTGTCTCTGTCAAATTGTAGGTAGTTATGAAATACTTCAAAAAAAATTTTGTTAAAAATTCCCTGTTTATAAGGTATCATGTACTATTCTGTATATAACATATAAAATGTTGCATACTACTGTGAGTTTTGTTCTCCTTGTATTCATTTTTTTTCTAGTCAACTGATTAAATTCCGGTAGTCATGCTGGCAGTAATTCTATTCACATTCTGAGGTAGCTTGTTATACGCTGCTATTATATTGTGTCTTCTGTTCTTTTCTATTCTTTCTCTTCTTCTTTCTCTTTTGTTGGTTTCTGGTATCTCGGCCTTTTCTACCTAATAATCTAGCGAAATGGTTTTTGATAAGTTGTTTCTGATGGGCCCTCCTTGATACAAAAATTCATAACCTGAAGTTGCACCATAATAAATTATGCCCTTTGATCAATACTGCTGTCATTTTTGCCTCCTTTGCCTTAAGTTTTCTGGGCTGTTATGAAGTGAGAAAGTTTACTAGACTGCTCAGTTTTCTTATCTTCTCAATATACCCATTGGACTTGGTGCACGTTCTTCAGTTCTGGACTCCTAATTCTTAGATATCTAATTGTTGAAGTCAAGGGCACTTCCACTTGCGTGTATTCTCTCAGCACAAATTCTTCTTTTCCAAGGTATCAAGGTTTATGCCTCGTGTATAATGTTCCATTTTTAGTACATTGCAAGGAAAAAGAGGGGTGGGGCGTGTATGTGGAAACTTTTTAAGGTGATTAATGGTCAACAAGCAGAAAAGAATTAGTTGTACCAATCCCACAGCAATAATTTATCCTTATGAATGGAGCTCTACACTTGGGAATAAAAACATGATGATAAACAAAAGAATAAAATTAGTATATTTTATGCTGATGTTCTTTTTTAGATGGATGCTTGATGAACGTTATGCTTTTATTTCACAGAAAAAATAATGTACATTATTAGACCGTGTATTCAAGGAAAACATTAGATTTATCATGAATTTTTAATTAGTCAGCTCGTTTCTATTTAGAAAGTCATTTACATTGGATGGTAACATGGAAATAGATTTAATAGTTTTACTTTTTTTTTATTCAAATATTTCCTAATAAAAAATTACCCTAAAATCTTTGTTTTTAATTTCTTATATTACTGTGATTATTTGTAGGTTTTATGTTCAAATTGTTGTGTTGATAGGGAATTGTGGGAAACATTATGCCGTGCTTGCATGTTATTTCTTGAAAATAATGTATAAAATCATAGTTTCTTTATGTAATTTTTTCATTATTGATTTGCTCAATTAATTTCTTCGAATTTTTTAAGCGATTGTAATTTGAACCTGTCATATATGTCAAATAATTAGGAAAAAAAAAAAAACTCTTTTTGCTTGATTGTCACATCTCGATACATTTTTGTGAATTTTATTTGCAAATTAATTTTTGTAGAATTGTTATTTTTTTTCTTAATCAGTGTAGCATCTGAATTACGGGAAACGATACAAGATACAATAAATTAACGTAATTGCATTTTGATTAATGATAAGCAAGTAAATTAAAGATACAAGATACAATAAATTCAGTGTTTTGAATTTTTTTTTTTTCACCCAGAAACTTGATTGATGTTTTGGAGACAAGTTATGAACTTTAAAATTTAACGTAATTGCATTTTGGATTAATGATAAGCAAGTAAATTAAAGATAAACACATTATGTCACATATATGGAAAAGAAAAAAAAAAAAGATGCTTGCTAGTCTGGATTCGAGGAACTTTAGCTCAAGAAAGAATCTAATAAATGGCAGTAGTATTATTTATGAGCTTGTCTTGTTCAATCCGAAACTATTTCACCGCAGATGGTTGCAACACTGTCCCATATATACATGTTTTTAATGGATTGGATTATTATGTTTCAACTTGTTGGAATGAAGGCAACAAAATTGTAAGAATAACCGAGGTCTTTTCATTGAAAAACAAAATTAGTTGTACACAATCTAAAGGATAAGTGAACCATCATTCAAGTGGTTTGAACATAGAAAGAGGAGATCTAGTAAATAACAAGTTTGGTATACTGGAAAAATGGCTAGCAGACAGAATTTCTTCCTAGCAGTATAAATAATAGACTTTTTAAACTAAGGTCCATTTCCACTTGAGGACTTTTAAGCATTCTTAATGGGAATGGATTTCCCACAATGTTGGCAAAATACCAAAACCTTCACACCGAATCTTCTGACTTGAAAAGCAAGACACTGAGCAAAGCACGACTTCCTTGTAGGAAGTACAACATCAGCATCATTGATAATAACTAATGTCGTTACAGGTAGGGACATACATTAAACAAAATAACCTAAACCTTTCTGTACATGTGATAAAATATATATCCCGCCGATAGCTATCATGGATTCTTCCATGCGTCGTTGCCTGCAAAATTACCAATACAAATCTTTAAAGGAGCTTCTGATTTAGAAAAAATAAAAAAATAAAAACCGAATATTTACGCTGTTTTCAATTCATTTCAATGATTAGACAGTTTTCTATTTAAAAGTTGGTCAAACTATTGTTATGAAAAGTCAACATAAAATAGAACCTTTTTTCTAACGTTATGGAGTATGCGGTTAGGGGAAAAGTTAATGTTTAAAATTTTATTATCATCAAATACATAATTCGACTTTTCCGATTAACTTAAAATTTGACATGCATGATTTATGGAATTAGTGCTGTTAAAACAAAAGATCGAATAAGTAAAATATAAATAAAATAAAAAGATAGCAAAGAACGTAAAACTTTATTAGTTTTATACTGATATAATATAAGTGAGAATGTGGACTCAATTTGGAACCAAAGAAGCAAGAATTTTTCTTTCCCAAAGTGAGGGGTTTCCATTTTATTCCCCAGACTTTTTTCCATTTTCATCGCCTGGAAGAGTATAAATGCAGAATGAATCATGGGACAAAATCAAATTATTATTATTATTATTACCAAACATTTTAGACCTGTTCGGTTTATCTGCACTACTTCTAAAATGTAACAATAAAAGAAGGTAAATGGTGTAATTATCCACTTTTGGAGAACAGAAAGAATTTTCAAATTCAGTTATTTACTTTGTTTCATTAATCATATTTTAAAGTACAAGTAATTACAGAAAAAAATAAATATTTTTTTGATTTGATTGAATAGGATCCATATCAATTTATTTACGTAAAGTTAAAATAAGAAATATTGAAAGGAAAATTGTTGCAGATACAATAATGCGGAGATCATAACTGTGTTTCATAAAAACGAAAAAAGAAGATTTAAAACTTTAAATTCTGCTATTTCAATATCTGCAAAAATTCAAACAATAGGAAATGAAAAAAGACTGGGTTATCTGAGGTAGTAAATACCTACCATATATATATATATATAAAACATACCTTTGACTGGATTATTGTAACAAGGTGGTTGGCCTTTATTTCCTGGAATATAGGTGCAGTGTGAAGGCTGGGAAGGTGGAACAAACCCTCTGTTAGGCACCACAATCTTCAAATGTCTTATTGCCGATGTTAAAATAGTCGGATTAAGACTCAAAATGAGCAACATTAAGACCATAACCTTAGCCATCCTAACTACTGCTTTTGGGCTTCGGCTACTTATTTTGTGTGTGATCTATTTGCGAGTGAGGGCAATTTATATAGGAAAAGGATCTCGGTTGAAGATTTTAGCAATCTATCCATCACACTACAATTTATGCTATATTCTATGCAGAAAATAAAGAATTAGAGTATTATCCAATACAGAATGAAGAGAAGAGAATATTAAACGATACGTATTGAATGTCAAAATGTTCCTCTTTTTCCAACAATGCAGTGAATATAGGAGACCGCATCACAGTTTGCGCTGCCAGTGTAGCAATCCTTCGGTTTTTCATTATTTGCTATTCATAAAAAATTGATTCCCACTTGCTTATTGTGCTTATATTTAACCCAAGTGCGGTATCTAATTCCATTTGACATATTCATCAAAGGAATATTAGTGAAAGTGTAAAACCATATTAAACTTCTACTCTGTCTTAAATTAGTACCACACAAATTGTATTCTTTTTAATATAATAGTGTGGGAATTAGAATTTGATATCTGCTTCCAATCTTCTCCTTCATGAATACGTAAGGGTAGATATATAATTGACTGATTATTAAGTTGTTTATTATTATATGGTCATTATGCAAAACACAGATATAAGGCATTTGTCATGTATACGTGTTCCGTCTATGTTTATTACATATTTGTGTACGAATAGATTGAATGATGTGACTCTAAACCCCAAACCTTAAACTTTAAAAAACACCAATCTAATGGCTAGCAGCCAGAACAAAAGGAAACTCTGAGATAACAGAGCAAGCTTGAAAATCACTCATCAGATACAAGGAAAAAACAGGACGCACTAGACAACCAAAACTATAATCTCCGGCAAACAGGAATACCCAAAATTCAAGACCTGAAAAAGAAAACACAGAAAGCCAAGTAGCTGACTCATCTCTGCCCGGAACAATATAAAATTATGAAATGGTCAAGCTTTGTGACGGAGAGAAAAAAAAAAATAAAGGTCAACCTTTTTGCCTTCCCCTGGCTGTCAATCAAACCAAGAGAGTATGTAGCTATTGCTACAAAGACAGCATAATCCTCAGCACATATCGACAACTTAAAAAATGTTGCCAAACCAGCCTTTGGAGCTTCAGGCCTTGAATGAGTTCTCAAGGCAACTGTGACTTACTTTACCGGAGAGAGCCGATTAAAGTAGTTCCTGTATTTGTATATTTTCATCAATTTAATCTTTATACTCAAATTTTGGTCAATTTAATTTCTTGATTTTAGAAATTAAAATAATTTAGCCCTTCTCCTTAATGTCATTTAATTTTACTGTTAGAGGTGATGATATCAACATCACGTCAATATTAATGTAATAGTGCCATGTGACACTGATATGATAATATGATAATACTAACGTGACACTAACATGTTGACGTGATAAATCGAGCAAAAATTTTCTTAAAAAAAATCTATACCGCATTATAGATTAAATTAAATAAAAATATATAATATATATTAAATTGAATAAAATTAAAATGTATAGAGACTAAATTGAAAAAAATATTTAAAAAATATAAATCTTTGATAGATGAGACATATACTTGTCAATAAATCCAATGTTTAAGTCTAAAAGATTTTTTGTATTTTGAATAAAAAAATAATACAGAGACTAAATTGAACAAAATTAAAGTCTATAAGACTAAATTGACAAAAATATTTAAAAAATACAAATCTTTGAGAGATGATACATACATTTATTAATAAATCAAATGTTTAAATGTAAAAGATTTTTTTTGATTATTTGATTTCATAATAGTTATATTAATTTATCTTCTTCGTAAAAATTAATTTTTTTTATTTTTGAATTGAGGAAAAAGATATTCGAACCTTACTCTTTAAGTAAAGAAATCATCAATCAATTAATAAATCAAATACTTGAGTGCTTGTAAAAATTAAATTTGAATTCCTCTTCTATAAAAAAAATTCTTATCACAACCCAAACCAAAGAGTCATGACCGATGCATGAGCCAAATAAGTGAAACCCACTAGACTCGAGCAAGTCTAAAAAATACTAACACAATATTCAAGTCCATGGGTTTCATAGCCAAAACACGTTCATTTCATAACTTAAATTCGATATTTACAATAGAGCCCTAGGGACACGATTGACTTAAATAAAATTTTCACGGTGGCCATAAGGCCCTACGTTGGCCATCATCATGGGTTCGTACAAAACAACCCTTAACAAATACACGGCACTATAATGCCTACACAAATCCCAAATTCTACATTTTCAAAACCAGAAGCGGGGAGGACTTAGTGGAGTGACACTACGAGAGGGAACCTACCAGATGCCAAAATTTTATTCGTCCAAATGACAACACTAGCCACGCAAGGATCAATAGCCTCATTTATCTATACATGATACAACAGAGGAGTAAATCATCTAATACTCAATGAGGGGAAATATTATCATAGCATAATAAATCACATAAAAATACATACATATGTAACATATCTAGTCATAAAGCTATCATAGCTATTGTCAAACATCTCGAATTCAGAAGGGCAGGGATCATCCTAATATCCTAAGTGCACATTTCATTTTGCTATGTCTTACTGTGATCACATCTCAACGGCATATCACATTCATGCTTGATCAAATCTATGTCTCTATTGGTCATACATATTTCTTAATCTCATCAATATACTTTTCGCCCACTAGTTGCACAAACATCAACATTCATATTCTAACTCATTCCTAGCCTAATAGCCGCATATTCAGGAACAATTTCATATCCACGTAATGCATTCGCCTAGATGTCTAATAGCTCATGCTTCCCAATTACATAACATTACAATATTTCAATGCCACCATGTGGCACACAACCCGACATGGGTGAATATCATCACAAAATATAATTATTCTGACCTAAGCATATGCATCTAGGTACAAACACATCGAATAACTTACCAACTCATGCTTTCCAATAGCATGGCATATATACAAATATATATATATATATATATATATATAATTGTTCTCTAGACTAAGCATGCTCATCTAAGCTTAAACACATAAATCAATGTAACATGGCAGCACATATCCTATTGCGAGATGCATCCACATGCATTTAACTATAAAGCTCCACTCAACTCAATTGGTGGGATTTCTCACCAATAAACAATCACCCTTGTAGTTTTATTTAGTTCCACCAAGTGATTTTTCAACAACTCAGTAAGCATCCCCGAGCGTTCAAGGAATTGTGTGTCTCGGTTCTGACCTCGAATGCATTAATTCGAGAAGCTCCTACCAATTCACATTATACCATCCTTTAGTCACATTTCCAGTACCACAATTTGTACATATTCTGCTGTCACAACCTGAACAGTATTTTCCTTTAGTAATATAACTCCAAACCTTATTCCTTACCTTTAAAACTCGACAAGGTTGCCTTTGGTACGGCTACAAAACTTGGTAGGATTACCTGCAATTTACTTTTATCTCATCATCCTCATAGCAATCCACATCACCTATTCAATTAATACTATCGTAAAGTTATTATTTTTATGCCTTCGGCCAGAAAATAATTAATACAAATTCAATTATAATCACCATTCTTACCTTTGTAAAACAAATCAAATTACCAACTCAATGTGTGCTGGTGTTAGCTCTCGGGTTGGGCAGCTTCCCCGCAACTTTTCCTTCCACTTCTCCAGAAAGAACCTTTACAATATTGTAAGTTCAAGGGCATGAAAGCTTCTCTACTTCACCCGTGTTTTACCACAGCATTTAGTCATAAATCTAATCCTTTGACATATTTTTCCACTCATTTTTTTCTTTACTTTGTATCATGGGGGACAACCTTTTGTTGTCCGCCCATTGTTAACACATGGTGGGGGGGACAACCTTGTGTTGTCCGCCCCGCCCACCCATTTCTTCTATTGTTTAACCTATGCATTGGTCTGGCCGGCCATTCAGCATCCAAGTTGCATTTTAATTTCACATGTACACTTCATGATATTCAATTTACTTAGGAATGGCATAATTGCATATGAGTCTTCCAATATTTCTTATTTACTATTTAATCTCAAACTTTTCAACCTTTATAATTTAGGCCCTTCAACTATTCATCATTCTCAGTTTAGTCCTCTAAACTTTTCTAATCACAATTTTGTTTCTCGACTTATTATTTCTTTTCAATTAGATCTTTCAACTACTCTTTTTACTTCAATTTTTTTCTTCTATTATTCTTCCTCTACTCATACATAAGTAAAATATTAAATTTGCATTCCACTAAAGAATCACAATAATATTTAAATATATACATACTTTTTTGTACTTTATTTAATAATGGCACGTAAATTCCACCAATACTCCATTTCCTTAAAGTTTTTCTTTCCTTCAGTACACTGAAGACTTCCAGCCTGAGAGAGAGAGAGAGATGAAAGATATTGTTCATGAAATTTGGATAACTTTGGAAAACCAGGATAAAACCACATAATGCAGTCTGAGAGTGAGAGTCGCAACTTTCAAAGAAAAAAAACATACATTTCAGCACGTATGTGTCAAAGAACAAACCTGCCGGAAGTAGGTGAATTGTGTGATCTCCATCCCATCGATCCAGATTTCCCAGCCCAAACCCCATGCACCAAGTACCTGTAAGCATGCGTGAGGTCAATAATAGCAAAGTGACGTAAAAATATCATGGTTTTAAAGTGCTCAAAATTAGGAAGCAAGCTGGCTTTACAAAAAATTACATAAAACTATACAGATTGGAAAACATATATACACATCAAGACACCATGAAAATAGATCATATTACCAGACTGTCCCAATTGTCCTTGACAAACCATATATCATGTTCACTCACATCAATACCTATTTCACGCATGTGCATATTGTAAAATAATCATTGGAATACAATTATATATGACCATTCACATTAAATTATATGTTGTATCCAGTAAGTCAAAAATAATTTATTCAATTATATACCATTTGATTCCTTAAAAGAACTAAGAATGAGGATGATCAAAGACCAATAAAAGTCCTAGACCTCTAAATTTGAAGGGATAGAAGATGGTGCCTAACTTTGAGCATCATTAAACCAACCAATTTATCAAAAATTATAGGATGTTCTTGGCAATGTAACAAGTATATAGTAAAAACATATAAAGAAATTATTGATGTTTAACAGTAATTGGTCAGTATCTTGGAGGCATAAAATTACTAGAAACTGCACACACCTCCACAAGTGCAGACATAGAGAAAAGCTTCCAAGGCAATGCGCTTTTACATTATAAAAATGGTTACCATTTTAAATGTGCAGTTCAAATGCATCTAAGCAAAAATCTAGTTATTGTGCCAAAGCTCAAAGTTGAAAAAATTAAATTGTCAGCTTATGAGAACATAAAAGATAACTATTTCATTATTTTCGGTCCAATACTATACAAGGAGGAAGCTATCTTACAAACCAGATCAAGTTCCATAAAGATAACCAGCATGTATAAGATTAGCACACACAAGAAAATTAATAAAATAAAGGCAACATTAAGGAATTATGGCAACTAGCAACTTACAAGAAAGAACAAATATTTACATAGGATGAAACAATGCATATCAAGATGTGAAGAAAAGGTCACCCAAATACTCAATGCTGAAAGGCTACGAATAAAAGAGGTCTTGTGAATTTCCTGGATTGAGCTTTAGTATAACCTGAAATTAATCAAGGAAAGGTGGGAATAAGGAAAAGGAAAAGGAAAATGACTGCAAAAGAAGCTAAAAAAATCATTAAAAAATCACAAACACGATCTATTCAATAAATCGCACAGATCTGAAATTGAGTGTGGCATTGGAGCCTGTTAGGATTTTCCCCTTAACAACTATCATCTGTCCCGATGCTAGGCTCCACATAACTTTGATAAAGAACTCCAAATTATCAATTAGCTGATAAATATTATATGGATGACAACACATTGATAGAAGTCATGCAAAATCTGAACAAGAAATTAACTATAGATTATTTCTTTCAAAAAAAACAAAAATGGATAACATTTTAATCAGCTACTTAGAAAGGATAATGTTATCTCCACAATATGTGGATTCTTTTTAGACAGCGTGTTACGACCTTAATACACAATAAAAATGTCAAATTAACACATCAAAGTATATACTCATATAAGCACCATTGTATCTTTATTACCTAAGAGGAATGTCATGTCAAATACATTCAATATATATTTTGCACCATAATGCCTTGGATTAAATCATAAGAATGCACCATATGACAAAATAAGATTCACATATTAGCATCATTATACCTTGTGCATAATAGGAATGCCAAATGTCCACACCCTTAAAATTTCTTCTATCTCTCTAAACAACACAAAGTGATTCTCATATTAAGCAACCACTAAAATCTATCATGAGTTTCAAATTCTTCTCTTCAATAAAAAAAATTTTAAAATTTTCCAATGTGCAAAAATATTTATCATGTGCCAATGAAATAACTCTTTTTGTTCATGATTAGAAATAAGATATCCTCAATTGACACCATTGTACTTTTATATACAATCGGAATATCAAATTAACAGATAAAACAATATGTTCACATAAATAACATTGCGCCTTTATTTCACAATAAGAATGTCATGTCAAATATTTTAAATATCTATTTTACACCATTTATCTTTGATGGTAAAATAAGAATGCATCATATACCAAGATGCTAGATTTACATATAGGCACCATTATACCTTAATGTATAATGGGAATGCCACATACCCACACCTTATAGTTTCTTTATTTCTCCAAACACCACAAGGTGGTTCCCACTTTAAGCAAATCAACCAAATCCATCATGACAATGTACAATTGGCACCATTGTACCTTAATGTATAATTGGAATGTCAAATAACATATCAAGCTATATATTCAAATAAGTATCGTTGTGCCTTTATTGCACAACAGAAATAACATGTCAAATATTTTAAATATCTATTTTGAATCATTATACTTTTAATGGTAAAATAGGAATGCACGACATATCAAGATGTTAAATCTACATATTAACACCATTATTCCTTAATGTATAATAGGAATGTCAAATGCACACACTTTATAGTTTCTTTATTTTGCCAAACATTGATACAATCGGAATGATATAATCATCAAACATTTATTTTGCCACATACCTTATAGTTTCTTTCTATTGCCAAACACCACAAAGTGGTTCCCACCCTAAGCTTACCAACCAAATCCATCATGACAACAAAACAAAAGGAATTCTATTTGCACCATTAAGTTACAATATTAACATTATTGTACCTTAATACACAATCGAAATGTCAAATTAACACATTAAGTTACATGCTCGCATAAGCAACATCTTGCTTTCATTGCACAATTAGAATGTCATGTGAAATATTTTAAATATCTATTTGCATCATTATACCTTCAATGGTAGAATAGAAATGCACTTTATATCAAGATGTTAGATTTACATATTGGTACCATTACACCTTAACGTATAATAGGAATGCCACTTGCCACACCTTACAATTTCTTTATTTCTCCAAACACCACAAAGTGCTTCTCACCCTCAACAAACCAACCAAATCCATCATGACAATGAAACAAAAGGAATTTTAAATTGACACGATTTTAACTTAATGTATAATCAGAATATTAAATTAACACATCATGGTATATATTGTGCAATAAATGCACAATAGGAATGCCATGTCAAAAATTTAATTTCTCTTTCGCACCATTATACCTTCGACGGTAAAATAGAAATGCATAAGATGCTAGATTTACATATTGGTATCATTAGATCTTAATGTATAATAGGAATGTCACATGCTCACACTTTATAGTTTCTTTATTACTCAAAACACCACAAAGTGGTGCTTACCTTAAGCTAACCAACCAAATCCATCATGATAATCAAACAAAAGGAATTCTCAATTGACACTATTGTAACTTAATGTACAATCGGAATATTAAATTAACGCATCAAGCTATATGCTTATATCAACACCATTGTGCCTTTATTGCACAATAGGAATGCCATAACAAATATTTTAATTATCTATTTTGCACCATTATACCTTCAATGGTAAAATAGGAATGCACCATATATCAAGATATTAGATTTACATATTGACACCATCATACCTAAATGTACAATAGGAATGCCAAATGCCCTTAACTTATAGTTTTTTTATTTCGCCAAACACCGTAAAATGGTTCTCACCTTAAGATAACAACCAAATCCATCTTGATTATCAAACAAAAGGAATTCCCAATTGACACAATTATACCTTAATATACAATTAAAATGTCAAATTAACAAATTAAGCTAAATGTTCACATAAGCACCATTGTGCCTTTAACGCATAATAAGAATGTCATGTCAAATATTTTAAATATCTATTTTGCATCATTATACCTTTGGTGGTCAAATAAGAATGCACCGTATAACAAGATGTTAGATTCACATATTGGCACCATTATACCTTAATGTATGATGGAAACGTCAAATGTGCACACCTTATAGTTTCTTTCTTTCGCCAAATGCCACAAAGTGGTTCCCACCTTAAGCTAACCAACCAAATCCATAATGACAATGAAACAAAAGGAATTCTCAATTGACACCATTATACCTCAATGTACAATCAGAATGAGAAATTAATACATCAAACTATACATTCACATAAGCACCATTGTTTCTTTATTGCATAGTAGAAATGCCATGTCATATATTTTAAATATCTATTTTGTATCATTATATCTTCAATAGTAAAATTGGAATGCACCATATATCAAGATGTTAGATTTACATATTAACACCATTATACCTTAATGTATAATAGAAATGTCAAATGCATACACCTTATAGTATCTTTCTTTTGCCAAAACCACAAAGTAATTCCCATCTTAAGCTTACTAATCAAATCCATCATGACAACAAAACATTAATGTACAATTGACACCATTGTACCTTAATGTACAATCGGAATGTCAAATTAACATATTAAGTTATATGTTCACATAAGCACTATCGTGTTTTCATTGCACAATAAGAATGTCATGTCAAATATTTTAAATATCTATTTTGCACCTTTATACCTTCAATAGTAAAATAGGAATGTAGCATACATCCAGAAGTTAGATTTATATATTGACACCATTATACTTTAACGTATAATAGGAATGCCACTTGCCACCTTATAATTTTTTTATTTCTTCAAACACCACAAAGTGGTACTCACCTTAAACTAACCAACCGAATCCATCATGATAATTAAACAAAAGGAATTCTCAATTGACACCATTGTACCTTAATATACAATCGAAATGTTAAATTAACACATTAAGTTATATGTTCACATAAGCACCATTGTGCCGTTATTGCACAATAGGAATGCAACAACACAAAGTGGTTCTCACTTTAAGCTAACCAACCAAATCCATCATGATAATCAAACAAAAAAAATTCTCAATTGACACCATTACATCTTAATGTACAATCGAAATGTCAAATTAACACATTAAGGCATATGTTCACATAAGCACCATTGTGCCTTTATTGCATAATAGGAATGTCATGTCAAATATTTTAAATATCTATTTTGCACCAAGATATTAGATTTACATATTGGCACCATTATACCTAAATGTATAATAGGAATGCCAAATGTCCACACCTTTTAGCTTATTTATTTCTCCAAGCAACACAAAGTGGTTCTCACCTTAAACTAACCAACCAAACCAATCATGATAATTAAACAAAAGAAATTCTCAATTGACACCATTGTACTTTAACCTAAAATCGAAATGTCAAATTAACACATCAAGCTATGTGTTCACATAAGCATCATTGTGCCTTTATTGCACAATAGGAATGCCATGTTAAATGTCTTTTTAAATATCTAGTTTACACCTTTATACCTTCAATGATAAAATAGGAATGCACTATAAACCAAAATGTTAGATCTACATATTGGCACCATTATACCTTAATGTATGATAGGAATGCCAAATGCCCACACCTTATCGTTTTTTTATTTCTCCAAACACCACAAAGTGGTTCTCACCTTAAGCTAACCAACCAAATCAATCATGACAATCAAATAAAAGGAATTCTCAATTAACACTATTGTACCTTTATGTACAATCGAAATGTCAAATTAACACATTAAAGTATATGTTTAAATAAACACCATTATGCTTTTATTACACAATAAGAGTACCATGACAAATATATTCAATATGTATTTTGCACCATACCTTCAATTAAATCATAAGAATGCACCACATAACAAGACAATAGATATTGGCACCGTTATACCTAATGTATAATAAGAAATCCACATGCTCACATCCTTACAGTTTATTTTATATATTAAAACAGTACAAAGTGATTCTCACCCTAAGTAACCACTCAAATCCATCATGAGTTTCAAAAAATAAAATTTAAATAAGCTAACCCGAGAAGCTTCTTCAAACTTTGCATTTTCCATCACTAGTAAGAATGAAAAGTTCTCATGGATGATTGTGCAAAGAAAACAAAAATGCACAACAACAACAACAACAAAATAAATAACCAGAAGAAAACATAAATAAAAATGGATGAAAGTCGATGCATCTCAGGCCAACAACTAGAACCTGAAACATCCAATGACATATTTAACCGGCCCCTCATATTTAAGCTCATGCATAAAGCACACATAGATAAGTGTTCTCAACAAATAATCATCAAAAGACAGACTCAAAATCAAAAAGAATCATTCCAATGTATAAGAAATTATTTTGACTTATAGAAACTTGCTTTCATATACTTACACAACATTCCATGGTACCGGACAGAGAACTCAAGTATGTCAAAGGATTCATAGTCCCGGCTCCAACCTAATCATTACAAACAAAATCTTAATGAAACAAACTGGCGATTGACAAGAATTCAAAAATCAGCCGCGTAAAATGCTTTTTCACCAAAATGGAAAGTAGAAGAATATAATGGTAAAAACAATTATGGTAATGAAATTAGGCCATTACTATTAGGTTATCTATGTGTTGCTCCATTGCATCACTGCACATCCAACCGACGCCCAATATTCCTACGAAATTAGCAACAATTACACCTATTTTAGTACCTAACAAGTTATTTAAAACAACAAAGTATAATAGTAACAATACCAGTGTAAAACATAGTTAAAAAGGAATGTGAGTAGTCGTAGTTCTTGGAACCTGGAGTCTTTGAATGGCTTGTTGAAATGTGAGATTGGAAGCTCTCTGTGACTCGTCGCTGGCGTTCGTCGAGGAATGCTGTTGAATTGAAGAAGTGTTAACCGCGGAGGAGGTTGTTCGACTGAAGCGGCGGCTGCGGCTCAACGGTGGTGGTGCCTTGAGAAGGATAGCGTTTGGCTTGGCGACGCGCAGGAGAGAAGGTGGGAAGCGTGGAGCTTCAGAAAGGAGATGACTAAGGGGAAGGCGAGGATAGTCGGCTCTGTGCCTTGACGCTCCAAACACACCGCGAAGAAGGAATATTATGTAACGGTCAATTAGCCTCAGGATTAAATATTATTTTTCTGGTTTGACCGGTCAACTAACATCAGTTTCACCGACTTTGATCATTTTCTTAAAAAAAGAAAACTTTGCTTCTTTATTTCTCATTTTAGAATTGGTTTTTCACCTTTTTTTTTTTAAAATTCTCTTTAAATCAATAAAATTTTATTAGAAAGAAAAATAAAAATAGAAAATGTTAGGCCACTTTAATTGTAAGGATAATTTACAAAATAACATTATAAGTTAAAAAAAATAAGATTGTTTATTTTATAGGCAAGAAAAAATAATTACTTTATTAATTCAGTTAATTCATGAAAATAATCTTCTTTCAGACATGCAAATTTTCTACACTATTACGTTTTGATGTTTTACAAATTCAATTTTAAAGTGAAATTATACATTAAAAAATTATGACTAATCTTCTCTCTGAACTTTTTCTTTTAATAATATTTTCATTAATTTATTTAACTTTTTAACATCGAGATATTAGGTTTTTTATTTTTTTTTATTTATAATTTTCAAATCATTTATAATATTTAAATCCAATTTAACATAACTGACCATTTTTTTTAAAAAAAATTGAACATCATCCTACTTAAATTTGGTTTTAGACATTCACATTTGAAAACAAAATCTTTGTTATATCATATATCTAAAGTTAGGATTATGTAAAAGAAAATTAAGTTCTATTCTAAAAGATTCAAGTGTGGAAATTAAACTATAGAATATTGTCAATCAATCTAACAACTTAGATGTGACTTTCATGGTGTGCTTATCAAGGAATTAGTCGATCGTGAAACAATAAAAATGTTCATAGTCGGGTCGATATACGTATGGCTTCTTTCTAGTTATATATTTTTTGTCAAGAGAGAATTTTTTTTAATAAAATTATCTTTTAAATGTAATAGATTGTAAATCTTAGATGTTGACAGAATTTAGGGGTTGCATATTATTGACAGGAAACATGCCTGAAGCCCTGGAACACCATCAGTCACCAGAAGAGTGATCATCCCATAATCTGAATGAGCAGAAGCACCATATATTTCTTCACTAGATGAGTCCAAGTCCCCTAACATCAAAATTAAGAAACACAATGTCATCTTTTAAGGTTTTATGGCTCTCAACTTCTCATCATCTGTTTTTTATCCATATATTTCTTCGCTAGAAGGGAAAGTTTTGTTAAATATCTACATGTGCAAGGCAAAATATTAATGAAGAAAGAAAAGAAAAAAGTAAAAGAAAAAAAAGAAGTTCCATAAAAACTTCACATCAATCAATTACTAAAACAAATATAAAGAAGCCAATCAGTGCTATTGTGCCTGGATAGTGTAATATGCGAATGAATGCCATTGGTTCTTTCGGTGCTCCCACCTTCTCAAAGAAATCCTCATCCAATTTCAAATCCAGGGCTATTAAAGAAACTAATCTTGTCCTAGCACACCTGACGCACCAAATTTGGCACCTTGTAAATCTGGCAGTCTTTTCATTCTACAAGCTGGAATTCTGAGATACTTCTGCCACCAAAATATTGTCCTGGCAGAGGTATCTCATTCAATTTTCCAAGCAAAATATAATCAATGAGAAATTTTTATTCTCATCAGAAAACCATAAATGCCAACATGTAAATAAACAGTAGGGGACTCACAGCACTTTCTTATGGTAAAGTCTCCATTGTGCTTCCCCAAGATGGCAGATCTTCTGAAATTTCCAAGCCAGAAAACATCCGATTATATGAAGAAACTATCTAAACAAAGGATGAATCAAGAAATTTGGGGCAACTTTTACAAGATGTTTTTGCATAAGATAACCATACAATACATAGCAGCTTCTAAAGGCCACTGATTGAGGTTATCTGCTAAGGGAATAATATAGAAACTCTCTTTACTGTCACCTGTTTTCCAACCAGTCACAAGTGTTCATTCTTACATCATATATGTAAACCGGGGAAGAAACGAAGCAAAGTAACTCTACTGAAATGGGTAGATCCATTTAATGGGTCACAAACAGAGAATAGGAAAAGAATTCAAAATCAAAAGCATAAAGATCCTGATCAGTAAGCAAGTTCATTTTTGGTTTCTGTGTATTTTTTTGGCTCAGTGTTTCTGTGTATTCGATATTGGAAAATCTTGGGTAATTCCACTAGTATCTCACATCAAACTCGTTGACACGATCACTGAACAGGCAACTTAAGAAAAAAATAAGTGAAAAAATAATAAGAAGAAAAAGATAACGTTAATTAAAAAAAAACCTTTGGTATTTAAAGAAGCATCGAGTTTTTCAGCACAGAGCGCTGTGTAACCTCTGTGATTCTTTTTAGCCAATTTCATCTTCTCTTCGACTGGGAGTGCAAAAAACATGCTACTCTGCTCCAAAACTTCCTTAAAAAGTTCTTCCTCCACGCCATGATTCACAAGGTAAAAGAAACCATGGTCCATGCAAGCCTGCTGAGATACAAATATTATAGCCAATTCTGAGAGCAAGTTGAACCTCCTAATCCAAAAAGCAATATTTATTGCATTTGGAAGTACATAAACGTTCATACTTGCATGGTTTTGCTGTTCCCAGCTTCATAAACAGTATCTTTACAACAAGAAATTTACAGAGCCAAACTGCAACTACCTGAGGATTGAACAAAGAGTAAAAGAAAAAACATTATATTTAGCATGCTAGAAGCAAAAGAAAGAAAGAAAACCCGACGGATAGAGTTGGCAGTTGAGATGCTACCTGGTGAGGACAATAAATAAGGGTGTTTGCTTCTTACTTGTTGTCTTTCTAAAAATCCACAAAGCTTGTGTTTAATTGCCTGATGCCGATTGTTCAGATTACTCTCATCTTTTTTTCAATTTAGATCTGGAAATACAATGTCCATTGTTAACATTGTATTTCAATTTAGCTTGTATTCTAAAAGGATTTGTTTTTAAAAAATGCAATGAACATTCTAAAAGACTCCTCCCAAAATTCTCTTTCCACTCAAACAACCGTGTTGGAAAAGATTCAATGTCCATAAATCATCATTCTACACTGTTAGAACACAAGACTCCAAACACAGAGTCCCCACTAATAGTGTGTAAAACGGTTGTACACGATAATTCACTAAACATTGATCATGTGTTATATGATCAAGCCCTTTTGCAGGGATTACCAAATTCCGATTCAGAAAGAGAACGGTTAACTATCCAATTTTCACTGCCACAGCTGCTCCTCTTGGTATTCCGTCGAGATTTCTTCTTCACACTTTTCTTTCTTTTTGTGACCTTGCTCATGAGTTTTTCTTTGATTTCTTCATAACATCTCCATTTTCTATTCCCTAATCTTGATGAGAACAGCACTTTCTTCCCTCCTTCAAACCTTAAGTTTGCAGTGACAGGATGAGGAGTGTCAACTGCATCATCAATGTCAATTTGGGGGTAAGCTGCTTCAACACCTGCTTCGGGGTTCTTTTTCAAAACAGACCAAGCCTTAAAAATATCAGCCCCAGCAACACTAAACCTCCTAGAACCCAGCGCCTTATTCAATTTGCAATTTCCACAACTAGCTGTCAATGAATAACATTGCCTCCTACCAGATGTGTTTGTTTCTCTACACAATGTATTTAACATATGTTTGTTGATGTTGGCCTATCTACTCATGGAGAAATAATCCGGATCTTTCAAAGATAAAAATTTGATTAATTGAACTTTTTTTTAAAAAAAATCTGGCTTACATGATAATTCCATTTCCTCTGACAATTTCAAAATTTTCAAGTTGTGGTCTATTTTCGGTTTCAAGGCTTATGATGGTGTCTCAAGTCTCAAGTAAATTTTCAGAACCTTTTACTTGCAGGGTCGCTAGGGTTTGAATTTAATGCCCTTGCTTATTGAAACTGAACGGAGGGGAGGGGAGCTTGTAACAGTGCAGCTGCAGGGTATATGACTGGAAATTTGGTTGGGGTTTTACTTGATTGCTCAGTTTGCTGCCTTGTATTCCTCTCTGTAACACAATGTTGCTCGAAACTTAGAAAAGTTGCATTCTGTCTGCCACTACGCCTTCCTTCCAAGAGATGTTCTTGAGAAGAATTCAAACTCGATAAACGATGAGTATTCCTACTTTCCTCTACATGTTGGGCAGCTCATCTATTTGGTTAAGGTTTTTTTTTCCTAAAAATTAAGAATTAAATCAAGAAACATAACAGGATATATTATATGGGAAACAGGCTCATGTACAGTATTCATTACGCCACCAATATAGAGAAATAGGAAGTGATTGTCATGTAGAGTCCATTACGTTTGAATCACAAAACCAGAAAAAGTAGGGACTACATGGCTAACAGTTGATGCTACATTCAGAACTTGAACTGCTTTTACAGAGAATTTATTCTATCCTATGCCTTCAATATGCTAAAAACTACAAAAAAGAATGAGAAACATCAAGAAACATTGAACATGTAACTTGTCACATGGAATTTACTTAGCATCAACAAGAATATACGAAGCTTGTTCGAGATCACTTCACGCCTTTTTAAACTGAGCTGTCATCAATGTGAGGACATTTCTTCCGTACCCATGCTGCAGAGATTTAAGATATGACCGGAGTTTCATAAGAAGACTTCCATGAAGTGGACTACCTGTTTTCATCGTCTCTCTTAAAGCAGTTTGGAGAACATAGTTTCCATATCGATCCTTAGCAACCTGAAGAAGTTGATTGCTCAGAAGAAATTCATGAAGCACATGATCCATCCCTGAAGATTTCAAGCAATCCTCTACCAGATGACTTCCTCCTTTCTGCAGGGATAGTTTAACGTAGTAACCTTTCAATTTGAAGCAAATTTTATCGATCACGAAAGGCTTTTGGAGCCCCAGGACGTGCTGCACAACAAAGTTCCCTGCAGGATCTTGTGAAAGGTACACCACATGATCACAGATCAAGTTCAGGAGTTGATCTCTTCGAGGCCCTTTGATACGGGAGATAAAACTGTTTAAGGATATGCATCCCCTCTCATGTGTGGCTAGTTGGAGACATTTATCGATGGCTTCAATATATAGCAAGTCATTCTTCTGAGAGTCGACAACGTCCAGGCACTCCATTATAACATATCGTCCTGTTGGATTGACCATCAAGTCCCAGAAATTGTTGCACAAAGCTTTAACAACCTCGGTAACCAATGGTGACTTCTCAAGCACTTGGATCAGCTTCTTAATAGAATAAGTGCCATATCTATGGATTGATGTATAGAAGATGTCTCCGTTTGAATTTGTTAGTTTTTCCACAATCATCCGCAACTGAATTTCGTTTTCTAACTCAATCAGCTTCTGAAATAGATAGCGTCCATATTGGTCGGTCATCAGCTGGAATATGTACTCAATAACCCCTTCAAATATCAGTTGTGTAATTCTTGGGTCCTTCAACAATACCAAATCCTGGAAATATGTCGAGCCTCCTTCAGTCATGGCCAGTATAATAATTTGATTACCTCGCAAATTCTGGAAACCACCAGAACTCTTATTACTCATGTTGAAACCACTCCGCGAAAGATTTCCACCAGTTGTAACTGCTTCAGGATGAGAAGGAAGGCAGGGTTTTTCTTTTTCTTTATACAAACCACTGAATAAGTTAACATGGCTGATCAAGGAATCCTTCCATCCCTTTGATGTCAAATTATGTAGGTATGGTTCTTCAAAACCATACTCGGTGTTCAATGTTTTTCCCGTCAGGTTTTCAGAAAACCCATACGGTTGATAACCCACACCATTCAGATTCATATGACTAAAAGAAGGCAATATACTTACCTTCTTTGAAGAACTCAACATACTTTCTCTTTTGTTCAATCCAGGACCACGCAAGATGCTAGTTAAAGAACCATTCAGAGGCAAAGACGAAGAAGCCCTGTTGCCCTGAGTAGGAGCCGAACCATCAATCTCAACCTTGCCATTCTTCAAGCAAAGATTCCCAATAGAAAGCTGAAGGGTTTCAAGAAAAGTAGAATCCGTGGAAGCCCTTGAGTTGGAGCTTTCAGGATCAGCAGAGTTCTCCATGGAACTTACAGAGCAAGAAACAAGATAAACAAAGAAGAACAAGAGGGAACAAGAGGGAACAAGAAGCAGAGAAGGAAATCAATTGAGTAGCTATAAAGCAACCTTTCCTAGTGCTCCCTTGAAATTGTTCTTCGTTTCTATTGAGGATTTCAGGTCTGTATAGGATTAATTAATGGGTTTGTTCAAGATTACAAGTTCTTCTAGAACTAGGAACAGAGGCATTACAAAAAGAGAGAACTGAGTACTTGTTTAACAAGGAATCGTTCACCAGGCTCAAGAATTACTGGACATCAAAGAAAGGGAAAAAATTTGGGTTTTAAATCCGGCCACATCCGTTATATTAGAAAGTAAAAATAAACCGGAACTTTATTAGATTTATTAAATCAAATGATGATTCAACTTGCCATATAGGGAAAACTTCAGCTTCATGTCAAAAATCACGGTGGAGAGACTATAATTTTTCAAAATGTATAATAGTATCTTCATGCATTGAATAATTTACGCTAGATAGTATTTGTAGCGTGGTAATATTTACGTTTTAATATATATTTAAATAATAAATTTCTATATATAATTATTAATAATTGAAATATTTATCATTTTAATTTATAATTAATATAATATTATTAAAATTGAAGATTTTTATCAATGATAACAACTCAATATAACAATATCAATTTTATAACACTCGAGCATTTGATTTATTAGTTGATGTATAATCTCAATAATACTCTTATACTCTAAAAAGCCATGAAAAATATATTTTTATTATTTTAAATAAATGACTATTATATTAGAAGTGAATTTCTGTAATAAAAATAACAATTCAAAGGAATTAAAACTCTTACTTATTTAAGATATAAATCCTATTTTTGGCTGATAATTGATTAAAAAAATAATATAGATTCCTTTTGTCTAAAATAGATTTGCACAAATCCCTAGCTACTTCTATTAAGATTCTTGTCTTTCTTTTTGCTATATTCTTCAAATCATCCGCCATTGTTTTCAGATAAACAATATAATATAAATAGAAGTAGGGATTTATGCAAATCTTTTGTATACAAAAAAAAATCTTTATTAATTGTTCCTTTAAATTACAACTTTATATTTTTTTGTTAATTATTGTTTTTAATCAATTATATTATATAGATTATTTATCTGAAATCATTAATTTTTCTCATGGCTTGATCATGGACGTAAAATATACTTCCAAAATTGCCAGCCAAATCACTTGTTCGGTTCAGGTGCGTTAACAAGACCTGGCGCTATATTCTTTGACCAACCCTGGATTCAACAAAGAGAAAATCCGAACAATCACAACCTTGTTTGCATGTTTTCCAAGTCTCTTACGTAGTAAACCTTAAAAAACTTCATGGCAACCACTGGTGGAGTTTGGTTTGCTCTGCCATTGTTGAACAACAACCTTCCTTAGTTCCTTATTTGCTTCTCGGTTCTTGCAATGGTTTACTGTGTCTGATGGATTTTGCGAGCGAGCTCGTCTTGTACAATCCCTTCATCCGAGAAGGCCAGAAATTGTTCCACCGCAGATGGTTGCAACACTGTCCCATATATATTTCATGGATTCGAATTGCAAAATTGTAAGAATAGAGGGGTTTGGCATAGAAGGCGAAGGATCCGGAATAACCGAGGTCTTCTCATTGAAAAGCAACAGCTGGAAATTAAGCCATTCAACAGCCTTCATTTGCAAGTGGAGTTGGACACTGGGAAGTTTGTAATGAAGGCATTGTTTCCTTTGATTTGGCTAAGGAAGACTAGGTTTATCATCCTCAAACTCAATCTGGGTGGTCGCAAGTTCGGTCTGTTGCCAATATGTTACTTGAAAGGAAAAAATAAATTCATGCAACTCTCTAGGATTTAAGACGAATTTCCTCGTATGAAGAGAGAAAAGACCAAAAATCAAAGAGAATTGGAGTTGACCAGGACTAGCTCACACTTGCTTGGCTGGTCTTTTATCTCCCTCCTGCTTGGTCGTCTGATTTTAGTTACAATTATATTTAAGTTGGTTGTGTACATAGGGAATTTTGGGAAACACTACTACGTGCTTGTATGTTATTTATTTATTTAAAAATAATGTATAAAATCAAAGTTCTTATATGTAATTTTTTTATTATTCATTTACCCAATTATATTTTTTAACTTTTCAAGCTGTCATAAAGTAACTTACTATCCTTCGAATATATATTAGATAAGTAGAAAGAAAAAAAAATGTCCCATTGTCTCATCTTGTATTTTTCTTAATCTTATTTGCAAGCTAATGTTTATAAAATTATTTTTTTCTTAACCATTGTACATGTTGACTATTGAAAACTATATAAGTTATAATCTACACATGTGTATCGTATAAATGGCACCATCAATTAATTTGGAATGCAAATTAAATAGAGTTTGATATTAAATATGACTTGTCAAAATTTCAGATTAGAGTTTTAGTATTAATTGTTAAATTTATTATTTTAGCATATGTAATCACATTCACTATATGCCATAGAATAAATTCACTGTTCTGAATTTTTTTCATCCAAAAATTTAACTTATATATGATCATTTGATATTTTGGGAACAAACTTTTAAATCAAACTATCAGTTTTTTAATAATGATTCAACATTTTGGCTAGTGACAAACAAGATTTTATATATATATATATAAATAATGTCACATATATGAAAAAGAAAAAAAAATTACTAGTTTGGATTTTAATAATAACAAGTCTGTCAATTACATATTTAATATGAAAGTCATAAAACTTTCATGTTTCTTATCAAAACTCATAAAAATGCTTACTAGTACATTGAAAATCATGATAAAAATGAAAGTCACAAAATTTACATGTTTTTTTTTATCAAAATTCATAAAAAATGAAAATCACAAAATTTACATTATTCATTTAAACAGTTGTTTATCACACTAGCCAATTCATTTTTTTTTCTCATTTACTTTATGTGAATCATCTCCCACTTCACGCAAACAATATTTATTTCTACTATACAATCATTCTTCCTTTTGTTAATTTGATATAGTTAATTAGAGATCTCTTTTACAAAAGAAAACAAACTATTGTGACTGTGTCCGTCTTGGTACTTTCTAATCAGCCTGACTTACAAAAATATAGCCAGAAACAATTACCAAAAACTATACACATTCACGTCTTGATCCTAATCCTACACATTCACAGTTATACATATAGAGGGCTTCAAAAGATACTAATAAAGACCAAAACAAGCAAGAAAGAGAAACAATACCATTTGCATGTTTCCTTTTCTTGATCTTGCCTCGATTGCGGCTTTTGTAGAAATAGTATTAGTAATGTTATCAAGCATCCTTACAAGATGAATTTCAAGCTTTTGTAGTAACAGTACTAGTTATGTTAGCAAACATCCCTTAGGGAAAATTGCAAAATGAATTTCAAGACAAGTTGATGGAATTAAAAGATAAAAGGATGAAGGCAATATTTGAATTTTAGGGAATATGAGAATTCTCAAATGGGAAATGAAGTTTCTGTCAAATTTTACTGGGCTCAGAAATGTTAAAAAAAAAATGGTTAAAAAGATTCGTTTACACTAGTTTTATCTTCTGGTTGCACCCTCGTTTGTATCTATAACCACTTTTGGTTCCATTCGGGTCAGGGAAGATATTATCTGCACTTGCTACAACCATATCTTATTTGCACTTGCTACAACCAGGATTCTTCAAGAGCCAATCTACAATCTTCCTGATACGGAGCACATGAAGCGGATCACAATCTGAAGCACTTCACTCTCAACAAGCAACTCTTCAAGGATCTGGTTATTTTTCTGCACTTTCATTAACTACTCAATTCATTCTTCTCATAATGGCTTCCAATGCTAATGAAAATATTGAGCGCAATGATTATAACTCCATTTGCAACATTTGCAATATCCAATTCAGCCGCTTGAAAGGTGTTAGAGATCACCAAGAGCACTGAGAAGAAACACATCAAATTCAAATATGACATTTGCAAGCGCAGTTTCCAAACCAAAGCAATAAAGAAAGAACATCATGATAATGATTACTAAAATTATATTTACTCATATTCTAGTTGTAATGGCCATTTAATTAATTTGAAGTATTTAAAAGTGTTATTTTATAAATATTTTTGTGTACTTAATATCTGTAAGAATTACTTGTAGGCATCAAAATATTTATAATATTTCTTAAGGTTATTATATGGTATTTATAGTTCCTTTATAATATTATGCTATTTTATGCTTTATTATTATAATGAAGAGTGCTGTCTCATTTTTTTTTTTTTTGAACAGCAATGGATTTGTTAATACGATCTCACAGAAGAGACTTCAAAAGCAAAACCTTAAAAGGCTTCCTTGATACAAAAAATCCTCAGTTGAGGTACTTGAGGACTGATTGTCATCAGAGATAATGATGTGCCTACAGAAACAAAAAAAAAAAAGTAAATATAGTTCAACTTAAAGCATAAAACGCCCTTTACAAGACTATAGAGTGACCCAAGCTATCCACGAATCAATAGACATTGACATCGAAATACGCATTGTGATTGGTGACCCTTATTACTCCAGCCTTGGCCAATCCATCAGCCACACTATTTGCTTCACGCCTGATAGTGAGAGTTTCAATGGAGTTTGAAATAAAGCTCATTCTCCATGGAACTTGTGAGTGATCCTTTACCCAGAGAAAGACATTAGTGGAGTCCCTCTCGACTTTCAGATGATGGGAAAAGGCCCATGGGGAGGCAAGGAAGAAGATGATACCTTGATGAATGGTTTGAAATTCTACAAAGTTAGCGTCTTCAATGCCAATGCGATAAGAAAATGTCCCTCTAATGTAGCCGCTATGGTCTTTTAAAACTCCTGGCCTAAGTTTCCCTTTAGCGACCACATCGGTATTGAGTTTAAAAATCAGGTGGAAGTGGATGAATTGCAGAACGTCAGGGACTTGGAGGGCAAAATTGGGTTTAGATATTGGAATGGTGGCTTAGGTGGAGGAAGCCTGCTCGGGGCAAAATGGACAGTGGCCGTGGTGGCGACCGCGCATCTCGGAGGGAATGTTACGAAATAATTTATTTTTTTATTGTTATCTCATAAAATTGATCTTTTTTAATATAATGATAATTGAGTAAAATTTAAAAGACAAGCCAAACTTTATATATAGAATTAGAATAAAACAGGGCTTCACATAACCTCAAAGATCAAAAACTAAAACACTACATGACTTCACAAAACTTCAAAAACCAAAACTAAAAAACATACTTAAACTGACCTTGGTTTAAAGATCAATACCAAAACATTATATGGCTTCACAATGCCTCAAAGACCAAAACTAAAATATACTTAAATTTATTTTAATTTAAATTCAACTGGTGGTAGAATTCAAATATAAGGAAGTAGATGTTCGCGTGAAAGTTTAAATTGACAATGTTTTCCAAAGGTTCCATCTTTTAGGTTAAAAATGCTAATATCTCGAGGGCCATTTTGCACATAGTCATTAACATCAAAATAATCCAAAATTAAGACAGTCAAAGTTTTGTTATCACCATAAACACTATATCTCCGTCTATATTCTTTACCTCATTTTGCTCTAATAATTTATCAATTTGATCATCCTAAACCAACTTAAAAACTCCAAAATTCTTAGTAAAATGAGCTATCCCATCATCATCATTGGCATCCAAAATTTTTTTAATTGAGAATAGATCTCCCTTAGATGATTCAACAAGATATGCTCGATTTGAATAGGTCTCTAACCTTTGGCCTTCCGGCACAACTATCTTCAATTTTGATGATTTCAAAGTGTCGTCAAAACTACTATCATTAACATCAAAAAATACTATCATATTCCAATATCCGATAGCATAAATCAAACTTTTATAAAAAAAAAAATAACATCAATAAAAAGCTTGAAATCTTTATTTAGATATATCCAACTTTTTTGCCTTAGTTTTTAGAAAATTAATAAAAAAACACGCCATAAATAACAACGATCGCATAACAATTCAGAGGCAATAATAAGTCAACTGATAAGATAACTTCAATTTGAGGGAGATCAATTGAGATCCAATTCTTAAAATGGTTTAAGAGAGTTATGACCAAATTCTCATCTACAATGGTTAACCAACCATAACAAGAACCACAACATCTCTTAGCTTAAAATTCTGGTAACTCAATGCTGCAAATTTTTGCTTTAGCTTGCAGGCTGTATAATTTTCGATTTTTGCTGCTTTTGTTGATTGGAATCAACAACATGGGAACTAGATTAAGCGCTAATCGCCTTCTTTTCTGTTTGCTTTGGATATGATAATATACTTGATGTCTTGCGCTTGAGCTCTGGAATAATCAGACAATAACCGCCAATTGCAGGGTCAACTACATCAACGTTTTCTCTAGTCCTTGAAGGGAGAAAAGCGAATTCAGGTTGTTGGTCCAAAAATGGTCTGTATTTTGTAACACTAACTCCATTAAAGATGCAAAAACATATGTCTGGCTTGAACAGAGATACTGGTAAACTCAAACCAGCCAGTCTTTTATCATTGTGTATTATCTGAAGGGATGTTGAATTAAGAATGTTCAACACAGAGCCAACAATGAAGAAAAGCATAACACGTTGTCTCACTTCATTGCATTCACTCAAAATAACAGAAGGGAAGGGCAATAATAACTACCGGTCGCAGCCCACGAAGCAGCTTCACAACCACGAAATTCTGATAAAAGGCCAGGACATCAGAGGTTGTAATTTATGAGCAGTGATCACTGATTTGGGACAAATTAAGTTAAGCTTCAAATATGCAAGCCAAGCTTTTCCTTGCTCGTGGCAGCTTGCTTGCTTGTCAGCAACAAAATCCAGAAATTCATCAGTAATGATTTCTTGATTTTCATGACTGTCCTCCATGTATTCATGAGGTGAGCAATTATGTCGTAAAGGGCCAAGATCCAGCTTTTAAATGTCTTAACACCCTCATTCTCACATATTGCTCTGTTCAACTCGTACAACATACTAATTTGCTGTACTCCCACCAATATTCTCTCTCCAATTCTATTCTATTTAGCCCTTCTCTCTCTAAATATTCATTTTCTAAGTCTCTTCTATTTTAGCCCTTTCCTATCATATTTTAATCCTTTTTCTTCTATTTAGCCCCCTTATATCATAGTCTAACCCTTAGATCTCTTGCTTACCTATTCTCAACACTTTACACCTGCCACCTATTCTCAACACGTTATGCCATCACCACCTCAATAGTTCAATAACTGTTCCAGTCTCCCTTTTCATCACCTCCAACACATTTTTTCCCTTATTTACGTAACACTACATCTGACCTGCATCCTTACTCATTTGTATGGCAACGATTGATCTGTTACTTTGAAAGATCATTCCTATGTCACTTTTTGTGGGACAAATAATTCCAACATACTAAAATCTAATTAAAATGTCGTTTATATTGCAAAGCTCGACTTCCAAGTTTTAAGAACTTCATTCACATGTAACATTTACACACAACAATCCATTTCCAAATCTTCTCAGCTTATATTCTCATCAAGAAATGTTTATTCAAACAGATTCCCATAGGGCAAACCCTCCATACTCAAATTTTACTGTAACGCCAAACAATCTGCTCATTATGAATCCACTCTAAGCTTGATTTTTAACAACCAAATATGAGATCTTTAAAGGCTATATGAAAGGTGCGTGATCAAAAATTTGCACCTGTGTAAAGAATACAAACTCATCCATTTACACTGTAAGTAGCTAATTACAGTTGACCCTAGTAAATCAAAATTCAGGTATCTATATATTCTGAAGATTGGACAGTCCTCAGAAGTTCCTTCAAATTTTCTAGTACATGTCGTGGTCCTAAACTCTTGCCACTGACGAAATTCAAAAGTTGCTCTATATCCTGCAAACACAGAGAAGACTATGAATTCATTTCAAAAAGAATATGTTAGTCTAAGTCCTGTAAAAATATTCACCCTTTCTCTACTCTGAAATTTGCTCTGCCTTACAAACCCCTTTCAACCTAAAATGATATTTGGGACCATTTTCGGTAAAACATAACCATACCAAGGAAAAAAGCAACTTAGACTGGTCTAACAATGATTTAATGTACTCCATTCCATATATCATGCATAATTCATATCTTACAATATCTGTGCTCAAATTTGATACTTGTTACATTTGAAGTTGATTAATACATCATAAAAACTTCAGTAGTTACTTACAGTAAATGGCAATTTCTTTCATTAAAATGCTCTAGATTGTGGAACAGTTAGAAGATTAACATGCATGATGAGCATGAATAGATTGTTAGATACAATAGTAAAACAAGTAAACAAGTGGAATGTTACATGGTAGTTTATATTTATTACATTAATGTAACAATTCCAAGTGGATTGGGAGAGTATTTCTTATCAAAGAATCGGGAACAGCATTATTTTAAATGACAAAACAAAGATTAAACTTTTGAAGCGAATTTTGAGAAGAAAGAGAAAGTAACAAACACTGGAAACTCAAATATTTAACCCTTCCCTAATTAGTCTTTTGATAATTAAGTTAGGGGACAGGAGATTTTGAATGCTAGATCTCCTTTTGGATGTAAAGTGTGACTATCATCATGGTATTTCCTAATTATTTGATAATCCTATGTCTAACATTTAAGAATAAGAACTAAGCAAATTAACAAGCATGATGTGCAAGACTTAGATTGTTAGATCCTTAGTAAAAGATGAACCACAGAAAGATAGGAAGCAGTGTAAACTTATTACACTAATGTACGTAGATCAGAAGAGTGCATTTCTTCCTAAGGAAACATGAGAAAACAAAAGAATAAACTTCTGGAAAGAAATTTCAAAGTACGAAAACAAGGGAAGAGAAAGAGAAGGGGCCACAAACAGGAAAGACAAAAGTTTGGTCATTACCTTATCTATTTAAATATTTAGTTTAGTTATGGGGAACGGGATTTGAGTCCTTTTGGATGTAACAATTTTCTAATTTGTTGATAATCCTTCCTCTCATCTCATATTTAAAATACAGACTTTGCGTGACACTCTCATGAGGCCGATGAAATTTATAGATAGTCTTAAAAGTCTATCCCGTGAAACTGGATGAAAGTAAATCTATTCTACTGAACAATTCAACCATGATGATGCTGACGAAGTGTTATTAGCCACTACCAAAGATATAATATGAGTTGTAAAGGAAACACTTTTTCCAAGATGTGGATGAAGAGCATCTTTGGTAATAGGCAAGAACATGCCGACTTCACAGTGGTTTGAATCAAATAACATACATAAAAAATGCAAGAGGAGAATAATTCACAAAAATAAATAATAGTATGTGAAAACTCACCTTGTTTAACAAGAATACAGCATATGCTGCTTTTGTTGTGTCTTGACCTTCTAAAAACAAGGGAAATTCTACAGGCTTTACATTTACAGAAAGTGCAGTATTCCAAGACAAATCAGAAGAAGTAGGCTCCGCTGAAGGTGCATAGTCATTAATATATGAGCGGGAACCACCCAAGTGCACAGGATAACGCAAGGGAACTTGTAAATAGGATGCAATTAGTGAAACACCCTGCAATGAGCGTACAGGGAGAAACAAGAAAGAATAATTAGGTATGGATAAAATTATTGCCTCAGCAAGAGAAACAAGCTATTTAGACTCTCCCAGGATACTATATTGCTCTATAGCAATATAAAATAACTACAGCATCTTTGAGCAACAAGGGACTGCAGGTGGAAGAACTCAATGCCTATGGTTTGATATTATCAAAAAACAAAATTCACTAAAGAAAAACTTTATAATAAGAAAAGAAATGGAACGCACATGTGCAACATATCCTAAGGCAGTTGCAGATCTCTGAACCTCCTTTTTGTCAGTGAAAAAACTCATCTTTGTAAAAGGAAGCATAGTGAGATGCAGACCTAAAATCGTCAAGGATCCTTGATTAATGGGCTTCGATACAGAATAATTCCCTAGTGAAGACAACAACAAAAGGAACTTAGTATTGACACATCACCAGGCACCAGAGGTTAAATAGAACTCTTGAAAAGATCAGCAGGCTCACACAGCGAGGAAGTCAACATGGTATTCAATACAATATAAGCATAAAGGTAAAAGATATCCAAAATTCCATAATATTCGAGAACATACAAAAAGTTAATTTAATACTAAAGAGAATTAAATAATTGAAGTACACGTGAAGTATACAACAATTATAACTGAAAGAAGGGTGGTGGGATGGGTAATGGTAATCCTTAAGCTGTTTATGAACCATAGAAGACTCAGCCAGCCGACAAAATCTTAAATAACTCAATATTCTTTTGTTCTTCCCTGGTGAAACATCACATTCATACAACCATATTTGAAACGGAATGCAGATCCTGGCATGCCCAATGATAGAGATTTTCCAACATGTTGCAAGATGGAACCGTTCAAGAGAAAAAAGTGCTTGTACTAATGTTCAGTAACCAACAAGAAAAAACCACATGCTGCAATTCATGGCACAATTTTCCTCAACCCATTTTGACCATCAGAAATCTCAAGCAAATAAGGTACCAAATGTAACATGTGTCACTGTGATTCTCAATGATATATGGGGGAGGATAAACATTAACTAAGAATATCATAATACAACATGAACTAAACAGGAAAGAAACATTGGTTACTTGGAGATTGGCTGCCGATTCAAACCATATGTTGGCCTCTATTCCAAAGCGTTTAGTAACCCAAAACTACTTGTACATTACCTAGTCTACTACTGCTTGGATAGGATTCAAGTTCTTGCTCTTGTGCGGGTCCAACCAAGATCTTTACAGGGTAGAGCAATGAAACTTGTGATATCATATATTGTTGCCTAGCTCGAAGCTTCCTCTGCACATTTTGGAGCTTAATGTAACCCCTTTCTTCAGTGAGTAATCTATTTGATTCCTGTCATAAAAAAATAATAATAATCAATCCTGTCATGTCATGTATGAAATCCTACTGGAAAAAGTACATGAAGAGGGACGGAAAGAAATAAGTGAGCAAGAAGGGGACAATTCATGACTACTCAAAGGTATTGATAAAATGAGAATCATTCCCATCTAATCCCCTCATCCACCTCCACCAACTAGGGGGATGGGTGGGTGGGAGAAGGACATCTTGCATTGGAGGGGAGTATATCAAACACCTAAAGCTGAATACGCAGAAAAGTTCTAAAATAGCATAAATTCAACCTTCCTCAAAGCATAAAATGAAATTCCAAAGATAATTCGCATTTAAGTAAAAATACTTCACCTGCAATCGCTTCCTTGCCACAGAAAGTGAGGTACCAGCAACCAACAAGGATCTCACTTCAGTACTAAGCATTTCCTCCCGTTTTTTAGCATCCTCTGTTGCAAGCTTGCACCGCATTGACATGTTCCCAATCACTAATTTTCTCGCCTCTAGTCTCTCACGCATTTCCTCAAGCTCATTCAGTTGATTCAATGACTCAGTTTTGACCTGCACAGCATGTTCCCACCCGCTAATCAGCGGGCTAATTGATTAGGTCCAAGATATCCCACCAAGAGAGAGAGAGAGAAAGAAGAAGAAGAAGAAGAAGAAGAAGGTAAAGACAGTGGTACACACGAAACAATATCAAACTACAAACTACAAACTCCATCAGCTCCATCAAGCTGATGTCACTTTATCAATTCTACCTTTCATTTCTCCTAAAATTAAAATGAAAAGAGAAAAATGCAAATGCAATTTTTAAACCACTTTCCAATGACATGTTTAAATTACAACATAAATCAATTTAAAGGACCCTAAAAACAGAAAACTGAAAAGAAAAGAATTTAAAAGGGGGGAAAGGAATTAAATAGAAACAACAAATATACCGGGTACAAAGGGTAATAAATCCTGAAATAAAAGGGTTTTGATCCAATTAAGCAAAAGCATCCAGCCACATAAATGATAACACTTCCATTTCAACTTGTTGACATAGTAGAAAAGAACTGGATAGTCTCATTTCCAAAAATCAGGACATAAGTAAGTATTCTACTTAGTTTGCCTTACCATTTCGAGGAGCAAATAGAAAGTATAAAGGAACTGAAGTGAATCAACATCATTATTTAGGTACCAAAAATAAATATGTTCTCAGATTGAATATTTAAGATTCTGTTAAGAAAAAAGTTCCATTCACCAAGACAATTCTCATCTCCCTTTCTCCAGCAAAGCTTAACTTATAATTCTTCTTCTCATCTTCTTAATGAAGCAGTTTGAGCAACGCAACAGAATTCTAAATAATCCCAACTAAAACGACTGGCTTTACGAATTCCAGAACCTACACTGCCCGACCTAGTTAACAATTTAAGTGCAGACACCAGAAATCTATTTTCTTCCTTCTCATGCCTATCAGCTATCAAACACAGCTTATAAAGATTCGAAAACCTACACCACAGCGATTCGAGCTTCTGTTCAATGGAAAAATATTATGTATACTGAAAAACTATAACATCATCCAACTATCTTTCAAAATCAACAACATTGATCATAAAACTAAAATTTATTGCATATTACGATTCCTTACTCTCCTACAACTCCTTAGAAAATTTACTGAACATTACTACATCTATAATTCAGAAAACCCCTAAACTTTTCTTGCAATAGTTGATCCCACTATTTTAGAAACTTTATTTCTGCTCTTCTTTTTCCTTTTCCTTATTTTCTAGATCGGGAAAAATTAACATAAAAATTGAATTACTACTCCAAAATTCTAAAATTCAGCTATGCCCCGTTATCATCACTCAACCCACTACCAGCCAACCAACAGACAAAACCCAAATTTCCTTTCCCATCGAAACCCCTTTTTCTCTCATCAAATCCATGTTTTAAACAAAAAAGCCAAAACCGAAATGCTAAAGCACCATAGTTTTCCAAATAAAGAAAGTTCTTCTTTAACTATATTTTAATCAGAAAAAGCCTTACCTGAATAAAAGACTGGAGCTTTTCTTGAAGACTTTGCTTCTTCTCATTAGCTTCTTTAAGGGCAGAAGTTAAACTCCACAATCTAGCGAGCTCATGCTCGAAATCTTCCCATTCAATTACTTTCGCTTTTCCTTCTGCTGCATCGATTTGCTTCGGGTCGGTAATTAGGGTTTTGCTTCGGTCTTGTTGTTCTTGATTTTCCATGAAGATTTGAAAAAGGAAAGGTTTCGATTTTGTAAGTTTGAGAAGAGGTCATAGGTCGACCTCATCGTCCTGGGCCTCGCCCGATTGGAGCTTTTTTTGTTTTCTCACGCCGATCGAATCATTTTTAGGGAAAATTTGTTTGTAAGGGATTATTTTCTGGGGAAAATGCAGGGGAGAGAAGAAGAAAATAAAATTTTGGGGATTTTTTGTTTGGGGAAGGTCAACGGTTTGACGGAGAATGGCAAGCGGCGGTAAAAGAGGACTATTGCTGAGGCAATTCATGTCATTTTGCGACTGTCAAATGCATATAATATTTTTTTTAAAAAAAAGTAAATAACAAAAAGCAGCATGCTCCTCCCAAGAAAAAAAAAACAAAAAGCAGCATGAAATTTGTGGTGGAATACACCTTTAAAAATTGAGTAAAATACCTTAGTCGCCTAACTTTTCCTTATAATTGTTTGTAAATTTATTAATTTTTAAAATAAATATTTTGTTTCAAAAATATAAACATTGTTAATGTTTAAATTTTTTTTTATTCTTTTCCTTTTCCTTACACCGACTGGCCACTTTTGCTTGAGCTCCCTTGAGGAGCCTCATCACTAAATCGAGCTCCCTAGGGAAGTGTCTTTGGTAAGGTAGTTGGATGGAAAGAAATTTAAAACAAAAAAATTTAAAATAAAATATTATAATTTATATAATAATAATTTTTAAAATTAATAAAAAAATAAAATTATCATAAAAATACTATCACATCATAAAATTAACAAAAATATTGATAAGATTTAGGTGTCCAATAAAAATATTTTTTTGAAACGAAATATTTATTTTGAAAATTAATAAATTTAAGTGTAATTATAGTAAAGGGGATTAATGTTTTTTACTTTTAAAAATATTACATGTTTCTAAACCACTTTTTAAATTTAATAATTAACCAATTATTACAAATTAAAAATATATATTAAAAAATAGTATGATTTAAAATATATTCACAATTATCTATATAATATTTGTCATTTTCAAAATCTATATAATACTTGAAAAAAATTTTAAAAATTTTTAAACAATTTATATTTTTTATTACATTCAATTAAATTTTTATATTTTTATTTTGAATCAAATAAATTTTTATAACTAATAAATAATAAATTGTTATTAATTAAAATACTATTTATCATTTTTCTATTCATGTGACTTACATGAAAAGTAAAAATAATAAATAATTTAATTATCATGTCATATTAATATGTTATTTTTTTATTCATTATGATACGTCAAAATGATATGTTAACATTCTACGACATAAAATAACAAATAATATTTTGATTAATAATAGTTAGTAAATNCTTTATTTTTATATTACATTCAATTAAATTTTTATATTTTTATTTTGAATCAAATAAATTTTATAACTAATAAATAATAAATTGTTATTAATTAAAATACTATTTATCATTTTTCTATTCATGTGACTTACATGAAAAGTAAAAATAATAAATAATTTAATTATCATGTCATATTAATATGTTATTTTTTTATTCATTATGATACGTCAAAATGATATGTTAACATTCTACGACATAAAATAACAAATAATATTTTGATTAAGTTAATTATTAGTTATAAGGGTTTATTTAATTCAAAATAAAAGTATAAATATTTTTTTGATTTAAAATAAAAATATAAATTTTTTTAATATAATAAAAAATAAAAAAATTTATTTAATTTTATATAATTTTAAATTTTAAAATATTGTATCTATTAATTATATATTAAAATAATAAAAAATTTGAAACTTAGATAATTTCTTGCAAATATCATACTTCATCTAGTGTTAATACTGCCATAATACTATGTAATAAGTAATTCAATATTTGTGTACAATAATTATAGGTAATAAGTAATTTAATATTTGTGTACAATAATTATAGGACATGCTTAACTTAAAAGTGGTACTAATTTGTCTTGACATATTTCATTAATTATTAGTATATTTTTAATTCACAAAACTCAGTTACATTTACTAAAATTTATTATCTAAGATTTATGTAATAATAATTGATATTATAAATGGTATCTAAACAAATTAATGAATAAAATCTCCTCAGTCGGTCCATAAACAATCTTATCTCAACTAAGATCCAGATTAACTGCCTCGCCAAACACATCCTCAAATAAGTATCTTTCACCTTCCCTCGCCAATAAGGCATCAGAAGGACCCCAACACTATAAAAAACCCAAAAGCCTACTTCCTCCTTGGTCCTTTTTCTTTTTCTTTTTCTTTTTCTTTTTCTTCTGTAGATTTGGAGAAGAGTCAAGAATCTGAAGAGCTTTGATCAATCAATCCATCAATGGCGGGGGTGTCGTTGAAGTGTGGGGACTGTGGGGCACTGTTGAAGTCGGTGGAGGAAGCCCAAGAGCATGCCGAGCTCACCTCCCATTCCAACTTCTCTGAGTCCACTGAAGCAGTTCTCAATCTTGTTTGCTCTGCTTGTGACAAACCATGCCGATCCAAAACAGTATAACATCGCTCTCACTTTTCTCTCATTTGGGTTTCATTTCTAAGTCTTATTTTTATTTTATTTTACTGAATTGGTTTTAAATTGAAAATGTTGATTTTGTTTTGAATTGGGTTTGATTAGAAAGTTTTTCTTCTTCTTGAATTGGGTTTAATTTGAAAGTGTCGCTTTTCTACTGAATTGAGTTGAAATTAAAACTTTTGCTTTTGCATTGAATTGGGTTTAGTTTGAAAGTGTTGCTTTTCTACCGAATTGAGTTGAAATTGAAACTTTTGTTTTTGCATTAAATTGGGTTTAAATTGAAAGTTTTACTTTTTAATTTAATTGGCTGTAAATTGAAAGTCTTGCTTTTGTGCTGGATTAATTTGATTTAAAAGTTGTGCTTTTGTGCTGAATTGGGTTAGTTTGAAAGCTATGCTTTTGCATCGAGTTGGGTCTTTAATGACTTGGCCTTTGTTGGATTAGGGAAAAGTTGAAGATTTATCATTAGAATGTGGATATTTAGATTAAAGGCTCTGGTAAATTTTTGGGGCTTTTCTTATGTGGAAGCTGCCATCGTTGTATAGTGCTTGTGCATCTATTTGTTTACAAACTTGAAAAATTGCTTTTGCATGAACTAGATTTAAGTATAAATATACATGTTAATCTTTTAAGGTCAATTTTATGTTTTGAAAACAAAATCTCAAATGGATTACAACTCTGTGAGACTACTTTTCTGACAAATAAAAAAGTGCATTTGAATTTGCATTTTATGATTGGTGGAGCTTTGCTTCTGTTTCATCTTGAAGGAAAGTGATTTGCATACGAAAAGAACAGGGCATACCGAGTTTGTGGATAAGACTTTAGAGGCAGCAAAACCAATCAGTTTGGAGGTTCCCAAGGTAGCTACAGACTCAGAGGAGGCTGTTGCTGCAGATAGCGGCAGCCAGTCTGAAGGTACATTTGCAAGTGGAGTTTATTTAGAATGTTAGGGAGCAGTTGTTTTGTATTGATTTTCTTATTTTATCTGGAATAAGTCATGGTTCTAGATGATTTTTGTTTTCCTTATGAAGGTATTACCTTCTCATAACTCATTGTTGACTGGACATACTTTGCTCTTTTACAATATATACATACAGATATATATATATAAAATATAATAATATAAATATATTAAATATCTATCTATCTATAGATGAGTGTATGTATGTATGTATGTATTATCTTAATGATTAATTGTTTTATTTTTCTTTTGTTTTGATAGAGATGGTTGTGCCGGAAGTTGACAAAAAACTGCTTGAAGAACTGGAAGCAATGGGTTTCCCTACAGCACGTGCAACCCGTGCTCTTCATTTTTGTGGTAAGCCCATTTAATGTTCTTAAAGTGCTACAGATTACATATTTCTTTTCTCACTTTCCTGGCCGGTTGTGAATATTTACTTTTTGTGTTGGAATGTAAATTTAGCCATCTGTTACTGTGTTTTCTCAATGTCATAACCGTGTTAAAATGTTTTAACTCTGTAATCCAACATGTTTTCTTTGTATAAGAATAATCTGAAAAAAGTGAATTGTTTTCAAATTTCAAAAAATGAAAGTGAACTTTTTCAGTATTCTGTTATAAAATCTCTTGTACCAATAAGGGAAACTAAAGATCGTTTGCGATGAGCATTCTTGATTTTGATACTACAAGCACAAATAAGAGAATAACAATGCTTTCATCTCAAGTTTTACACTGTACAAATAAAGGTGTGAGCTTATGACATCTTTGTTGTTGCGTAAATGTTGGGTTTCTCTTCTGCAGGTAATAATAGCCTTGAGGCTGCTGTGAACTGGGTAGTTGAACATGAGGCCAACCCAGACATAGATCAGATGCCCATGGTATGAAATCTTTGAGCCCTATAGGTAGGGTGGGGTTTGTATCTAAAACCTGTACCCATCCCAAATCTCATAAGTGTTGATAACAGGTCTAATTAGGGTAGGGTGGGTTTGGTATCACCGTAAAACATAGCGATTATCATCGCTATTTGGCTAAGACATTCCCTTGCACTTATGTAGATTTATATTCCCTTGCACTTATGTTGATTTCTCACCTGCATTTGTTTTTTCAGGTACCTGTCAACAGACATGTTGAGGCACCTAAACCTTCTCTTACACCGGAAGAGATGAAGCTCAAAGCACAAGAGCTAAGGTATGGTTTACAAAGTTTCATTCTTCAGTATCATAAAATAGAATGCATGGTCCAGTTGATGGTGATGAAAGCTTCTGTCAGTGCTTTTTCCTACATTCTATTCATCACCTTGGTATAAACCTTGAGTATTCTCCAAAGCTGCAGAATTTAGGTGTCTGATCTCTTTTTCTTTTTATGTTGTGAAAAGTTTGAAAGTTCTGTATGTCTTTAATTGAAGGAATGAGACATTTCAGATATATTTAAAGATGTGATTGTAGAACATTGTTCTCCTGCTTCATATTTATCATTCTTGTAAATAATAGGGAGCGTGCTCGCAAAAAGAAAGAAGAAGAGGAGAAGAGAATGGAAAGAGAAAGGGAAAAGGTGCTTCTTCATCTCATGTTTTATCAATCTGCAGCCTAATATTTGTGTTGAATGTATTTATGGTTCTATACATTGTTTCTTAAGCTGTTTCCTATTCCAACCAGCACTTATTATGTTTGTGCACTGTGTGAACAATTGATTAGTCCCTTTTTAGGAGCATGTCTCATTTTGCTCAGAAGCAGTGATAATTTTAGTTATACCCTTAAAATGTATCGGAGAGCCATAGAAATATATAAATATTTCTTTTAAAAAATTTTATATTCAGAAATACATTAATGCATGTTGGGATAGTTCTTGTGTCATAGATGCAATATATTCTTTTGTCCCATAACTTCCTATTGGTTCACAGTTTAGAAAAATACTATCACTCTAATATCTGCCGACTCCTTATATTATGATTCTGGAATTGGTCAAATATTGTTCTCCTGGGATTGTCCTATTGATAGAAATGTTCACTCGGCTTACTTAAGCAGCATTTATTCTTCTGAATTAGAACATGGGCAGGGACTAACAAATATCATGGTAAACTAAGCCTTTCCCACCACATAGGATTAGTTATATGGATTACATTGCTCTGTTCTGCTATTTAATACCATTTCCTTCGTAAACTCGTGTAAAGAGTGAGGGTTTTTTTTCTATGGTTTTCATTCATTTCTTTGGTCTTCCTTTCACCCTGTTCCCATAGGTATTCTCCATCGAATCACATTTTGCATGGAGGCATTTGTAGGTCTCTTTTTTGTGTCTAAACCACCCTAAATGTGTTTCTGTGATTTGTCTTCAGTGGGTGCAACCTTTACCTTTTCTCTTATGCACTCATTCATAATGTTGTCCATCTTTTATGCCCACACATATATTGTAGCATTTGAATCTCAGTCATGCTCTCTTTATGTGATCAAATTTTGGTAATTGGTTTTCTAACATTCAGTCCCATAAAACATTACTCATCTTATTCGTTTCAAAAAATTTTCTTTTAATTATCAGATAATATCTTAGAGAATAACAGAAGAACAATTTTTTAAGAAAGAATCCCACTCTGTCTCTCTCATTTATGTGTGAGTGGTTTCCATCGTAGTCCATTTTTCTCTGTTTGAAAGAATTCAATTATTTATGCTTTTAGGAGAATTTTACTTGTGCTGATGAACCTTTGGCTTTTATTCTGTATTATTAAATTATTTTTTTCACAAGTTCCCCAAAATTTGCATTGACTGACTGCACTATTTTCTTGGCTATCATTTTTTATTTTATTACATTTGTTTTATTGCTCACTTGTATGTTTCTTCTTACCAGCATTTTGAGTCTATTGTGTGCTAGATTTCTCTCTCTCTCTCTCTCTCTCTCCTTTCCATGAAGCACTTTGTATGATCATTCTAGCCTCGTAAAGCATTTTCCATATGTCTCTATTGTTTCAGGAGAGGATTCGAGTGGGCAAGGAATTGTTGGAAGCAAAGCGTATCGAAGAAGAAAATGAGAGAAAACGGTTAGTCTTCTAGTCTATATTTTTCACTTTCTTTTTCTTTTCTTTGCAATAATTTAATTTAATTTTAATTGGATGGTTTTTGTTCTTTTGTTCATTTTTTGCTTTCTCAGATTGTTGGCCCTGCGGAAAGCAGAGAAAGAGGAAGAGAAAAGAGCTAGGGAAAAGATTCGTCAGAAATTGGAAGAGGACAAGGTTCTAATTATTGCTTTCTATGTTTCCTTTTTGACCAACACTATTGATAAGTATCCAACACTAATAACTTGATCACATTTAGCAGCTCACAGGAACAATGGAAAAAAACTATGTTACTATTTTTACATGAACTTGTCCCATAGTTACTACATGTTGTTTAGAAGAGGCTGTTAATTGTTACTTGATTCCCTTATTGGGGTCTGTTAAACAAATTTATATTTGTCTCACAGGCAGAGAGAAGGCAGAGGCTTGGGCTGCCACCAGAAGATCCTGCTGCTGTGAAACCTTCTGCACCTGTTGTGGAGGAGAAAAAGGTATTGCGTTCTGAATAACTATGTACCCACTATTGAGCAAAAAACTATGTACCCACTGCTGTAATGTAAGATTTTGTTGAAAGTGTTCTTGAGTTGGTGTCTTTGTTTAAGTGTTATTCAATTGTACAACTCCTTGTTTCTGTTTTGCAGAGCTCATTGCCAGTTAGGCCTGCCACAAAGTCAGAGCTAATGCGAGAGTGTTTGCGATCTCTCAAGCAAAATCACAAGGTAAATAAAATTTTTAATCTTGATCATTCATTATTGACATCTAAGAAAATCCAATTATCAATGTTCTCTTTTAGATTGATGACTTTCTAGCACTTTTCCCTGGTGTCATGCAGTGTTTCTACATATATTGTTTTAATGTTGTTTAGGCTGCTTGTAGAGTAATGTGGTGGCCCCTACTGTGGAAAATCTTCAAGTAGAAGTGCTAATGGTTGATGTAGAATATTTGATTGAAAACTATATCAAGAAAGAAGGGAAAATCTTCCATTCATACTGTTCTACATTGTAAAGAGATTTCTACTCAATGTAGCCTTGATCTCCAAACGAGCACAAGTCACCTTTACTCAAAGAGTATGGTCATAAGCTGGAATAATGGTTCATTTGGTCAACGCTTTCCGCATAACATAACTTTGGGTAGAAATAAAAGGTAGAAGGAAAGAAACCTTTTTACTCTAATAGGTAGGCTGCAGCACCTTCTTTTTTTTTATTGCAGGCTAGCCATTGGATGAGACAATCTCCCATTGTTCCACTTTTTATTCCCACTGAACATAGCCTTCTTCTTTACTTTTATTGATGGAGGTTTCAATCCAGGATGGTGTAGTTTGTACATCAACTCAATATCAATGTATGGTGTTGTCATTTTATATAGGTCTAAGTTGAGGTAGATAATATTGGGTTGTAAACAAGACATAAAATATTCCTGATACAACCCTGTGGAAGTATCATGTGCCTCTTATTTGCAACATCAATTCCAGGGTTCTTTTTTGTTTCTTTCCATGCCATAAAATTATGTCACTTAAGTCAAAAGGTTATAGCACCTTTGAGCAGATTATTGTCTTGGCCTAACTTTTGCTTCTATCTTTTTTACTAGGATGATGATGCCAAAGTGAAGAGAGCATTCCAGACTCTTCTTACATACATAGGAAATGTGGCCAGGAATCCTGATGAGGAGAAATTTAGAAAAATTAGACTGAATAATCAAACTTTCCAGGTAACAAATTGAACTGAATACTATATGATATATAAATTATAACATCGAAATCAAGTATATGCATGATTATTCATATATATTTAAACTTTGTTGAAACTAAGTATTATATGCGTGAAGTGTGATTGTTTTCTTGCTCTCTCCCCCTCTCTCTGTCTCTCCCTCCTCTGTTATGTTCCTAGTTATTTTGGTATTCTAATGAGGCTGTCCTCCTTGTCTGGGCGCTTATTTTCTGAATCCCTTGCAATTAACTTCTGCACAGTTTAAATTTAAATACTCACATCTCATGATTATGTGTTAACTAATTGTGATTCTGGTCTTTGTTGTTTCATTCTGCTGTATTAACAGGATAGAGTTGGTTCTTTAAAAGGTGGTGTTGAGTTCTTCGAGATCTGTGGGTTTGAGAAAGTTGAAGGAGATCAGTTCCTGTTTCTATCAAGGGACAAGGTTGACATGCAAGTGCTGAACTCAGCTGGGTCTGAGCTGAACTCTGCCATAAATAATCCCTTTTTTGGGGTGCTTTAAGTCGAAATAGATTCATAAACTGTAAAATGTTTTTTCACTCTGAAAAAGACGACAAAAAGTTATACATTTATATCTTTTTAGTCTACATTTAGTTGTTTTCTTTTTTCTTTTTTTCCTTGGTTTTTGTTGAGATATGTTGTTAGCAATGAATTCAACTATGGACAAACTGAGATTTCTCCACTCATACCTTCAAGTAGCAGGCTTTCGTTAATGGTTACGGAACCTCAATAATTGCCTTACATGTTTGCGATAATTTTCTTTTAAACTTTTAATCTTTTCAAAGGGGAGAAATGGGTAAGGGAAATAGACTTCTATGTTTTCCCTGAAGCTTTTGAAGTTGATCAATGAAGAACTCAAAATAAATCAGCCTACAAATACCTAGTGAGAGATGGTGGGAAAATGGGTTAATAAACCATCAAACTGGAAAATGCTGCAAACCTTTCAACTCAACTTTTAGGGTATGGGCCAATGGTATTCGTATGTCTCCGCAAGCTAAAGGTGCTGTCCCTGGGAAATTTAAAACTCATTTATATATAAAGTATAAAGGGGCAGTTTGTTCTTATCGATGGCACTTCTTTCGAAACTGATATAGTCATAAGCCAACAAAGCCCCTAGCCTGATGACAACACTTTGAAATGAAAAGTCTTCGGCTTCTCTTTGAACGAAACTCTTCTCCCGCCAAAACCAACTCTTCCTCCTCCTCATTCAAGAAGCCAAAGCCTCCCATCTCTCATGGCTCATCATCATCATCATCATCATCTCAAGATCCCCTCAAAACCCATTTCGCCTCTCTCATCCAATCCTCCGAAACCACCCTCCAACTCCGCCAAATCCACGCCCAAATCTTCCGCCGCAACCTCTCTTCCAGCTCCAACCTTACTACCCTCCTAATATCCGCCTCTTCTTCCCTCAAATCCATCCCTTATGCCATCTCCCTTTTCAACCATTTCCACCACAAAAGCATATTCCTTTTCAACGCCTTGATCCGTGGCTTAACGGACAATTCCCTTCTCGAATCCTCAATTTCCCATTTTCTTCTCATGTTGAGCCTTAGAGTTCGCCCTGATAAACTTACATACCCTTTCGTGCTCAAATCCATCGCGGGTCTGGGTCTTCGCTGTCTTGGTTTGATCCTTCATGGAAGAATAATAAAATCTGGGGTTGAGTTTGATTCATTCGTTCGCGTTGCACTAGTTGAAATGTATGTGAAACTCAAGGAATTGGGTTTCGCGTTGCAGGTGTTTGATGAAAGTCCTGAGAGAAACAAGAGTGGGAGTATATTGTTGTGGAATGTGTTGATTAATGGTTACTGTAAAGACGGGAATTTGGGGAAAGCGATGGAGCTTTTTGAGGCTACGCCTGAAAGGAATATTGGGTCTTGGAATAGTTTGATAAATGGGTTTATGAGAAATGGGGATTTGGATAAAGCAGTGGAACTTTTTGATGAAATGAAGGAGAAGGATGTGGTTTCTTGGACTACAATGGTTAATGGGTTTTCACAGAATGGAGATCATGAGAAGGCTTTATCCATGTTTTTTAAGATGTTGGAGGCCGCCTTGAGGCCAAATGATCTTACTCTTGTTCCTGCTCTTTCTGCTTGTGCTAAAATTGGTGCACTTGAAGCTGGAGCGCGTATCCATGATTATGTTTTGGAAAATGGTTTTCGGTTGAATAAAGCAATTGGTGCTGCTTTGGTTGATATGTATGCAAAGTGTGGGGACATCCAGTCCGCAAGTAAGGTTTTTGATGAGACAAAAGAGAGGGACATTCTTACCTGGAGTGTCATGATATGGGGTTGGGCAATCCATGGATATTATGAGCAAGCTATCCAATGCTTCAAAAAGATGATGTTTTCAGGTGTGACTTTGTAATTTTTATTAAGCTCAATTCTTTATTCTAATCTCTCTGCATAAACTCAAACTTGCCATGTTTGCAGGAATAAAACCTGATGGTGTGGTCTTTCTTGCCCTCCTGACTGCATGCTCACATTCTGGGCAAGTAAATCTCGGGCTTAACTTCTTTGACAGTATGAGGCTTGACTATTCCATTGAGCCAACCATGAAACATTATACACTGGTTGTTGACTTGTTAGGCAGGGCAGGCCAGCTGGATGAATCGCTAAAGTTCATCCAAAGGATGCCAATGAGTCCTGATTTTGTGACATGGGGAGCACTTTTTTGTGCTTGTAGGGCTCACAAAAATATTAAAATGGCAGAACTAGTTTCTCAGAATCTCCTTCAGCTTGAACCTAAACATCCTGGGAGCTATGTTTTCTTGTCAAATGTTTATGCTGCAGTTGGGAGATGGGAAGATGTGGAGAGAGTAAGAATGTTAATGCAGAACCGAGCTGTCGATAAAGATCCAGGGTGGAGTTATATTGAAGTTGGTGGAGAAATGCATAGTTTTGTAGCTGGTGATCATGCTCATAAGCATGCAAGAGAGATATACCTGAAATTAGAGGAAATAGTGGCTGGTACAAGACAACATGGATACATGCCTGAAACTGGGTGGGTACTTCATAACATTGAGGAAGAAGAGAAGGAAGATGCATTGGGAAGTCACAGTGAGAAACTGGCGCTTGCTTTTGCTTTAATCCGCACTTCTCCGGGAACAACCATCAGGATAGTAAAGAACTTAAGAGTATGTGGGGATTGCCATTCTCTGATGAAATATGCTAGTAAGATGAGCCAAAGAGAAATAGTATTGAGAGATATAAAGCGATTCCATCATTTCAAGGATGGGGCCTGCTCATGTGGAGATTATTGGTGAAATGGTAAGTGCCAGTAGCATTATATCTGCTTTGCTGTCAATAACACATCATTTTTTCTACTTGGTTTATTTAAAATAAACTCTTTATGCAAATGCTGGATGTAGCTAAGTACATCACAACTAAAAAACTTGTTTAGTAGCATGTATACGGTTGAGCTGATGCCAACTTAGTAATTTATGGACTCTCCAGCACTACATGATATTTACCCTTCATGTTGTGGAAAGAATTGAAGGAATTGGTGCTCACTGGATTGTTATGACACATAGATGTTAGGTTAATGGTTCTCTTGACTGGTATCTTCCATTCCTCAAGGTCCAAAAGGTGTTTCTTCTGCTTGTCTAAAGTCTAAACCTAACAGCAAGATTAATGAACCTTTAGAACTTCGCACATTTCATTACATGAATGACTGGATGTTTCGTGCTCAACTTATTTCATGGAAACAGTACAAAATATATCTATTTCTCCAGATTGATACTGTTTTCAGGTTTCATCTCCCTCTGTTTTGGCTTCTGAAGTGTTTAGGTCGCTGTATCCCCCAATATCTTGTTGATTGCATAACTTTTGTTTTTCCACTTTACCTAAATGGTTGAAATAAAGTCCTTCTGCATACCATCAATGCCTTTGCCTCTATATGGTAGCTTTCTTCAATTTTGTACCTATTAATTGTGTTACTGTTTCTTTTATGATCTAAACTAGATAGCATATTCATTTTGAATCTTCAACCTCACATCCATGACATAATGCACCATAGGTGAAGGCATAATCTTACTTCTAAGCTTGAGATCGACCTTTTACAATGCAGGTACTTCAGGATGACTCAAATTGTATGTGAGCAAGATTCAAGAACTAAGGCTTGAATTCAGAAGGACAGGTTCTCTCATGTTATAAAAGTTCCTCCAAAAGGTTAAACATTGACAAGGTTCAACCATGAGTGGCCCACCAAAACATGCTTGGCCAAACACACACCAATTACATGTCTGATTCCACAACTGTGAATGTAAACTGGGGTAAATCGTAAATCTAACTCTACTTAGATAAAAAAATTATCTATCTAGATTGGTCCCTAATCTTTTAAGTGAAGGATAGGGGGAGATTTTGGGTTAAATGCTCTTCTTAATCTGTTCTTGAGGATAGATGACACCAATTCTGAAGATAACACAGTCCTTCTAAGAGGTACTAATGGATGTTTGGTGCATATTTGAATCTGTTTAATGGCTAACGTTAATTGAATCATTTCTCATTTGCAGGTGACCCCATCCTCTAATATGCCTTGTGGAAGGAAGTATTGTTGCAACTTAACCATCAGTAACTTCCCCTTCCAATGAGCCTCAGATCATGTCACATCTTTGCTATGGCGAAATTCAGGCAAACCTGTTTAGTGGGTTAAGTAAGACAATCCTCTCAAGTTTACAAGGGGTTAAAGCACAAAGAAATCGGAAACAACATTTTAAGGATTAGAAATGAAACAAGGAAGCTTGTGAAAGACTGCTTACCCAAAGTGAAACAACGGTATAATTTGTGAGCTGATTTTATTGTTCTTTTATTCTAAATTCATTTATTGGGCTATTTGCATGCATCAAGTGCCAGTTTCTAGAAATTTACAAAAATTGGTTCAGTGGAATTCCCAATACATCAATTTTAGTTCTGTGCTTTTGTTGCTAAATTATGAGAAACTATTATCTTTGTAGCAGGTTCTAATCTAACAAAAAAAATATATGTTAGATTCGATCATCCCAATCCTGTCAGTTTACCAGAGCATTACAGCATGAAAAATGGACTTTTTTCAACTATATTCCAGACCAACAAGATTGTATGAATCTCACTGAAGCTGATGGGAATCATTCATATGGAAGTAGAGCAGAACCAAAGTCCAAACCAATGAATACAATCTTTTGCATCATCAAAGTCCTCAAAACCCAAACAAAAGAACATAGATTTTCACATTGAAAATTTTGATGCATATCCATTCGAAAATGCCCCACCTTCTCCCTTAAACAATGTAATAATGTGGAATCTGATGACCAAAAAAGGTTGTATCGTCAAAAACCACAATCCGAAAGGATTATGGGCCCAATGTTTCTGTGCCTGTGTGGCTGCAGACATGAACAGCCTGATAATTTCAAAAGCAACAGCTAATGTTGAGGATTGGACGTCTTGCTTTTGCTTGTTGTGAACTCTTTGTTACTGGATTTTTCACATGGCTCGGACGTCGAAGGTATCTGCCTAGCTGTAATATTTGTGGCAACCACGGGGCTTGTCTGGGGGATTCTAATAAGCCTAGTTCAAATCCAACTCGGCTCAATTGTTGAGTGTCATGTATTTTACATTAATAAAAAATAAATAAATTTGAATTATATAAATATGAATTTTCTTTCAATTATTAGATATATTTTTTAAGTTAAAATTTTGAATTTTTGATAAGTGATATCATACCTTTCTCCACCTATCATCAAATCAATTATCATTTATTAAATTGGATATGAGTCGATTATTACTTATTCAAATTAAAATTTAATTAATTTTAAAATAAAAAAGAATGAATAATTATATAAGGAAGACAAATTGATTTGAGTCGATTGCCATTTATTCTAACTAAAATTTAATTAATTTCAAAATAAATAAAAAGTGAATAATTATATAAGTAAGATATATTTTTATATACAAATGGACATTAAATATGTAAAAAAATTATCAATTTAATTAAATTTTCAAATCCTAATATTAAAATATCTAAACTTGGTTGAATTCGTTACTCATCCTTTTAAACTTTATGTTAAATTTGATAATAAGCTAGTCGAATTTGAATAATTTAGAGGTAAATTGACTCTTTGTTGTAATAGCTTTAGTCTCATTAAAAGAGTTAGTACAGAAATTAATATGAATTAAATTCCAAAACTTTCAGGAATTTCTTAAACTGGAAAATCTCCAATATTTGCTGTTCATCCCCAAGTATATCAATACCAATAGATGAAATATTTTATGTCCATATCAAGGAAAAATTGTGTGGCAATTTGATGACATTTCTAACTATTTCCCATTTGGCAATATAGAAAATACAGTGAGTACTTTGAAATTGAATTGGATCTATGATGTCATGGATCAACTCATTAATTAATTTCAGATAGGAAGTAATTAATGTGGCATTATGTTTGATATAAATTTTTTTTTTGGATATGTTGATATAAATTGAAATATGAAAGTTACAACTAATAAAAGGAAAATGTTTTCTTTTTTTCTTAATAATCATAATGGTTTAAAAACTCTATGAAATATTTTAAAAATTTAGATAAATTTTAAAAATTTAGATAAATTTTAACTTTTTATTACATTTTAATTAAATTCTTTTATTTTATTTTAGATTATATAAATCTTTATATGTAATTGATTAATTATTATTAATCAAAATATTATTTGTTATTTTATATTCGTGTAATGTTAATGTGATTGATATGAAAAGAAAAATACTATATGATTACATCATTATATCACATTAACTTATTACGTTATCATTTATTATAATATGTTAATATGTTATATTAACATTACGTGATATAAAATAATAAATAATATTTTGATTAATAATAATTAATCAATTGTGGATTATAAGAGTTTATTTGATTAAAAGTAAAAAAAAAAAATCTTAATTGAAGGAGAAAAATAATAACTTGTTTTAAATTTTTTAATAATTAAAGTTGTTTTTAAAAAAATTATTTTTCTAATCAAGTAAGTCAGATATTTGTCAGTTCTTCATTGGTCCTTGACACCTCTATAGCATTGTGCTGTCACTCCATCTCTGATTTCACCTCCTCTCTCTCTCCACGAAGAGAAGAGGAGAACTAGAAGAAAAAAAAAGAAAAAAAAAGGAAAAAACTCACATCTTCAACTCGAAATCAGTCCCTCAAAAATTCTCCTACTTTAGACTCCCAATTTTCACAACAAATTGCACGACCTGCTTTTAAAAATTCACAAATTTATTTTTAGAAATAGAGAGCAAATCTCGATTCCAATCTTGAAATGGTGAGGAAGCGAGTACCTGATTGGCTCAACAGTTCGCTCTGGTCCACAACTCCCAGTGACGATCGCTTCCAACGCTACTCCCCTTCTCCCACCACCGCCACCGCTGCCGTTTCCGAGCCAGCTGTTCAGCCTCCGGTTCCAGTGCCTCCTCCCGCGGCAGCGTCAAGACCTCAGTCCTCTCCTACTCCAAAATCCGAAATTAGAGATCCAGTTAATGATAATAGTGACAATGATAGTAATGATAATGATCAAAACGGCAGCTCTTCTGACGTTTCTCCTGAGGATATCTCTCGCCAGGCTCAGCTCTTGGTCGAGGTTTTTTACTGATTCTCCATATTTTTAACTGATTTTCTTTCCTTCTTCTTCTGCTTCTATTTTATTTTTAATTTTTCCTTTTTTGTTCTGTTAGTTGTCAAAGAAGGTGGTAAATATGCGGGAATTGCGGAGGATTGCGTCGCAGGGGATTCCTGATGGTGAAGGAATCAGGTCTACTGTGTGGAAGGTAGGATTTTTTTTTTTCCTTTTTTTTTGTTTCGCTGCTGAGAAAATTGAGAAATGTGGAATTTTTAGCTGGGATGCATTTCAAATTTGGTGTTTTTTTCTGGATTAATAGGATACGATTTGTTTGGTTGTTGTGGCAGTTGTTGTTAGGTTACTTACCACCTGATCGTGGGCAATGGTCGTCTGAATTAACTAAGAAAAGGTCTCAGTACAAGCATTTTAAGGAAGAGCTCTTGATGAATCCTGTAAGTGATTTTCTTTAACTTTTGCACGATAATATAGTGTACGGACTGTGTACACTACTATGACTGTATGCAATCTGTTCAAATAAGTATGATTAGTTTCTTTGATTAATGCTAATGTAAAACTTTAACAAGCGTTTTTAAAGCATTAAGTGGATAAGAACTGAAACAAACTGAGGCTGGCAGATAGCTAGAACATGGAGCTGACTATTTTAATAAGTGAGAAATTGAAATTTAACCCTCTCTTGGTGACTGTACAGTTGCAATTTCTTTCATTTGATAGATCATTTTTTCCCTCCTAACAATAAAATGACTTTGCTTGAGTTTTTTTTTTTTCTCCATTTTTTGGATTATCAGCTCAAAAAGTAGTGTTATCTTGTGTGGCTGCTCTCTTTCTCCTTTTCCTTTTCTGTACGAGTTCTGGATTTCTGAATGTTTCTGTGGCTAGTCAGTCAGAAATCACAAGGAGGTTGGAGAAGTCCACGGGTTGTGACAATGATGAGTCAAAATCTGAAAGCCGTGGTCCGCTGTCAAGATCACAAATAACTCATGGAGAGCATCCTTTGAGCCTTGGGAAGAGCAGCATCTGGAATCAATTCTTCCAGGTATCTTGTTAGGGTCATTTGGTAATCAGTTTTTGAAAGCCATACTTCATCTTATGTGTTTTATCTGTTGAATGCTTTAAATTTAGATTGTATAAACTTGGCTGAGTCACTTCTCATGAAATTAGTTCATTTATTTTCATCAGAGCCTGACGTCTAGTGCATATTTGACAAAAGATTGAGGGATAACAATTAGATACACAAAAGCGAAAAAAACAATGGAGTATAGAGTTAATGTAAAAGTACTACTGTGTTTCATATTTGAATGACTGAATAATGTCTTGCACAGGGGACATCCTAATTCTTTGCAATTGGCAAAAATAATCCTCATGCATTCCAGTAAGAAAAACATCTTTCCTGTTTGAAGTCTAAGTTTTAAAATGTGGGTCACTCTAGCTTTCTGCAGACAAATACTTTAATGGTAGTTATTTCAGGGGCAGTTTGCACTACCATGCAGCCTTTAGAATGTTAGCATTGCAGTCTCTATCATTTACATTAAAGCTTTAATTTACTAAGAATAATCAAGTCTATTTTGTATTAGATTATCTCTATTATTATTAGAGGCTGGGATTTGGTATTTATAGTTGTTAATGTTTTTTAGCATTGTAGTAAGAAAGATAAGAGGATGCTAAACTTCTGATTGAGAACATCCCTAACGAAAGTGAAATGAGGGGAAAAAAATTTTTTTATGCAGCTTTTGGCCAGCTGGTTTCAGGTCAATGCTTAGTTGAGTGTCCTGCAACTTGAGTATTATTTCCAGGTTTTTATACAAGCGTATACATGACAGCAATGCAGAGGAGTTTTGATTTTCAATTATTTATAAATTCTGTCAATAATGTTTGAATTTGTACTTAGAATTTTCCTGATTTAGCAGCCTTGGGAAAAGAGGGTTTTTTCCCTTTTGGTTTGCTTTGGCCTTCTTGGAATTTTAGTCATGTTGTTGTTGTTGATGAGCCCAATTATTTAAAATCTCTTCTTTTGAAGTTCAATATAGAGAAGGTCTTAAGTATAAGCATCTTACTTGTAACTAGTGAACAAAGTTTTTATTGATCTCCAACTTTTTTTTTTTGGTATATTCCTAGGACTCGGAAATCATTGAACAGATTGACCGAGATGTGAAGCGCACTCATCCAGACATGCACTTCTTCTCTGGGGACTCACAGCTTGCAAAGTCTAATCAGGTATACATCATCTTCTTTCTTTTGTTCTTTCATGTGCTTTTATTCTTTTGCTCTTTTGGACTTAAGTTTTGATATGAATTGAAGTCATTGCTGACTTACATGTACCTTGCATATTCAGGATGCATTGAGAAACATATTAATCGTATTTGCCAAGTTAAATCCGGGTATAAGATATGTTCAAGGGATGAATGAAATCTTGGCACCTCTATTCTATGTTTTCAGAAATGACCCTGATGAGGAAATGGCGGTAAGAAGATCTCATATCTTCCCTATCCAGTTTTTTTCTGTTAATCTCTAACATGCTTGCATCTTGTCTTTAACAACATCTTACTTTTTTGGAAACATTATCTAACTATAATTGTCTTTCAGTGTTCGTTTGGTGTCATGCCATTTCTACCTTTGTGTGTGTCTCTGTTGTTCTTGTGGATGCCGCAGTTTTTTTTTTTTCTCTTTTTTGGTAAAAAAAGAAAAAAGAGTCACATACAAAAGTGAGGTGATTGTTTTGACTATTCATGTATTTTAATATGGAAGCAAGTTTCAGAAAAGGATATAAACAAGAAAATATACTTTTCTCAAAAATAAAAGACCGAAGGAAAATGAACCTTAAGATGTGGAATGAACAGTCTTTACAGCTTATGTCCAAGTCTTTCTGGTTTGAATCCCTAAAGTAAAATGTCCTTGGTTCATTATTAGTATTAATGTCTTTTTTCAGCGTCAAAGTTGTTGGTGCAACCTAAAAGGGGTGGTTTTTCATCTGGAACCTTCCTGTTTGTCCAGCTTTAGGACATACATTTCCTTCATCTAGTGAAGCTCTCAACAACCTAGCTTGCCAGTTTCTTTCTTGTTATTTCTGTCTAAAACTCCATTGCCCCCAGCTCTATTCCTTTTCTTGTCCCAAGCAACCCAAAAAGTTGTTTTGAACAAAACTTTCAAATATATATGGAGCTTGTGGAAAACAAAATATGTTGATGTTCTTTTATCATCATTGACTTATCTGAGTTAGAAATTTTGTATGCCAAAAAATCTCTGGAGTATAAGTGTCTACAAAGTACAGATAGCTATAGAGCAATTACATGGCCAATAACCGTTGTAAAAATAACATATATTAATTCCATTGTCATTATGATTAAAGTCTGGTTAAAGGTACTGTTATGTGAATGCAATGCATTATTATTTTCTTCATCATTTCCCATATTTAAGTTCTGCAGGCCGCTGCTGAAGCCGACACATTCTTTTGTTTTGTTGAGTTACTGAGTGGATTCCGTGATCATTTCTGCCAGCAACTTGACAACAGCAATGTGGGAATCCGTTCCACAATTACTAAGTTGTCACAGCTTCTGAAGGAACATGATGAAGAGCTTTGGCGTCATCTGGAGGTCACAACTAAAGTAAGATATCATTGTAAAAACTAAACATCTTCCTGTAGAGTATAGGTGCTATTTTTCGATATCCTTCTTGTCTTGTTTTTTTTTTCTTGACTCATGCTGCCTCTTACCACCAACCCTACATCCTGCACAACGACCCTCGGTGCACCCCTTTCCCCCTTGTCATTTCTTCCCTTCTTGCCAAGGCAATTAGTTCAGCTTAATGCTAACTACTATGTATAAATATCACAGGTCAACCCCCAGTTTTACGCATTTAGGTGGATTACTCTGCTCTTGACACAGGAATTCAATTTTGCTGACAGCCTTCACATCTGGGACACACTTCTAAGTGACCCTGAAGGACCTCTCGTAAGATTGCAATTTTTACCTCTCTGTAGTTTTTTTCTTGAAGCTTGTTGGACCAATTATTCCAATTACTATTATTATTTTTATTATTATTTAACTCATTGGGAAATTAGGGGAGGAGATGGGTGATTCCAGGTTTGAACCTAAGATTTGGTGTGTCATAAGTTGCTGGTTACTGCCAAGTCAAGGGGTGTTTGGCCATATCATTAGGTTTAATTTGGGGATAGGGCGGTGAGGACACCAACCATTGATTATGTGATTTAATTATATGATCCAACTTATGCAGTGATATTATGCATTTGTATGGTTAACTGATATATTAAAATTAGGATATTTTTTCGGCTACGTATTTATGATGACAATTGCAAACCTTAAATTTGAAGTGTTTGCTCTAATAACTGGTTCCGGTCATTTAGGATGATTGTGCAGAATTTTAACTCTCTTTCTTGAAATTTGTTTGAATGTTGTTGGGCTGATGGCTTTCCATAGTTACAATTTGTAATTGGTTTCTTGACTGTTTGCATGCTACCTCTGCTTTTACATGGATCAAAATATGCATGATTACAGAAGCTTGGGGATGATTACTAGTTACATGTATTTGCAGGAGACATTGCTTCGGGTATGCTGTGCAATGCTGATTCTCGTTCGAAGGCGCCTACTAGCAGGGGATTTTACTTCTAATCTTAAACTTCTCCAAAACTATCCCTCGGCAAATATCAGCCATTTGCTCTACGTTGCCAACAAGCTGCGCACGCAAGGCTCAGGCTAAACCTTATTAACCACGCATTTTGTCTCAACCCTTTTTCCTTGGTTTCAAAAAGGTTAGTGCTTGTAAATTGGTGGGGGTGTAAATTGGTTGGCAGTCACAGCTAACATTTAGGGAGAACATTTCTCTCTATTTCTGTTCCATTATTATTATTTTTTTATGTTGGAAGTAATGTATTTGTTTCATTCAGGATTGGTTTTGCAGTAAAAGTTTTTGTTTCTGTAACATTGCATTGCTTTCTTTTGAAATCGTTTGGTTGTCATTTGCTTTGATCTTGCTCTAATTAGATTTTTCATGACTCTGTGTGGTTAAAGTAATTATCCTCAATTCGAAACTTGAAATGAGATAATTTTATAACCTTAAAACAGATACATTCTATTTTATTTGATAATAATTTTATTTATAATGGTAGTGGTTATTAACGTGGCCTTACATTCATTTTCATAAAATCTATTTAAATACAAGACAAGATGTAATGGTTTTTTTCAAACGAAACCACTCTTTCACACTAATCTTCTTTTTAACCAAAAATAAATAGATTAATTAAAAGGTGCCAAAACAAAAGAATAACTTTTCTGTTTTTTCATAAAAAGTAAGTATGTGTACCGTGTGCCACTGCCACCAGCCCATGACCCATTAGGCTGAAATTTTGTGATCTGCCGATCTATGGGAAACTCCTAGCATATCAAATCAATCTCTAATCCAGGGAGAAAGTTTTAAACAATTTAGATTCAGGGTAAAAATGGCGATGAAGGTAAAGGGCATAGCCACCATTTCTCTACAATCTGTTTCCTTTTCTAAACATTCTACTTGTGCTGTTGTTAATGACGGATATGTCAAAATGGGTTCGAGTCTGATCAAAGCTAAGCTAAATGCAAAACTGGATCCCTCAAGAACAAGGTACCTCATGTTGAACCGAGTTCATTCAACTCTGACATGTATCCAAATTGGATACAATGCCTAGTTCTGGTAAAATTTGAAATAGTTGGTGGTTTTGGGAACGATGGATTGAACGGCAGAGTCTGGTTCATCATTCCAAACAGATGTATTATTATTGGCAACAGGGTGCAAATGCGTTGAACTTTAATTATACTTAAAGTTCGTCCAACGATAGCTGCTTTTTCCAGTAGGAATGCCGGATTAGGTGAACGTATAGAACCAATTGAGGGCTTTTTCAGAATATGATTTATAAAATTAAAATGATTTTTCTTGAAGGTTCTCAATCTTAAATAATTACTTGGTCTGACAGCTTAACATACTAATTCAAAACTTTCTGCGTTTCGATTAATTGGTCATGTCCCTGTAAAAGTTCGTTTTTGATTAAAACTTGGTTCATGAAGCAATCTATGTTTTATCATTTGGGTATAAGTAATTTATTGTTTATTAGTAGGAACTTTTTAACTTTTGTGTGTTTTTCCAATGGCACTGAAGCAGTCTACATTTACGCAAGGATTCAACAGAGGGGCAGTAGAATCTTGAATGGCTTTCCAGGTATTATTTTTCAGCCAGAAGACCTCAGCCTTGGTAAGGCTTGAGTCATCTGTGTGACAGCTCCCACCTCTTCTAACTCTGTAGTCAAGGCTACCATAATTAACTTAATATGGATTGGTATTGAAGGGAAGTAATGAATAAAAAGCATCATCTCTCTTCTCAACAACTTTTAGGTCAATCGGATATAACACAATAACGGAGGAGGCTTTTTCTCATTTTCATATTTTTTTTAGGGAAAAATGCAGTGCCAGAGTTCAGCAGTAAAACAACACAAACACGTTTGCGATACCTTCTCAATTACAAACTTGGTCCATGTACTCCAACCAATTTGCTCCTATCACCTGTCAGCATAGTCCAACCTGCAAGTAAAAAGAACCTGCAGAACCAAATGATCTTTTAGCATCCCATGGGAAATGTTCAGAAATTAATCATTGCCTCCTCTATCTATTCAAAGTGGTTTCTGTGAAACATCTTTCATATTTAGCTTCCCTGCCCACTCTAATTGAAAACTCAAGGATTATATATGGACTAACAAAAATTACTTTGCATAAGAAACAGATATCAGTTCTGATGATTACCTGAACAGCTCAATGAAGCCAGACAAACCAATTCCTTTCTCTAGTTTCTAGGAAGATATATATACCATAGCAAAAGTCTGAAACAAAATTCTATCTTTCTGTTCTACTTGTTGAATTTGTTTCCGCCAAGGCTTCTAGGTCACCGCTCTCTTCATTCCCCAACCGGCTGTCTAAAATTTCCAAGACATTATCCGGTGGGCATTTGTCACCAGGATTTTCAGGTGACACTTGACAGAAGCATTCTGGCCAAGAATTTGTATAAAAAGATTCAGGTGGCACCCGCTTGTGAGGCCCACCAAAGTTTGTTTTAAGCATGACACGCCTAACAGCTTGTTCAAAACCAGCTGTTCGTCCATTCTCTCGATTAATAAATATTGGAGCAAGCCCTTTTCTGTCAGGTCTAATTGTAGTCCGAAAGCCATAATATAGTCGGTGACCTAGCAGATTGTTGGCAAAGTTGCTTGGTCCATCATAAGTTGGCATAAAAATGTCAGAAAGAAGACAGACCATGTAATCAACAGCAGAGCCTAACAACCCCCAGGTGTTCGCAACTAGTTCCTCTGAAGAGTCTACAGAACTGTGATTTTCAAGGCGAGGGAACAGAGCTCGAAATGGTTTCATAAATCGCTCTCCACCAAATAGTTCACCAGCTGCTAGGTACATCCTGGTAGAATTGTCAAATCCCATAGCACGCAAGACAAGTCCAACCTGCAGTTTGAACAGTCATTATATATATAAGCACCAACTCTCTCTTGCTACTCTCTGTATGGCTAGATAGATATAAAGAGATAGAGTGAGAAACCATGGGAGGAATGATGAACAAGATAGGTTACCTCCTCTGGAGTTAGTGGGCATTTCCCAATGGCCCTTCTTTCTTCATAAACAAGTCTTTTCTCTGCAAAATTTTCCTTTCTATACTTCTTCAATATACTTTGCTCTTGTGGGTTAAATATATCAAAGCACCTATAAACCATCCAAGCCCATCAGCCAATCAAGGTTGATATGCATATGATGGCATATATTATGTCAACATATGTATTTTGGTCAATACAATATGGATTCATGAAACAGATAAGAGAGGTCACAATGGCTCCAAAAATAATAAAAAATGGATGTATCACTCCTGATTGTCAGTAAAAGCACTGAACAAGATATTGGAAATTTCTTTCTGCCTATAGCAAAATGCATCAGCCTGAAAAGGGGGGAGGGTGAGAGAGAATGGATACACAGCATTCACAACAGAAAATATTTCTTTATAGATCCATTCACCAACACTTCTTCATCCTTAACATACTTCACCGATTGTACATGGTTATAGAAAAAAGATCCCAGTTTTTTTTACTTTTAAAGCAATAATAATCAATTCAACTGACCGTACCTGTATGTTTGAACAACAGATGATATGCATGTATGCACCGCCCTTGCAGTATCATGTACTTAAAGAAAAACAACTTCTGTTATATTTCTTTATCTTCCAGCTAAAACTATTCAGGTTCAGGCACAAAGCCCAAGCAAAATTGATATGCATAACCCTCATGTCATGGCAACTGCACATGAAATAATATAGACACAACAAGATAAGAAAAAGAACATACCCAGCGAATGCCAGCATATCCATCTCAAAACGAAGATGTATCGCCATGAAATGACCTTGTGCACGGAGTTTATCAACTATTGACTCACTTAACTTCATAATGTTTGGCTTGAACCTTAAAGCATGATAGTTAACTCTACACCTCAATCGTTGATACTCAGCATTGTCAATTTCTTCAGCCAGACGATGTGAAAAGGGAGTTAGATAAATAGCCCCATGTTCCTGCATTTTCTCCAGAGCAACTGTAGTATACCAACTGATAGGAGCATCCCTAGGGGGCCGAAGCTAAATGAATAAAGAAAGAAGCAAGAACGGAGAAAACACATAAGTTTCAACAACTTTTACAGAACTTAAAAATTATTTGCATAATTAATAATTAATGGCACCAATATTTCACCTGATAAGCTTTCATCTTCTTGGTTTTACCATTCTTGCGAATTTCAGGTATGCTTTCCACAATTCGTACATCATATTTCAGCATCTGGATAAAATGTTCAACATCGTAGATACCTTGGAAACCACTGGAGAAATAAAGTCGGTATCAGTATGTTTAATTTGCCAGAGATCCACAATGGAACATAGACAACAGACCTCAATGAAGAACTGGGAAACACATTCCACCCAATATACATGTATATATTTCTAATTCTTTGTTAAGCAGGTGAACAATTAATGCTACACAACCAAAGCCAATAAAACATAAAATATGTTTGCAGCAAATCAATGTAAACTCTGTAAACACCTTTGCATCAGTGGTAGTTCAAGTTTTAGGAGAAGCAACAGTGAAAAGCATCCTACAGTAAGTAGAAATGAAATTGATAAAAGAACTACTTAAAAAAAAATCAGTCAGTGAAAAATTCAGATATGCAAAAGAACAAAAATGATGGCCTGAATAAATCATTGATTACTACAGAACAGAGAATTTCAATCACATTGCAGTGAGTAATCTCCTCAGAGGTAAGACTCATTGCCAACTGATGATTAGACAGCAAAAAACAGAAATAAAATTTAGAAGTTAATGATTCAAGTTCCCTAAGAAAATCATAATTTCATGGGCAAGCACATTATTTCAGGATTTTCCAAAACTACTAGTGGTTCTCTTCCTTAGGCTTCCTCTAAGTATAGAATAATGCTTGGAATTCTTTGTCTAGGTGCCATTTCACCTAATAAAATGAGAGACAATAAATACAAAAAATTCTAAGTATCTTCCATTCAACTATAGCCAATTTGAACTATAACAAATTGAAATGATGCTGACTCCAATAAAGTAGACCAACCAAATAAACAGAAAATTGCTGCAACTATTGCAAGTTCATTTAAAAGAGTACCAAATGGAGGAAGCCACCTACATCCCAGAGACCAGATTAAAAAAGTGAAAGCCACACAGAACCCATACATATATTAATCTTCACAACCATGCAGAGGAAAATATCAAAATCAATCACAAATTTAAATAATCTTCTGTTACCCTTTCTGAGCTACCAAATGCAAGAAATAAGAATTTCACTATCTAAGTATGGCTTCTAAAAAATGGAACGAGAATGCTATGACAAATTAATATCCAAATGCTACTCTAGAATTGCCAGCCTGAATAAGTATGTGTTTGTACTGTTTGTTATAACAGTTTTAAACTTCTATCTGAAAATTGCCATCTAAAATCTTTTTGTTCATAAAATTAAAATTACTCTGCTTTCACTGTAGAAGAGTAACCAGCTAATTTCAAAAAAATTGACAAAAGACAAGAATACCTGTCATCATGCCAAAAGGAGTTTGCATCCAACTCAGGCAGTATGAGCGTGGCATTCATAATTCTTGCAGCAAGAACCGCATTACAGATCTAGAACACCAAAAAAGAGGTAAACTTACTATTTTATTTCAAATGCACCATTGAAGCAGTATCACCACAATCTAACTTTAGTTTAAACTTAGGTAATGATTCATAAGTCATTTTAGGTAAACTAAGAATCCAAAATAGAACATAAACCATAAAAACTCAAGCTGGCTTGCACCCAATTTAACTTCATGGAAGAAGCAAAGTAACAGAATATGTTGGACTAGAGTTTATGGCAAAAAGTTAAGACACACCGCACTGCGTTGCTGATTCAGACCGCCATTGCAACGAACTCGAAGATAACCATTAGTTTCTCTTGGAGGAGCTGCCAGAATGTAACAATCAGAATTCTAACAAACCTACACATCTTTAGCAAAAATCAACTCAAATGGATTTATTTTTCTTTTAGACAGTTATGAGTAGTTACGGGGCCAATCAGATCGTGGAGCAGATGATGGCCTCCAGCCACCAGACTTAGCACTTTCCCAAAGTTCTTCTGCATTGATCTGAATAAACGCAGCAGAAACAAGAATAGTCAAAGGCTAGATTGATCAATAATGATGGCCAACCACTAGAATTGGAAAAGAAATACAGTTCAAATTAAAATAACATCCAGTCTCATGCACCATTATCTGAGTACAGAGCATCTGTTATTTTATGCTTATTTCAAAACATTCCCTATAAAGGCAACAAAAACCTATCAACAAAACTGGTTAAACGAACAATGTTTAAAAACACCTTAAGTCTCTAAAAACTGACAAACAAGCCTCTTAGAGTTAACCCATATAGTCCTCTCATCCTTGCAAATTAGCATAATGCCTGACTAAAGTAATAGACAAAGCATTTGTACTTTGATGAATTTTCATGTAATTGATAGGTCATTGCATGAGTATGCAGATTACAAAACCCAAATGGGAGATTATCCAATGCTGACCAAATGAGAAGGTTTTAACATGCACCAAACAAGAGATTGTATAGCATCTCTGAACTGCATTAGATAATAAGAAAATTCTCAGTTTGTATTCAAGACCCAACTTGCTAATAAATCTATGATGTTGACAGGGACAGTAACAAGAAACTAAATCATTATTGTTTGCAATAATAACTATAAAAAGGGGGTACAAAAGAAACTGAGACATTATCCAAGAATTAAAACAACGTATATTAGTCAAATCACATACATCACAAGTTTTCTACTATCATGGCATTTCAATTTGACATTAGCGTTACTAAATACTCATTCATCCGGTAAACCAAGCTACCAATTACAAGAAACTATTCATCTAAATAGCATTTCTACCTTTCAAGCATCCGATAACAAACGCAATAGACAAATTCTAATTAAACAGCGGATTTAAAGCTAAATACAACAAATCTAATTACAGAGTCGCAGATCAAAATCAAATTAATGAAGCTCTAATTTACTACAAGTTGGAGTGACTCATTAGATTTCAAATAATGACAAGAAATAATAAATCACAGTCATTATTACAGTTCAATTTTTTTTTCATAGCATTTTCGTAGAAACCAAACAAACACCAATATCCAAAATCCAAAAATCAAGAGGATATTATTCTAACTGTTGCTACTAACCTCGGAAGGCTCGACAGATCCACGATTTCCACTAATGGTAGCCGAAAACAAAAGCGAGAGCGTGCATATCAAAAGCACTACAACGGCAATTGTTAGCTTGGCGTAAATTCCCTTTGCTCCTCCTCCTCCTCCTCCTCCTTGTTTCCCATGCTGCCTATGCAGCCCAGACCTAAAAAAATAAAAAAGTAGAAGAAACTTCAACAAACTGCCTGTTTGGTTTGATGGAAAACGAAAATTTTCCTGGAAAAGGAATTAATTAGTTTGTTTACCTCCGCATAATTAGGACAGGAAAAAGACAAGTGTTTCCAGATCTGAAGATTTTAGAGATTTTGTTGTTTGGGGTTGTATTTTACTTATTAGTTGCAGTTCATGTGAGAGTTTGAAATTAGTCAAAAAACCAAAAAGACCAAAAAGAAAATTGAAAATTTTTAAATTTAAGAAATAAAAAATAATAATTTAGAGTGTAAATTCAAGTGTAGTATACGAGGAGGGAAGGATGTGAAAGGAGATGGTAGTAGCGGTGCTGGGTAGACTTCAAACCGAACGATGGGATTTGGCGGTTGTTGGGTGATTGCGCCTGTTTCTTGGGTTAAGGCTTCGATCGGATCAATGAGCCGCGCCACGTTTTTATCCATGCCCATCTCATTATAGAAAAGAAAAACTTTTGTTAAACATATCATATCCTAATAGTGCCGTTAAGATACAAGACTTTAATTCGTATTAAAATCTTAAAATTAATAAAATAATCAGAATTTATTAATTTTTATAGGGTAAATTATGATCACATTTATCAGAAGAAATATATATTTTTAAAACTTTTAATTTAGATAAAAAAAATGTAAGTGAGGAACCATGCTAAATTAACAAATTTAAACATATTTCATTAAATATTTTAAGAATAATTTTAAAAAATTTTCTTGAACTATTTTAAGAAAGATTAAATAAGTTATGATTAACTACTGATTAGTTATCATTAATCAAGATATTACATGTCATTTATATCATATAATATTGACATATCATAATAGATGAAGATATAGTATATTAATATAATATTATAAGATAGTCACATTATATTTTTATTTTTTATTTCATCATTAGGTTAACATCACATAAAAATAAAAACAAAAATGATGTTCTAACTAATGAAATTCGTAAGTCATAGAGATTTATTTAATTTAAATTAAAAATACATAATTTTGATTAAATATAATAAGAAATAAAAAAATTTAAATTTTTTTAAATAATTTAATTTTTTAAATACATATTATATTATTATAAAATGTATATAAAAAATATTATTATCTAAGTTATGTAATTTTTGGCAAAATCACAAAATTAAGAGGTATTGGCGAAATGGCATCCTATTAATGTGATATTTAGGCATATAATTTCATACTTACTGCAATATTAGCAATTTAATAATAAACTTATACTAGTTTTCTTTTATGCATTGAAGAAGAAAAATTAAATCGAGATACACAATCACAAAGACCTTTCTTATTTCAAATTATTATAAATTAAACAAGAATACATCGTCGCTAGAGACCGTGTACGTGTTACTCTTTTCCTTAGTTAACACGCTTTCATGCATAAAAATAGAAAAAGTCTTCGTTCTTCTTCCACAGCAGGCGCCCCTGTTAACCTGCTAATGTTTCTTTATTCTTTTCTCCCTTCGACTTCGAGGGTGTCATCAATATTCACCGAGGAGAAAGTCAGAACTTGTCTTGAGCAGAGGGATCGGAGATTTCATATATGTTTTGGTTATTGCGGGGATCAAAGCAAAGGGCCAGGGAGCACTTTAAACTACTTTGCTTGGCTAAGCAGAGCTGACCAATTCTGCCAGTGAAGGTGCTCATCATATTGATTTAGCTTTGCTTCGTTAAATTATATGTATTCAATAACTATAATCTGCCTTTCCATAACTTTTAGCTTTAATTCCCTTCTCTTCAAAACTTGGTTTGCTTGCATGTACTTGACAAGTTCCTTTTATTTGGCTTCATCTCTTCCTCTGTTCAAAGTATTCAGTTAAACATGGGTTGGTCCTTGTGTCAATTATGAAGTAAACGATGGTAGATAACGCTTCATCAGTTCACAAGGAGTAGGTCACAGTTTCTATGCTAATGAAACTAATAGATTGTAGTTAGAAACTGGCTTGTGTTTGTAATTCTGTATCAAAGTTCATTATAGTTTTACCCTGCTGAGGTTTGATATTTTTGTTTGCAAAGCACTTGATACATGATTAAGGCAGCAAAGGAATCGTTTAATGTGATGAATGGAGAAGAGTTGGAGGAAGGCTACTCAGCCAAGTCTAGAGAGAAATGTGATAGAAGTAGTGAAATTGGCATCCTAGACCCACCGGCAGGGCTGGCGGTGGGACCACCCGCATTGCCTTTAAAAGGAGCAGCAGTACAATCAGCACCACAGATAATGGCTCCGAAAGGATCAGTTCCACCACCTATGCCACAGAAAAAACAAGTTGCACCCCCACCCCCACCACCACCACTTGGTGCTGGAAAATTGTTTAATCAAAAGCGAGCCACCGGTAAATTGAAGAGGTCCAGCCAAATGGGTAATCTGTTTAGGGATCTGAAAACAAAGATGGAGGGGTCTAGTCTGCAAGTTAAGCCATCTAGTAGAACGAAGAAGCAGTTAGGGGGTTCTGCTGGAGGGAAAGAGGGATTGGCTGCCTCTTTGGCAGAGTTAACAAAAAGGTTTGCTTCCTTCCTTTCCAAGCCTTCTTCCATTGAAAAATCATCTAGCTACGGTTAAATTCAGTAACAAGGGTGTTCTCATTCGTTTTCCTTAGATCGCCATACTTTCAGCAAATTGAAGAAGATGCTCAAAAGCATGCGAAAACGATCCTGGCATTAAAAATAGCTATAAATTCTTTGCAAACAAAAGACATGATTAAGCTGATTAAGTTCCGAGAAAATGTGGAAGCCTTTCTTGAAAACCTAACGGATGAAAGTCAGGTCAGTATGTAGCAAAATCCTAAACTTTCAATCCATTAGTCATCATCGTTGTTATCCTCCGTGGCTGAACTTCCTAAATCATCATGGTTTTTAATGCTTTTAAGGTGTAGGTGCTAGCAAAGTTCCAAGATTTCCCTACAAAGAAACTGGAAACGATAAGGACAGCTGCAGCATTGTACTCAAAATCAAACCTGATAGTTTCCAACTTGAAGAAATGGGAGGTAAAACCACCTACAGGGCAACTGTTGCACAAATTCGATTGCTATTTCAGCAAGGTAAGGTTCACGTTTCTAATACTGTATATTCATGTTTTATAAACTGATCATGAAAGAATAAATAGATTTTTGTTGCATTCATTCGCTCTTAGTACAAGCTCTTGTACAAGCCTATTGGGAGATAACAGAGCTGTACATAGAGAAAAATGGCTGCTGATATACAGAGTTTAACTATACAAATCATCACAGATAATTCTTATCCTTGGTCCATAATAATTTTACCATATTTTTCTGGGTGGTGAAGGTTAAAGAAGAATTAGATGCATTTGAAAGGATCAAAGATGAGGAATCCAGGCAATTCAAGAGCCATGGTATTGACTTCGACTTCAATATATTTACAATGATCAAAGAACTAATGGTGGATGTTTCCTCCAGTTGCATGGAGCTTGCACTTAAGGTAGTTTTGAGCAGTAATTTCTTTTGTTAACCAAGCAACTTACCCAGAACAGCTATCCAAACTATTTCTGTGGCGTTCATGACTTCATTCTGGTTCTGGTTTTCTCTTCCAGGAATGGAGAGAAACCAAGGGTTCAATGGTGAATAAAAACAATGGATGCCAGACTGATATACAAACAAAAGGAAATATTCAATTGCTTTGGAAAGCTTTTCAATTGGCATTCAGGGTCTATTCTTTTGCTGGTGGACACGATGATCGTGCTGACAAGTTAGCCAAAGAATTGGCTAATGAATTTTTGTGTGATTCTTCAAATCAGTGATCCCTGCCTCCCCAAAACCAATAAACAAAACTTCATTTTTGCTAATTATGTGCCTGTAGCTTCATATATTTTTCAAATTGGATAACTAGAAAGGAACTTAATAGCCAAAAGAAAGGAAGCTGTTTGTATAGTGGTTAAAAAATGAAAAAATTGCACTTAATCCTGTTATACCCTTCTACTTATTTACCTACTAACAACATTATACCATAAGAGTATTTTTCTTTCTAATCATTATATTGCGTGGGATCAAGTAGGGCTTAAGAATTTTTCTCCATGAAAACAATTCTTCCTTATTAAATTAAAGTTAATTTTCATCTAATAATATTATATTATGATATAAGTTAAAACTCTCAAGACACCAATTGCAAGTGAGTAATTGATGATGGAATAATGGAATCTTAATTTGCCTCTTAAAGCTTAATATGTACTGAAATTTCATTTAATTTAAGAAATTGTGACTGTTAAAAGAAGAGAAAATATTGTATAATATAAAATGGTAGAAAATGCAGAGAAATGTAAATAATGCCTTGAATAATCTAAACTATGTATGTTACATAGTTTTTTTTATATATATATATATATAATTAATCTTTAATCTTATTCATAATTTAACTTTAATTAACATTATTTTAGAATTACTTGTTAACAGTTACAATTCATATTATAAAATACTTGTTAACATGGACTTGAGTTGAAGAGTTTTCTTTCATCCCTTATGGGAGTCATCAAGACAAAAGGAAGGTTTGGAAGGATAGATGAATAAGAAAGAGCAAGAAGAATTATTAACAAGGAAATTATTTTAAAAAATAATGTAAAATAGATAGTTATATTTCTTCATGTAGTTTATATAATTCAAAATCTATACTTCATTAAAATATTTTTTGAAGTTTTATATACCTTTTTTTTGTCTAAAAATGACAAGACTTAATGCTTCAAACAAATTGGGGAGATAAGATTAGTTATGACTAAGAGAAATGATATTGTAAACCGACCTTAGCTCAGTTGGTAGAGCGGAGGACTGTAGTTGGTCTAAGCCCACAGCTAATCCTTAGGTCGCTGGTTCGAATCCGGCAGGTCGGATTCATTTTCGAACTTTTCTCTTCTCAAAAGAGACCGAATATTTCAATAGCAAAAAATTCGTTTTTTATTTACTTTTCATTAAAGCAGCAAAACAAACATTCAGGCAAAGCAGCAACGCCAAATCCAAGTACAAACAACCAGTTAAAAAAATCGTTTCGTCTTACTATCGGTTGCTTAAATCCGCGAATAAGAAAAAAAAAATGGTAAGAACACGGAATTTTACCTTCCTCTACTTCACTCTGTTTGGTAGCCTAGAAAGTAATTAGAATGTAAACAAAATTCAGTTTTTAAGTTGCGGATCTTAGTAAATATTAGCTCAATTGCATTACGTTTTTATTTTCTTATTTTTTTCTTATAGAAGAAAAAAAACTAAATTTCTCTTTCTTTTTCCATCTGTTTTCCTTCCAATTTTTTGTTGTTTTGGATCCAATTGCTTGATTTCTAGCTTGTTTTAGCTTTTTTTCTTTAAAAAAAATAATTAACTGTTTTCTTAAATAGATTATTCATTTTACTCCATAAGCTTAATTGCAACCTTTTAGTAATTCTTCTTACTGAATGTAAACAAAATTTAGGCAAACACATTGAGGCTGTATTTGACTTGCATAAGGAACACTCTTGAGGCTGCCATGTGTCTCCAGGTATGCAAATCAAATTTTCATAATTTTACTGTAAAGTAATTGCTACTGAGTATCCACAGAGAGATAGTAATGGCTGGAATTTTTGTTCTGAATTTGTTTGAATAGATTTTGTGCCTGTTATCTGATTGAATTTGAAGAGTCCCATGATTTCATGTTAGATTTTGTATTCGTGGCAGTTAGAATGGCTTGGAAGAGGAGATGTGTTTCATTAGCTTTTTGTTTGACATAATGATATGTGATTAAGATCTGAGGATCTAACTTAATCAGAATGCTTAGGGATGTTTAGGATTTTTGTTATGTATCTGAGTTTTAGTTTAAAAATGATGGATAAATTAGATTGCTGCCAATGACTAATATGGTTCATAGGGAGCTTTTTGTGATTTACAACTATCTTGTTGTTGTTATGATGGTTTTGGATATGTCTTATGTGGCTATGCTGATAATTTATCATGACATTACTTGCTTGGCATTATTAATCTTTATGAACTGTGGTGTACCTTTCGAAGAACTATATGCATCATGAAAGATGGATTCCAATTAAATGTGTTAGCCTGGAAAGACCTTCATTTGTCAAAATTTTCTTTCACATGATATATGTGCCCATTCAATCTTACTCTCTCTTGTTCACATGCTGGTCACAGAACTTTCCATGTCAAGAAGTTGAAAGGCATAATAAGCCAGAAGTTGAACTAAAGTATGTAATTCCATTTCAGTTTCATCTTTAACTTCTCATTGTAGAATTTGACTCTTTCTGACTGTATAAGTTATATGAAAAGAAAGTGATCAAAGTACTAACAAGTTGTGGAAGAAGATTTATTAAGAAACATAAATAAATATTGCTTCCCACATTTCCTTTTTGGTGTCAAATCGTGTTATTATTCTATATATTATGCTACTTATCTTAAGCTGATCATAGACTAGTCTTAACTGATTCAGCTTTTTAGTTATACTCTTAGATTCAATTGGCTAGTCTTCCTCGAATTGACAAAGTCTTGTATAAAATTTGCTATGTTTAGAATTTTTCTTTTCCAAAAAAAATAGTACTAATGTCATGGTGTAGGATCTGCATTTGATTTTTGACTCATACAAGCTAAATAAGCTCTCTGGTCCTTTCAAAATGATGTTTAGATTCTGACATGCAGGCATTGCCTTAAATCTTTGAGGCCATTCATGTATACAAATCCTTTATCGTGTTGTTTTGTTCTAGAAACTCTCTTATCTCATCTTTTTCTTTAGATTGCAGTCTTTGCTTCCTTACCCAAGGCACTGGCCTATTCAGAAAATTCTAGTTTCTTCTATTATGCAACAACACTTACAGCAAGGGGGCTACATGGGCATTTATCAAGCATGTTATTAGTTCCCACTTCTCGTATTTGTTTCTTTATTTGTTTGCAAGATATTATAAGCATTTGAAGCTTTTGATCTGCATGTTTTTGCATTTGGGTAATTCATATGATACTGTCTCCATTTTGATGACCAATTTGCAAGAGTAATGAATGATACCTGTCGAAAGAAATTTTGTGAAAACTTTATAATTTGATTAGAATCTTTTAACTCAAATGCGTAAGAGCGTTTCTTCTTTTTTTTTAAAAAATATAAATACCAACAATTAAAGTGGAATAGTTACCACTCTGATCTAACTGTGAAAACTGTTTCCTGTCCTGCATTGCTGCATTCTATGCTTCGAGACAAGCTTTTTATTTTTTATTTTTTCCATATTTTGCAGGACAAGCCCAGAACTTCTGCTAAATCCTGTAAGAATCATCTTCTTGACTCAAGAGACATATCATAACATTTCTTTTTTCCTTTTTTAACCTAAGAATTTGTTGGTCCTTATATATATATATATTGAAGAATGACAAAATTAAAAAATTCTAATAACTATATTCTATTTGGTCTTTCCTTTTAATTCATTGCTCATCTTTAATCCAAGATGATCTTTCCTTTCACTATTTGCTTTTGCTTTATAACAATTTTAAGGAAGCAAAAGGAAACTGTATAAAGCAAGAAGCAAAAGCAAACAATATAAAGCAAGTAGCAAAACAATGCAAAATGGAACCTTATTCTGTGTTTTGTGCATTTTTTTGCTGTAAAAATTTTAATTACGTTGGGCTCTGCATGCAGAAAATATGATAGATAAATCCACCTAGTATGGAATATGCATTTTTCTAACAATCTCTTATTTCTTTAGGTACTTTAACAATTTGCTTTAAGTTTGGGGAATTGAAAAATGTAACTTGGACAAACTAAACCTGGAAAGCCTGGATTCTACTTATTCATTTTTTGAATTTTGGAGCCAATAGGAGTTTTACATTACTAACTCAAGGGCTAGGCCACAAGTCAACCTCCACAGTTGACATTAACCACCTCTCAACCATGGGCCATGTCATACTCATACACCTTTCATCATGCAATCCAATGATGAGGCATATTGTCAAGATACATGCATATATGCATGTAAACTTGTGATTTTATCATTACCGGTAGAAATGTTTTATGTGATTTAATTGGTAGAATTAGCAAGTGGCTGGTTAGTTGTTCAGTCCCTTGTTTCTTAAACTTTTTATGTTGCGTTATGGATCTTTTTAATATGACCATTTGCCATTGCAGGTTTTGATATGTCGAAATGAGGCAGAAAAATGCTTAATAGAAACATCTATCAATTCACTTCGAATAAGCCTCAAGGTGAATATAAATAATCTTTCCCTGGATGTTTCTTTTGTCTGGCAGAGCTGCAAAGAGGATATGTTTAGTTTGATTCTATTTAAAGTGACGATATGAAATTTTCTAAGATAAGCCCTTTGCCTCCCCCTTCCTTTCTTTTTTTTTCTTTTTCCCCAAATTAATTGGACTTGTCTATTGCCCTGGGCTGTCGGTACACTGTTTGTTAAAGATTCCAGTTTGAACTTGGTTCAACCTTTGAAATCTATGTGTTGTACTTCCAGAGAGAAATTTTTCTTCCAGCTTGAGACGAATTATTAGGGGGAAATATCTCCTATTTTCTTCTCTTAGTCATCTAATTTAAAGCTCAGGAACCTGTTGTTTAATAATCTGAACTGCTGATGTTATGGAATTACGTGTTACTCTTCTTTTTATATACGTTGAGATTCAAGATAAGTAATCAGGTTATTGTAAACATAGAAAAATGTGGTGAGGAATATGGGAATAAAGCATAATTAATTTTTTTTTCTTGTATATTTCTGTAGCATACGTGTTGTATAGACTACGGTGCACAAGCTTTGTACTAAACTCATTTGGATGGAAGTTAGTTTTAGTTGAGACGTCAGGCAACAATTTTGTGACCAATGATACAACTGAAACATAGAAAATGGACTTCATATGGCTCAACATTTATTGGCTCTGAAGTTTGAAAGGAGCTTAGAGCACAATCTATCATCTTTTCATGGGTGATTGTCTGAAGTTAATGAAAGCATGTGTATTTTGGATAGTACCAAATTTGGTTTTTATGTTTCATCATTGATATCAATCTCAACTTACAGACAGCGGCACTAATTGCTCTGGAATAGCATAGCATTTTATAGCATTTTCATTTGATTTTGTTTCTTTAAAAGCTTATATTTAACCTATCATTCTCACAGAAGTTTGTTCTTAATTAAGATCAGGGTAATATTTGCAATTTTTTACCCTTTTTGTCCTTATATGTATACTCCTTCCTTCTTGTACAGGTAAAACAAGCAGATGAACTTGAAAACATACTGACGAAAAAGTTTCTTAGATTTTTGTCAATGAGAGCAGAAGCATTTCAAGTTTTGAGACGAAAGCCAGTACAGGTACATACGTTTCCATCTCGTAGTTGACACTTGATTTATTTTCTAAATTCATGTTGCTTGACAAACTCATGTGATTACCAATCAACTTGCTTGGCTCTTGAGGAATGATTATTTTACAATATTTTGCAATAGTGGTCTTAACAATCACTATATGCTTGCCAATTGCAAGTAGAAATCACTCTAAAATTTTCCTTTTTTCTATGCACTATAGCCTGGTAAACCTGATTAGCATATGTGCCTCAATCTTTTATATATGTTTCAATGCTGCAATGAATTATAGAATACAAATGGCTCTTAAATTTTGAAATCATTGATAATTGAAGCTGCCTTATGTGTAACTTGATTCCCACCCCCCCCCCCCCCTCCTTCCTTTTTTTATTATTTTGTTACTTATTCTGGAAACACTTTCTATTTGAGTGTACATAGCATTTGCTAATTGACTGAAGTAGCGAGTAGAAGAGCTTATCATGATGAGATTGGTTTTGTCTGTCATTATCTAATTCCTTCTTCCCCCTTGTTCAAGTCAGTAAATGTTAAGTTGATAAAGCATGCTTTTGGATTATGATATAGGTTTATTGTAAATGTGATCTAGAAATTGCTTTTGTTACTTCATTATGTTAGTGAGTTTTTTGGACTGTATTCCAGACTCAATTGTTTTTTTTTTTCAATTTTCAATTGCTGCTTCATTAAGCAGGGTTATGATATCAGCTTTCTTATCACAAACTACCACTGTGAAGAGATGCAGAAACAGAAGCTCATTGATTTTATTGTGCAATTCATGGAGGCAAGAATTTTCTTAACCTTATCTGTTGCCTTTGCCTTCCAATTAATTACTTAATCAAACATGCAGATATTGATAAACTCATGAGTTCTTTTCCTCTTTAAGATTTCCAAAATGTTTTAAGGTTTATACTCCTGAGATGGCAACCGTGTTATCATTTCACACATATATATGCCCTACATGAAAATTATTATTTGAAAATTTTGAAAAAATTAAGAACAATTGCTTCAAGAAATATGTTAAATTATTCCAATGCCTTAGTTTTGAGTTTTTTAGCTTCTGCTCTCTACCATGTATTATACTTCCTCTACTCAATTTGATTCTGGAACTTGTGTATTTACTGTTCCCAAACTTGTTGCTGAATATGTCTTTGTATCTTCTGTACCTATTTCATGATATTTTCTTCCTTCCTCTGTACAACCACTCCATCCTTTACCAACTAATTTTAAAGATACGGTAATTAGATCTGATTGTCATCCCTTAATTCTAAAACACCCTTCTGGCAAAACCATATACATGCTAAACCCTCTATAACCCTCCTTACATCTTCTCTTAAGCAAAAACAATACTCCTAGTTGCCAGTGATCTCCGGTACTCATTTTCTGATTTAAGGACTATTTTGCCAATAAAACTGAATTTAACTATAATTTCTGGCTTTCTTCTTGTTAGAACCATAATGCTTGTCAGTTGTTTCCTCATTCATGGATCTTCTATTGCAATTCAGCTCCATGCCAGGCCCTGTTTTACTGGATGACTTTTTAACAAATTGATTCTTGTCTTGTTCTGAAAAAGGCTAGGATAAAGCTTGGTTCTTGGCCTATCACTTTTCTACTTGAAACCGTACAAAACTAGCAATTGAGAGGCAATATCTGATCTTTCTTCAAACAGCTTCTGCATTCCCAGTATTTTCTTTAATTCAACCCTATAAATTTTAACTCCGATCCTTTGTCTGTGATATATCCTTGTTACTCCATCAAGCATGTTTTGATTGTTAATCCCTGAAACAGTATCTTCTGAAAATTTCAGGATATAGATAAAGAGATAAGTGAATTGAAAATGTCTGTCAATACACGGGGGAGGCTGGTGGCTACAGAGTTTTTGAAGCAATTTATCTAACATCCTGAAGATTATTGTATCTCTGAATGAATTTCGCTCCAGCAGATCCTTTAAACCATTTTGACGCGAGTGTCAATAATTCTCGGCCATGAGCTACATTCAGATGTCTTGCTTTGTGATCATTCATCAGAAGTAGTCATTGTCAAGTATATTTGATCAAAACAAGACAAATCTCTTCGTTGTGCTTTTACCTTCATATATGAACTCAGTTAATGAACAAGGAGGATAATATCTGTATAATTTTAAATTATGAACCAATTGACTGGAATTTTTGTGACTAAGATGAGTTTTCTTATTTCCTGGAAAATTAAGCAGCATGTAGGTTACTGTATCCTTTTTTTGTTTTCTTACACTAAGCCCACAAAAACCTTAACTTACTGCAAAACTGTCCTCACTTGCAGGTAAATTCTACAGTAAGGCTATGCATAAGAGTCATTAAATTAGGCTATGAATAAGAGTCATTAAATTTAGAAGTTTTTATTTCAGCTGTTGATCAATAAAAAAAATTGTAACTCGTTTACTCATCATATCAAACAGGTTAAAATGTTTTTTTAAATAACTTAAAAATAAAAATATTAATTAAAAGGGAAGAATTAAAAAAAATAACAGAATTTTTATGAAAATTATGATTCTACCGTAACAGGGAAAAGAAAATTAAAAAAAACACCAGTGAGTATATAAAACGACGTCGTGCAACTGTTTGTGACGTGTCTCTGACATGTAGCAGACTTGCTGTTGCCGCTCTCACCAAGGGCAGTAGGGTTTTGAAGGGGTTTTTTGGCCCTTTATCCAATTTAACATTAATCTCTTCTTGTCTTTTCTTTCTTTTTTATTTTTGTTGTTTGTTTTTTGTTTCAAGTCTTCATCTTTTCCATTCTCCATCTCTGCCATTTACTTTTTCTCTCGCTTGGCCGTCGATTTCCTCTGGGTAATTTCATTTCTACCTCCTCCTTTAATTATTTTAGGCTCGCAAATTAAAGAGGAAAATCAGGCTGCTTATTTTGCTTTGATGAATCTTTGGGTGCAGCTGCTTGTCCAAAACTGATGCAAAAATGCATAATATTCGTCACGTGATATCCCGTCTTTCATCTTCAAAGAAACCCATACCCTTTGCAAATGAGCCATTTCGAGCCATTGTGCAACGTGCTTTTTCTGTAAACTCAGGCGGTTCCGATGATCTAGGCTGGGACAGTGCTTCCTCGTGGTCCACTGGCTTGACCAAGGACCATTTCGACGGACAGGTCGAGGGTGGCCGGGCGGCTAGTGGAGATGCCTATCAATCCGCGGTGATTTCGGATCTTCAAAAACAAGATGATGCATTGAAAGAGTTGGAGGCCGAGAATAAGAAGAGTCGGGCTTTCCTGGATGGATGGGAACAGCGAATGCGTGACATGGGAGTGTTGTTAAAACAAGTGCTTGAGCCTGGTGCCAGAGGATCCTATCTTAAAGACTCCGAAAAGGCTCAAATGTACCGTTTGCATAAACAGAATCCCGAGGTTTATACAGTTGAGAAATTGGCTAAGGATTTTAGGATTATGAGACAGAGAGTGGAAGCTATTCTTTGGCTTAAGAAAGATGAGGAGGAAATGGAGAAAAAGCTTGGTCATCCTCTTGACGACTCTGTTGAGCTCCTTCTTGACACTTGCCCTGAGTAACTTCCTCGTTCTTTTTTTTTTTGGTTTGAGTTGCTTGTTCTTATTTTGTTTTCTCAGTCTTCGAAAATTTGATACTTGATTTGCTTGTCAAAGTGTTTGTTTTGATGAGTTTTAGGTAATGTCCTGATTTGTTTCTGAATTTATAAATGGCTGCTTGATGCATTGGATTGTAAAAACCTTTTGCTGCTAATATTAGTTAAACCTGATGCAGCTGGTATGTTCAGTGGTAATGATGGTGTTGAAAATGATAGAAGCGCAACATAGTACCTCTTATATGATAATCGCGGGTATTTTTATATTAGCTTCTAGTCTTGAAGGTATTGGGTTTGGTCACATATTGTCTACTCTTGCTCGCAGTTTTGCTCTGAGTTCATTCTGGTCGCAAGATGGTGATTGTTTTCAGTTCTTGAAATTAGTCAGAATCATATATTCATGTTTGATAATTTAGATAAGGGGATAGAAATAATCGAATTTTTAAAGGATTAGGGACTTTCTTGCGTGATACCAGTCTTATTGATCCCATTTATATTGATGTCTCCAATGCTAGCTAATATGCTTGAAATCCTAGGAAGTCCTAGTTTTAGAGGCTTTCATCCCGCCCACCCCGTGCACACACACAGCCGTTCTCTCCTTTCATTTCATGTTTCCATTAGGGAGCTTTCTTGCATGCTTTTCAAGTACTTGGTTTAGCTCCACATTTCACTTCCTGTAATAAATTCTCATGTGTTTTTGCACTTGAAAACACTATTTCAAGATACCAAAGAGTGTGTAAATAACTAAAAATTGGCAATATTTTAGTAGTGAATGGTTAGCTCATTTCCTGCTGCAGATTTTTTATTTCCCATGATCGGGAATTCCATGTAGCATCCCTTCCTTACAAACCTGACTTCAAAGTTATGCCTGAGGGTTGGGATGGCACCATCAAGGATCTAGATGAAGTTCATTATGAGATCTCCAAGAAAGAGGATGAAATGCTGTATCAAGAATTTGTTCAGAGGATGAACTTCAACAAAATGAAGGTATGTTGCTTTACTCCCTGCCTCTGCCTTCAAAGAAGATGCAAGAATTATAATCATTGATATAAACTTTGTCATTACTGCCGTTGCAAGTTTTGCTTTTGCAGCTTTTGTCACTTTCAGATAATTTATTTCTCTACTTGGTTTTCTTTCTCTCTCTGTCTCTCCCTTCCTAGTGTTTGGGTACAGAATGCTTAGTTTGGATGAATTTACATTCGAATAGACTAAGTGGTGACCTTATATTGGAAGATGTGTCCATCTTGAAATCTGGAGACAGGAAGAGGTGGACTGGTCAGGCATTGACAAATTAATTGAATAAAGTTTTGCATCTTTTGTCATTATGAGGGATAAAAGATGATAAGTTTTTGAGAAAGTAAAGTTTCTAATGACTAGGAAGCAAAGTTTGCTTATTTTGAATTTCAGATGTCATCATTGTTTTTTTGTTTACTCTGTCAACTAATCAACGGAACAAAATTGTTACTGTGGTTATGGCGTTTCACAGGTTCCGTTGAGGCCTTTTCTCTGTTATGTAACTTTTTTTTACTCAACTCTACATGCTAAAATCAACTGGCTAGCTTACAATTAATTCTGTTTTATGTTTGAAATTAATGCCAATGTGGTTTTGCTTGTATACAGATAGCTGGTGAGGTGAAGCGCCACAAGTATAGTAGGAGGCGCTCCTCTGAGGGTTGGAATTTCACAGTAGAGAAACTGGGATCAAAAGGAAAGCGTGGAGGTGGTGGCGGGTGGAAGTTTGTAAGTTTGCCAGATGGATCAAGTCGACCACTTAATGAAATGGAGAAAATGTACGTAAGACGAGAGACACCACGCCGCAGACGTAGGATTCTCCCATGATGGCTAAGCCTCTGTTTTGCTTCCTGTAAGGATTTTGTGGTAGTTCTTGACATCTTGTGCTTGCATGGTTTGGAGTCTGAGCTGCTGTCATCTTCATAACCAAAAGGAGTGGGAAAATTTGTATCTTTCTTTAGCATCTTTTGGGAGCAAATATTCCTCTAAGCTACTTTTGAAGTTTAGTTTGAGGCGTGTTTCTGAGCTATTAATCTGCTCACCATGTTTATCATAGGGGAATAGATGGTATTTTCATCAGGCAGTATTTCAGGATATGAATTTTGCTCTGTTGAGCCTTTTCCATGGCATCATTGCCATTTCCCAATAATTAAAGTGGCTTTGGACTAAATTTGAGTAGCCCTTACGAGCCTCGTGTATAAGACATACTTGTTTGCACATTTTCGATTCTTTTGGGATTACAAAACAAGAGAGCCAATCTCCCATCAGAGCCACTCAAAAATGTAATTCCCCTTTGCCTTAAAATCGCAAAACAAGGAGCATCAATAAGCAGGCCATGTTTGAAGCAGAACTGTTCGTTAACTCAAGAAAAACTAAGAATCAAATATCAAGAAACAAGAAGGAGGTTTCATGTCTGAGACATAATTGCTGCAAAGATGGAGGAGAAAATCCCAAACATAAACGCAGAAAATTTTTACTTATCCAAAAACTATCTAGTTTTTCCCGTTATTCATGCAGCCATTACATGGAAAAAAAGGATTTGCTTAGACAATATCATCTATGTTTATTTTATTTGAACACAGACATAAAAGTTCCACAAGATGCAGAAGAATTACTTGGATATATGAGACTGATCTACATTGCCAATTCAATTTCACCTCTAAGCAAATACTTTGGTCAGTAGCTTTCGTCTCTTCATTCCTAAGGGTGGTGATGAACTTAATCAAACTCTGGGAATCAAGAGAGAATCCACTCAAATTTGCCCCAACTGTGTTCACATTGGTCCATACCTGTACAGTATCAAAACCAAATACGAGCAGGATTCTCATAATTACTTCCTTCAGCCATAAAACGGCTGATTAAACTTATCTGATTATGCATAATTTATTGCAAGAGAACTGACTAGAGATAGCGGTAAAACGATACTTCAAGTATGGAGAAAAAAAGTATGCCACTCAAAACACAAACAATTTGAGCTCAGGCACGCACTAGTGTATACCAGCATCATGTGGTAGTCAGTTACCGCAAGTTGAGCACCTTTAGTGTTCCAAAATTTTGATCTTCTCAAGACAGTTCTGCATGTGCTGGGTAACATCAGCTGAGAGACGTGCTCCAACCATAAGCTTGTACTGCTCAAATTTTAATTCATCACACTTCAAGGCAGTATTTTTACAGGCCCTTATACTTCCTAGAACAAAGAAAAAACTAGAAATAAATCATTCGATCTTTTTTAAACATTTCAAGAATTTCATACTAAATTATGCACATTGTTGAAGTCTTAGCTTTGCTTAGAATTACACAACAGATTTCAACATACACATCATGTAAAAAGAGGATGGGTAAAACAAGAAATGTGGCAGGCCAAGAAGCAGATGTTGTGTGCTTAATCATTCTCCACATTAGACAACCGAAACTCTTAAAAAATCTTCTCATGTTAAAACTTTTTATGTACTAAGTTAAATTACCTCCCCTTATAGTTTAACAAACATGAACTTCAAGCTCGGAAGACATAAATAAAAACAAAAAAAATTCTTTCTAACACCTAAATCATTACTAACATGCCATTTAGGTTTCATAATTACAGTTGCTTTTATAACTTACCACTAAGATCCAGTAAGTTGAACAGCACAGGGCAACTTCCAATACTCCTAACCAAGCTTATTGCAGACCAAATTTTTTGGTAGTCCTCTCTTGATGCTCTGATAACGCACAGCTTTGTAATAGGATTGACATATTTAACTACACCCCCNTCTAAAAATACCACCCCCCCCCCCCCCCCCCACCCCCAAAACAAAAAAAAGAGGCAAAGATCATTAGAAGCAAGAAATTCCATTTAGAAATCAAGGGAAAAACAAGCTAGAAAAGAACAGGCACCATGGTTTATGTTATACCTTGGAAGGATCCAAGTGAAGAGGCTAGACCGCATTCACCAAAGTTGACAAGAATGCTATCCTTGATTGCTTTTGAGATGTTAAATTGGGTAACTACAATAGGGTCATCCCCCAAATTTTCTTTATTTGGATCCAGAAAGACCTCCATTACCATGTACCTGTTCTTAAATCCCACCATTATCTTTTTCTTTCCCTGCTTTATAACAAACAATCTTATCAAACGACTTCATTCGGATTTTTATTTTCAGCAAAATTTCATCTTTCCAATATACTGTCAAAAGAAAAACCCATCTGTAATCTCATGGAGAGAGAGGGAAATTTATGACTCCATTCACAATTTTTGAACAAACCCTTGAATTTAATACCAAATAATGAAGTTAACTCAAAACCCAGGTATAAAATGGCATAAAAATAATTCAAATGAGGCTCACCAGTCACCGGTCGCTGATCTCTTGCAGTGGTGAGGGTAGCAGCAGCAGCCTAAGTGACACTAATAAACTATGGCGGTAGGGGACGTTTTAAAGGGTTCTTATATTTACTTTCAGTCGGGCACGTTTCAAAACGCAAAACTACCTTGTCGTTTCATCAACCGTTTTCTTTTCTTTTAGCTTACGTTTCTCGCAATCTAAAGTATAATGTTGAAGAGAACTGGAACATGACACCTTTCCTTTTTTTGTGTTTCGCTTGAGCCACCACCCATAACTCGGCAGCACTCAAACCACCAGTAACCCCATTGTCACAACTCAGAAACCTAAAATCTTTCATTTCTTTATTATTCTTTTAGTTAGTATTTCTTTACCTACTTAAACTGGTAGCACAAATGACCCAATGCTATGTTGACAAAGATAGGTATATGTATGATATAGCCATCAGAGTTCACGAAGGCAGAAAGTCTTCCAATGATTTTATTCTCATTAAGGGGGATTTCTATACGTAATTTATAAATGGGTTTCTCATGGTATGTCCTGCACAAGCAACAAAAGCAAGGAATTGCTTCTTAAAAAGGCCAGGCCACCTCCTGACAAAAAGAAATCCTAAACCCAAAAAGGCAATCTTGCGGCTAATTAAGTAGAATATCAGCAAAGCAACGTAGTCGTAGGCCTTTAGTCTTTCTTGTATATCCCTCCTATAGCATAATTCCCTCCACTTTCAGAATCTGCAACCTAAAACATGAGTATATTTAATGATGGGAACCCTTTCTCTTGAACAGAGAAGACAAAAGTTATTGGTAGAGTCTTTGCTTGCCTCATGTTTCCCGGTTTTTTCCTCAGTTTCCTTCCATTGTTCTTTTACAGCTCTCATTCTTGCACTTTCATAATAACAAACAACTGCCCTTACACAATATGGCCCGGAACACTTGCTGGTTCAGGGACTCCACCGCTTCCGACAACAGGATTCCAATTGGATTCAGGGCAAAGTGTTAGGATCCCATCAGTTCCAGGATGGTCAGGTCGGATTTGGGGCAGGACAGGTTGCTCGTTTGATGCGTTGGGAGCTGGGTCTTGTCAGACGGGTGACTGCGGGGGAAGGCTAGAATGTGATGGCAATGGTGCTACTCCACCTGCATCTCTATTTGAAATAACCCTTGGTGCAGGAAATGACCTGGATTTTTACGATGTTAGCATTGTAGATGGCTATAACTTGCCTCTTGTTGCTGCACCTCGTGGAGTTTATGGTGCATGTAATGCCACAGGCTGTGCTTCTGATCTCAATATGGGTAAGACTCGCTTCCATTAAAAGATGTTTAAGCCAATAAAATCTTCACGTACTGACATGATATGCTAAAATATTACCGACTAAATATTTAGCCAATAAAATCTGGACCCTTATTAGTCTATTTGGTACTGAGAAACAGGTTGCCCGAAAGAACTTCAAGTGGTAGGAGGGGATGGGGGTGCTGCAGGGCTAGTAGTTGCATGCAAGAGTGCATGTGAAGCATTTGGGCTGGACCAATACTGTTGCAGTGGGGAATTTGCCAACCCAACAACATGCAGGCCTACCTTCTATTCAACTATTTTCAAGCGGGCTTGCCCAAGGGCTTACAGCTATGCTTATGATGATGGTACCAGCACTTTCACTTGCAAGGCCTACGATTATCAAATCATTTTCTGCCCAAATTCTCAAAGGTATTTTCTCTTTTTTTTTACCATAAACTGAATGTACAAGAACTGTTGAAAAATAAAACGTCTACAACAACCATTATAAAGCTATATCTATTGATTTAACTAAAGTTGTATGATCTCTTCGCATCCATGTGATGTTTTTAACATTATGCTGACTGCATTTTCATTTTGTATGTATGACAGCTTGTTATTAAATCCTAATCTCTTAAAGAATTGATCACATTGGAAATGCAGGGCAAAGAGATCAGATGGTGCATTTACACCTCCATTCAATGAAGATGAGGCAGAGGGGAAGGTTGTGCAGATGGTTTCTTCATCAAATATACTCTTACCCCTTCCAATGCTGGTCTTTCTTGTTGTCAATATGTTCTTTTGAACTTGTATGGTGGCTTTATTGCCATTGCTGCTGTGAGGTGCTCCTTAGACAAAACCCCACCCATTCCTTTGATGGGTTAAAACTCAAAAGAGGGAGAAAATAATTCAAGCACTCATATCAAAAGCAAAGCATTGAACATTGAGGAATTTACCAAGGAATCTTTAGCCATTGCCACCAAGAGCATGCACAGTAGCTGATCGATGAGAATTTTGTTCTCCATATGATCTACTTCATGTCACCTTTGAATTGATCACTTGTCTTGATAATAATATTACAATATTGAAGGTATCCAGGAAATAATGCAATAAAGCGAAACTTCCAATTGACTCATAGCAGGTTTACTCATTTGACATATACCAACTTTGCTTGAGCTGCTGCGAATTTGAAGAATTACCTAACTGAAATGCAGCAAACAATGCAGAACAGCATAGCATATGTTCTGTTTACCATTTGATGGAAATTCATAATCAAGATCTGCAGAATATGCCCTATAATTGAAGAAACCAAGAGCACCATGCTCAAGAAAAAAGAAAGACCATGCTCCTATGTATGTCATCACTAAAATGAATAATCTGCTGTGGCCAAATAGAAGAACTAATACTGTCATGGCAGGTATTACAAAAATCATGCAAGCTATAATCCCAAAAGAAGAATACAAAAAATAAAAAATTACAGTTTCATTGCCTCGAGCAAATAAGTCAAATTCAAAAAAAAAAAAAAAGCACAGTTTCATCTCCTCAAGCAATAATCTCCTATTGAGATATTCCAAAAGCCAAGTGAGCTAAGTCGTTGCCATCTTTAGAAGAACCCTTTCTCTCCCACAAGGGCAAACACACTGACAATACTTGCCAAGTAATGTGGGTGTGCAGATGATCGTTACAAATATCATCAAACCCCAGACTCTGCTGCGTATTCCTCATGGGATTATTAAAGGAACTTATGACAGATGACATTAAGGAGGCAGGTTAGTATTTCATTACCCAACCAATTGAACAACCGTGCTGTGGGGAATCAGTTACCATTCTCCTAATGCTCATGCTCCGCTAGTCCAGCATCATTTTCTGCTATGGTGTCCTTATAGCAAGTCTATGGTGCCTTCTTACCAATTGTGTCTTCATTCAATTGAGTATCAGTTAATCTCTCAGCTTACCATGCTCTATATTTCCATGCACACATGCCTTAACCCAACTTCCTCTGGCATCTTGAGCTTCCTAGCTTTGGCATCCGTTTGTATAGAAGATGGAAATAGAAGTGCATCACTGTGAAAGATTGAAGTTTGCATTTGTATTCAGGGTCTCATAAAAATATATCTTCCCACCAGATTTATCCTTCCTCGCCTTAACAACATAAACAATGAAAGGAAAATCACTTTTTCTGGATACTGAATGTAAGAAGAGGTGGATTGTAACTGAAAATTAGGAATAAATTGAAAAATAAACACAAAAGTGGAAAGGAAAAGGAAGTATATGAACAGTAAGAATCGGCTACCACTAATCTCGTGCTCGAAGATGCCAAAAAAAAAATGTTAAACTATCTAGCAGAATAAAAAACCTCCATAATGCTTCATCACTAAAAGTTTATTTTCCCTAAAAAGAAAAAGAGAGTTCCATTAGTTTTAATCATGAACCAGCTTCACAGAAAAAGGATTTAGGTCAATTCTGATTGTCTCTGAATCCAGTTTATAGAATACAAAACAATATCTTTCCCTTCTTGCAGGAGATTGCCTTACTAACAGCACAAATTAGGAAAGAAAAATTAAGAAAATACATTACTGCAGAATAGCTGTCTATTGCAACAGTTAAGCGTTCAGGTCAATCTTGTGAAGGAAATTAAATGATCCATCCTTCCAATAATAGGTCTGTCTCAGATGATACACCACACATTGCTGTTCAAGTTGTCATTGCCGAAATCACTAACTATTTCAAATTCGGCAGTACCAAGCATTCTCTCGAGTTTTGATAGACATCAAAGTTGCATTAAGACAACCACGATATGAAACAGTCACAATAAAGAATTTAAAGGTTGAAGGAATTTTCACTTGGCCAACACTGCCTTCATACCTTGGTCATGCCTCTTAGCATTTTGTGTTGTAATACCAGGCATCATTCCCTTCTGGAGAATTTCATCAATGAGCCTCAGAGCCTCATCTTTCCTCTTTATCTTTGAATATGCATTGACCAGCATTTTATAAGTCCCCAGACTTGGTGAAAAACCCTTTGTTATCATCAGCTCAAAGACATCCTTTGCCTTATCCATTTCACCTTGCAAACAATATCCAATAATCATTGTTCCATAAGTAATCTCATCAGGCTTTACGTCTTTTTTATTCATTAACTCAAGTACTGCTTCAGCTTTCTCCATCATTCCTTGTTTACAAAAAGCATCCAACATAAAGTTCAAAGTAATTTTATCTGGACATATACCTTGGCAGGCCATTCCACTTAAAAAGCTTGTTGCCTCTTTCCATTGACCTGAATGGCACAATCCATGTATTAAAGAGTTGTAAGTGATAACATCAGGTTTTACACCTCTTTCACTCATTTGCTCCAACATTCTACGGGCCTCTTTCACTTTCTTTTGTTGGCACAAAGCATCAATTAAAGAGCTGAAAGTTACTACATCGGGATGGATTCCTTCATCCATCATTCTGTGGAACAAGATTGCTGCCTCTTTCCATTGGCCTGAAAGACAAAATCCATGTATTAAAGAGTTGTAAGTGATAACATCAGGTTTTACATCTCTTTCACTCATTAGCTCCAACATTGTAAGGGCTTCTTTCACTTTCTTTTGTTTGCACAAAGGATCAATTAAAGAGTTGAAAGTTACCACATTGGGATGGATTCCTTCATCCATCATTCTGTGGAACAAGCTTGCTGCCTCTTTCCATTGGCCTGAAAGGCAAAATCTATGTATTAAAGAGCTGTAAGTGATAACATCAGCTTTTACACCTCTTTCACTCATTAGCTCCAACATTGTAAGGGCTTCTTTCACTCTCTTTTGTTTGCACAAAGCATCAATTAAAGAGCTGAAAGTTACCACATTGGGATGAATTCCTCATCCGTCATTCTGTGGAACAAGATTGTTGCTTCTTTCCATAAGCCTGAAAAACAAAATCCTCGAATTAAAGAGTTGTAGGTGATGACATCTGGTTTCAAGCCCTTGTGAGTCATCAATTCCCAAATGTCTAATGCCTTTACTATCTTCCCTTCTTTGCATAAAATATCTATCACCATATTATGAGTTACAACATTCAGCTTTATACCTCTTCGAGTCATTAAATTGAATAAAGAGGTTGCTTCTTTGATGTTCCCATCCTTGTAGAGAGAGTCAACTAGAGAAGTGAAGGTGTGTACATTTGGTGAAATTCCAATTTGAACCATGTCAGTGAACAATCTTTTTGCTTCATCCCTCTTTCCAGAGCTACATAATCCATGAATTGATGTAGTATAAATAGTAGCATTTGGCTCAATACTCCTATCTAGCATATCTTGAAAGATAATCAAGGCCTCTTCTATGCTTCTCTCTTTACAAAAGCCATCAATAATTGTCCCGTAACACACTACATCAGGTTTGAAACTTCTATTTTCATTCATCTCTGTCAGAATATCAAGGGCAAGACAAGTTTGTCCCGATCTGCAAAGTCCCCTGTTAATAATACTGTACGTGCATTGATCACATGGATATCCATTCTTCACTAGTTTCTGAAACAATTCCTAGGCTTCATTTATCTTACTCTCATTGCAAATTCCAAGAAGAAGAGTATTCATGGTATAAGCGTTAGGTTGAAGACCTAGTTTAAAAATCATTGTCAACACAGAGAAACCCAAGTCTACCTGCTTTGAATTGCACAAACCATTAAGCCAACTGTTCATTGTAAAGATATCAAGTTGGATTTCCTTACAACCCATAATGTGTTTGCACATGGAAACAACGATGGAATAATGTTTCATCTTGGAGACAGCCCCAATCAGATGATTGAATGCGCATATAGAAGGCAAGGGTCGCATTTGAATCACGGAATCAAAGAGACACACAGCAACTTGGAGGTTAAGAGATCCTGATTTAGACCTAGCTTTGATCAAATTCTCCAAACGCATGCATTTGATAATACCCTTTTGGGTAATTTTATCATCAACAACAACAGCAGAGGTAGAATAACGAGAAAGGAAACAGATCCTCATTCTGAGTAGCTGACAAAGAGAAAAGAGAAGAGAAGAATTACCGAGAAAAGGAAGAGGAGGAGGAGATATCGTCATAATTTTCTTCATTTCATCACCATTACTTAGAATTTATTTTCAAGTTTTGAGATTGATGCAACGAAGGGAGTAAGCAACGGCAGAAATAAATTGGAGCAGTGGAGGGGCTGGTGGGTGCCTGGGTGGGTTTGTTTTGTGTTTAGCCCTCCATATATGAAAGTTTTGGAAAATTGACGGGGCACTTTTATTATATGATATATGTTTATATTTTGTGGCCTTGTTATAAAGTTTTTTAGATAATGACCCATCTAACTTTTATTATTTTAAATATATTGTTGTCAATTTAACAAGAGAATGAATGTTTATGGATTATTCGGTAATATTTTACCATTAAAGGGGTCAATTTGTACAAAACGAGAAATTAGAAGTACAAAAAGAAAAATGTGAAAAATTCAAATAAAGCCTCACAATATATACCTTACTCGTACTCCTAAACCCTTCCTTGAACTTTTCTTCTTTCCCTCCAAGATGCGCGGTCGCCACCAGGGCCACCGTCCCTTCCGCCCTCCGGGCGGCCGTCCTCCACATCAGCCACAATTTCAACCTCTAAATCCCAATTTTGCTCTCCAAGACCCCAACGTTCTTCAACTCATCCAAGCCCTGACAACCCAAATCCAACCAAATTTCCCTCTTCAACAAAACCCAAATAATTTCTTCTTCCAAAACCCCAATAATTTCCTTCCTCAAAACCCTAACATCCCTAGCCAACAACAAAAACAACAGGAACTCTATTCCAGCAGCAGCTACATCCAGCCTCGGAACCAGAGAGACACCACCGCCTCTGGCCAAGTCCCGAAGGATGTTCGTGAAAGAGCCGACCAGGCTGTGAAGCAGGCGTGGCGCGAGCTTATTGCTTCCGGAAAGAGTGTTACGGCGTGGAAAGTTTCACAGGCTGCCCTGGTGGCGCTGCAGGTTGATTCATGGAGCTCTTTGGGATTGGATATGCATGGGATTCCGTCTCTTCAAAAGATTATGACCATTGAAGGAAGGGTAATTACAAAACAGTATTTATACGTTTGTTGCAATTTAGTCGTTAATGGATATTGAAATCCTTGAGGTAGAACAGCGAGCAACTGGATGTGTTTTTTTTTTTCTCAAAAGGCTTTGTTTGTTGTTGCTGATAAAGTATTTTTTTGAGGATTGGGGATTGTTTCTTTTGCTACTTGCATTTTGTTTCTGCCTTTGCGAAAGAGAGAACATGTTTAAATCACAAAGCAAATAACTTTTTTGAAGAATCGAAAGTTAAAATGTTAAAATTTTTTGGAGAATGAAATGCATGATTTTACTTTTATGTAAGAATAGTTATGTTAGCAATGGTACTACATTTTACTTATTTAGTCAATTTTTAATTTTTAATCAATTAAGAATTAGATTTTACTTTAATCGCAAGCAACTAGCAATTAGAGAAAATCAAGTAGTGAAAGCAACAACTAAACGGAGCCTTAGGGGAAGAATAGGACTTATTTATTTATTTTACTTTTGAGAGTTGAAGATATTTATTACAGTAAAAAGTTTGAGTTGCATGGAAGTAAGAACTTTGATAACAAAAAGTTTGTTAGTTTTCCTTTTTGAGGAGAAGGGAACAGACAGGGCATATCTCTAGCCACATTGAAAAGAGCTTTTCACATGTAGCAGATAAATTGAAAATTTCTACCATCCTGCAAATGGAGATTTCCAAATTATTGTTTGAACAATAATGATTATTTCCTTCATTCCTTTTCTTCTAATTTCTTGCTTGTTTCTCTGACTATTGTTTAGGTAAATGCGTTTATTCAATGTTTTGTCGGAGTAAGGCATATTACTACGTTATATGAGTTGGAGATGGCAATATGTGAGAATGAGGGTGTTAAGACATTTGGAAAGCTGGAGCTTGGCCCTTTGCTCCATCATCCGCTCATCTTGCGCTACTTTCTACTAAACTCCAATAATATGGAAGTGTTTAAAATAACAACCGAGGACATAATTGCTCACCTTCATGAATACATGGACAGTCATGAAAATCAAGAAATTAATATTGATGAATTTCTGGATTTTGTTGCTGACAAGCAAGCTATCACGAGCAAGGAAAAGCTTGGTGTGCATATTCGAAACTTGACGTATGTATTGCATAACTTTCTACTAACTTTTAGTGCGAAAAGTCTCATGCACTGATAGAAACCAATGCCTTGAGAGCTGCATAAAACTGTTCTCAGGAATTGTGGCTTATATTGATTGTGGTATATGCTTTACAGGGATGTATCATGAATTTGTCACAAATCAGTGAATACTGCTCATAAATTACAACTTCTAATTTCATGGTTGTTGGTTCAAAGGCGCATTGTTGATAATTATGACCTGGTAAAACTTTGATTAGTATAGTATAAAATAATTTATAACTCTTAGTCCTTAACAGTAATGGAGTTGGCCTTATATCAGCATAGCCTAGGAAAATCTATTACACTTTAAAAAATTCCCTCTTTTGTTATTAAAAGCTAAAGATTTATATGTTACATGCTACATGGTTTAGTTTCTTTGCACTTTCCATATGATATCCTATAATTTGGTGTTATATTACATGGTTTGTTTTCTTTTCACTTTCTGTATGTCATATAATTTGGTGATTTGTTATGTAGTTAGTTTCTTTGCACTTTCTATTTAATATTCTATAATTTTGTTCTAAGGCTTAATTGGGTATCAACACCATTCATGTGAAGGCATTATCTTATGAAGTCAACTTTTGACTGCCTAAAGCATCTTCTTATAGTGTCACATTGGCGGTTATACATACTTGTATAGATTTGGTACCCTATTGAAGGAATCAATATGTTCAGTGACCACATTTTAGTTTGACAGAGAATCTGATATTATAGTATACTGAAATTGTTATTGTTCTGATCATAGGATGCATGCTAGTTTTATCACGAAGGCCAAAAGAGAGAAAGATTTTAAGATAAAGAAATGCCAAAAGGGACTAAAGCTAAAAAAACATTTGAAGGGACAGAAGCTAAAAGAACGTTATATCAACATGTCGCAACAAGTTGAGTCATTTATCGCAGTACACAAGGATTTTTGTGGTAAGCATATACGATTTGATTTATCAAGCTCAGAAGAGGAGGATAGCAATGATTCTGCCCATGAAGATGAAAAGAATGACAATGATGAAGGCAACAACTCCAAGTTGGCATCACAAACTATTAATAGCTCTGATCGGGTTAGTAGTTGTCCTTACCCCTCTGCGACAGAAGAGTTGACACGGCTTGGGTTGAAGGATGGAATGAGTAAACCTTCTCCTTCTACTGGTAGTTCTAGGCACAACAACTGTACTGGGTCATTCAAAAGGAAAAGAAAAATTGGTTGTCCCAGTCCTTCCATCTCTAGACTGCCTAAGTTGAGCAGAAGAGATGGGGAGGAGCAAGATGTTGTTCCAAATGAAAATGGCAATGAGGCCAAAGAGTCTAGTAATTTAGATGAAGCTGATATTTCTCTCTCTGATAACTTGATGAAGACATTCATCACAACCTGGAAAGAGGCATGTAGGGAGCACACCACGGCAGAGGTAAGTTCACTCTCTCAAAAAATTAATGTGTTACCTTCCCCAGTACAATTATTCATCTCATCCTGAGGCATCTGTAATATGTTTTAAAAACTCTGCCCAGAGTTATGGTGGGCTAGGATTATAAAATTATCAATTGTAGGTTTAGGGATATGGAAGGAGTTAGGTAGGGTTTAGAACTCAAACATGGTTTATTCACTTGAGATTGGATATCAAAGAAGCGCTGAAATGAATTTGAAGCTTAACCTAGGCACTTTGTGGTTTTGAAGAATGAGCAATGTTATTGTCTGAAGCAAGAGGCCGCTATGTGACCTCTCTATTGTTTTTGCTTGCTTTGCGTTCATAGTGTTCCCTTTACTCCTGCACTTTTACTTAGAGACCTCATCAAGAATTTTCTCCTTTTGATCTCTTTTCCGTTTGACAAGTAATTTAAACTACATGTCTTGGCATATAGTGGACTCGTTCCCAACCTTGAAGCGATTTGTGGATTTAACCCTCATTAGTATAGAGATTGTCACATCTTCATTCCATGGATACTTAGATCTTCTTTCCAAGCAATTAAACTTTCCAGTTTATTACTTCTATTCTCATGCTGCTTTGCTGCAAATCTTTGAATTGCAAGTGAAGTTGTTGGTTGTAATTAGTCATGGCAGTCTTCATGTCATCTCAATGTAATGTACTTATTGTTTTTCTTTTCCATGAAACTTTAGTTGCTCCGGTTTAGTTTTGCCTCTTACAAACAGAATTTTCCTCATCACTCAAGTTATATCCCAGAACCACCCCACCCCCCCCCCCCCCAAAAAAAAAAAAAAAAATTACCCCTTGAAGAAGATTTATATGCCATGCACTCATTCGATCTTCCGAACTTTCTACTTGCACGCTTGAGGAGTGTCACTATCCATTTCAGCTTTGTTACTTAGTTGCATTTCCTCACTGCCTTCTCTTAAATGTATAAGGATTTGAATGATTTATTCAAATGTACTATTTCTGGATTAGGATTTTAATAATTGCGAGTAGGTTTTGCAATTCTAACTTAAAAGGGATAACTAATAGCTTAGATGTGGAAGTAGTCCACTTAGGAGTGGGGGGAAAGGAGAGAGGGAGCTATGCAAACAATCAGAAAATACTTCTTGACACTTGTATGGATTTCAAGTTTAGTTTCCTGTCTTTCTGATTTTTGGTGGTACATGTTTGAGGAATCAGTTGCATTTTCATTTCTCATAAGTACTTGTTTCTTTATTTTTTATTTTTGTTTTAATCACTCTGAAATATGACATGCATTTCATGGATTTCTATTTTTATGCATAGGTTCTGCAAAGAATGCTTTCCTTTTACAAGTCAACGGCTCAGAAGAGGAAGAAAATGAAGTCAATGCTTTCTTCATATCCATTTATCGGATTACTAAATGTTGCTGTAAGTCTACTGTCGTTAGCTGGTTGCAATAGTTGTTATTAACCTAAGTGCTAAAATGGAGCAGAATCTAATAAAAGCTTCTTGCATCCGTAGTTATTTTCTTTCTAGCATTTGGTAACTTGAAGAGTATGTGCATATGATGTACTTTAAATTGTATATTAAAGCATACTTTTGTTTTTATCTTTTCCTGGGCAAGGCCTTGACCTAAATGCTAAGTTGCAGCAGAATTTAGTAAAAGCTTGTTTGACCCCTTCAGTTGAGGTACCTTTACTGAGACACTCATCTTTAGTACCTAGGTTGTGCACCTTGAAAGTTAGTAGGCACAAAAAGGCTCAAGTGGTAAGGGTGGGTTGGGGTTGGTACAAATCTTACGTTTGAGCTGTAATAGTCTTCATTGTACCACAAAAAGTAATAAGGGTATGCCTTATTTAAGTGACTCATTTCTTTTAATTGTATGACCTGTATTTTCAATAGACATAAAAGGTCAATAAATGTTCTTTTTACAAGAATAAGATAAGGATAATGTTGTCCATATATAACCTCTTCTTGGAGGTAGAATTGTAGGGACTTTATAACCAGAGTTTAATTTGATGGTGACTTTTTGTTAATTATGGTAATGCTTTTAGCTTTACGATATATTAGGTTAATTTGATGGCGTTGTCCATATGTAACCTCTTTTTGGAGGTAGAATTGTAGGGACCTTATAACCAGAGTTTAATGTGATGGCGACTTTTTGTTAATTATGATAATGCTTTTAGCTTTATGATAATTAAGCAATGGAATTGAGTCAAGTTTTTAAATGCATATACTTTGTGTTTTTCATCTTGCATGGCTCGATTTTGATACTGCTTGGATCTATGATATATTCATTTGGGTGAGTGCCTTCTTTACGCCTTGTCTTAGGTGGTAAAACAGTCTTAGCACCTTCAGTGTGCCAATGACTGCACTGACTTTTCAAGTCTGTTTATGGAATTCTATCTGCTAGGTATATTTATTGTGACAAGTTATTTGGGATCTAGGATTATGATAAAACTTTCTTTTTCAATATTGCAGGTGACATCTATCAGAAAAGGAATGTGGGATAGCACCTATGATACTATCCAAGCCGGCAGACAATTTGAATTAACTAACACCGCTGATAATCATTCTGAATATGAAAGCATTGATGTTGAACCGAGTGAGAAGGATGCATCAATCCTCACAAATATACATTGTAAGTAGTTTTTGGTTGATGCTATTGCAAAAAAAAAAAAGAAGGTTCTACTATGCTTTTGTGCTTTCAATTTCTTCCTTCTTTGTGAAACATGGTTTAGTAGTTCAAGAATATTTCTTTTTCTTCGTGTGCTTTTATACTAAAAGGCAGTCCTTTTTGTTTGTGTCTGTGGGTTGGGTGGGGTGGATGAGTTCCTTGGTAATTCTTCAGTTGTTAGTTAGTTAAACTACTTTTTGGTTGTAGCTTTATTTTAATAATTTTTTGTTTTTCTACAAATAGGCCTAATTACTGATTGGATTGTATCTGAAATTATCAGGTCTTTTTGATAGTTTTGGTTTTTTTTGGGGGGTTCTTATTCCAAAAGCTAATAATTTTAAAAATTATTCTGAAATTAGGATTAGTAAATCTATGGCTTCAGATATTCGGTTATAGTTTGATGTTCACTAGATTTTATTCTCTTGTTTCTTTCTTTCTTCAGATTCTAGCATTGTTGAATTTGTTTTTTCTTTTGAAAGTCTAATTGTCAATTTTTCTTCTGTAAGAACTGTTGTAATCACCTTCAGTGACTCACTGTTTATAGCTTGAGGTTTTATGGTCACCAGTATTTGCTTTGTTAGGGTAACATGGCTTGTTCTGGGTTGAGTGGTTGATCTGTTACATGAATAAATGGAAGTTTTGGAGACATGGAACTTAAGGTAGATTAAAGCTTGGTGCCATTTTTTATGTGGTTATTTTGGAGAGAGACAGAGAGTAAATATCCTAATTGTTGATGTGGCTTGTTGAAAGAGAATGAAATAACCAGATCAACAAACGATTTCCAAAACTTGGAAAGGTTTCCTCCTCTGCATAACTTTCATTTGACTGCCAAGGCATAGGCTTGTGTGTGTGTAAGTGGTAATGCAATGGCAATGATGCAGGCACCATACAGCTGCCAAATATGTTATCTTTTTTACAACCACCTGATTTTGTGCAAAAATAGTTTGTTGCTTTTATGACTCCTCAGTCCTCTGGCTCTTTTCTTTTAAAATATATTTGTTACTTATTTGATATAACTGACTAACTGAGTTTACTCTATTTACAGATGTGACAGCAGAAGATGTCATCAGGAAAATTATTGCTTATTTTGAGCTTAATCATGAAATTCATGGTGGTAAAGCACATAAAGAGCATAAGTTAATTTTTCTGAGAAAGCTGTTTAACTGTGAGTCTTGGCTGGCTGAGCAATTTAATGTTACGGAGTTCAAGTCCCTTGCACATGGGGAGTTCTTCATGTTCCTAGAAAGACATGCTTGTTTATTACCTATTGAGCTGCAGAAACTCTTGGCGGCTGAAATATGTGAAAAGTCTCCTTTAGAGGCTTGCATTCTCCAGCATCTGTTGATTGTTTTAATATCACAAGCTTCATATAATTCAGACAATCAAATTATTACCAAGGAGATTATTCATGCACTGCTCATCAAGCAATTTCCATTGTTCAGATTCAAAGTTAAGGAAAATGGTTCTATGGAAGATTTTCTGGAAGTTATGGAGAAGTCCAAAAATGATATAAGTTCCAAATGTGTCATGTTTTCAGCATCATTATTGGGAATGTGCCATAATGGTGATTCTTTGGCCTATGATGAGAACTATTCATCAGAAACTAATTCTGTCCCGAATGCTAGGATGGATAAATCAGTTGCTTCCAAGGATGCAATGGCTGTTTTGCTTAGGGCCCCAATGTTGTCAGATTTAAATTCATGGTCACACTGGGATGTTCTATTTGCTCCTTCTCTTGGTTCTCTATTAGTGTGGTTGCTAAATGAAGTCAATGCAAAAGAGTTGTTGTGCTTGGTGACTAAAGATGGGAAAGTTATTCGGATTGATCATTCAGCCACTACAGATTCATTTATGGAAGCTGCTCTTAAGGGATCTGCCTTTGAAACAGCTTTGAAGCTACTGTCTTTGTGTTCTCTAACTGGGGGAATAAAGCACCTTCCCTTAGCCCTTCTAAAACACCATGCACACATGGCTTTTGATGTCCTTTTGAAGAACCATATGGAGAACATGGAAGTAGCTGATGATCAGAATTCTATTATGAATGGAAAGGCATTACTTAGGTCAAAATTGCTGCAAGATGTTTCTCTTGGTAATTTGGGTAGTGAATTACAGATGAACTTGATCCAAATGAATAAAGCTGTGTCTCATGCTTCAAGATTTTTCCTTGATTGTCTATGTTATCTACCTTCCGAATTTCATGGTTGTGCAGCTGATATATTGCTTCATGGGCTACGATCAGTAGTTAAAGATTGCCCTTCTGCTATTTTGAGTCAATGCAATGAACTGAGACAGCGTGTTATGCTACACGACGTAGGCTTGTCACTTGGCATAGTGGAGTGGATACAGGATTACCATAAATTTTGTTCCACTGATATAAGGAACATCTTTCTGTCACCTGAGGGAGTAGGAATGAAAACTGGTAGGTCTGAGTTAAAAACAAGGTCAAACTATATGCAAAATGCAATAGATAGGCTTTCCTATGCTGAGAAAGAAATCATAATGTCTGATAGGTCAGACAAGCAAGAAGTTCGTCATGTGATTGATGGGGCAGAAGTTTCTTCTGAGAGCTTGGGCAACAAGAACAGAAAACAGTCATCCGAAGTTGGTGAACTGACAGATCCAGCCTTGGTTATTGAGTCAATCAGGCGAGATGAGTTTGGTCTGGATCCAAGTCTTTCGGATATGGAGAGTAGCATGTTAAAGAAGCAGCATGCTCGCTTAGGGAGAGCACTACATTGTCTTTCTCAGGAGTTATATTCTCAGGACTCACATTTTCTTCTTGAGCTTGTGAGTTTGATATTTGTTTTCTGTCTTTTTTAAGTTGTGTACAGTAGGAGCGTGTATGCTGTGAAATGTTGCTTAAATTGATTAAGATTTTGGCCTCACAATTTGTTATGAAACTTAATTTCTAAACTACAAAAAAGACTAGAGGGAAAATTCTTTGCCATAGTTGCTGAGAAATATGTTAGAGGACATATTTAGATTTAGATATTTCATCTGAGGTATCTGTATTCCTGAAGGTCTTTATTAATAAGTTCCAGAAGGCAAAAAAGGCAGTTGTTTTTTTGGTTGATTAACCTGTGCATATTCCTCCTGTGATCTTTCTTACTGTGGACCCACTGGAGCAGCATCGTATTTTTTGCATGTTAGTTCAATATTTTTAATACTTAAGTTTGTTGGTTATCCTTAAAAAAATGTTTATGACACATTGGTGATTTTTTCTATGTTGTGTGATGTTTAGTATATTGGTCAATGCAATGTTTGTTTGCTTGATTAGGTATTCCCTCTATCCGACAATAACTGTTTTCTTTGAAAAAGCTTAAGGAAGCATTATAACACATAGCACTAATTATAATCGACAGCTTTTTTTCCCATAAATAGAGTAGTTTTTTGGTTTTCTTTGCCCCTAGTTAGTAAAAATTATGAAGAGTGTTGTTAGAAGTTAGTTAATTAGCCTTTGACTTTTGATTATGGACAATATTTTTGGGACAATCAAAATAGAGATGAGGGCCCCTATAATGGGATAGAGGAGTATTAAATTTTACTGAACTTCTGCCGCTAAACAGTGAAGTGTTAACTGCATCTAATTAAGCTTTGTGTTGCTTCAGGTTCAAAATGCTGATGATAATGTCTATTCTGGAAACGTGGAACCAACACTAACATTTATTCTTCAAGAGTCGGGTATCATTATTTTAAATAATGAGCAAGGCTTTTCTGCTCAGAACATCAGAGCTCTGTGTGATGTTGGAAGCTCGACAAAAAAAGGATGTGCTGGATACATAGGGAAGAAAGGCATTGGCTTCAAATCTGTGTTTCGGGTATGCTGAAAGCAACAATTTTATCTATTTATTTTCTGGCTCTTTAATTTATATTATCTCTCTCTGATTTGTTCTGTTCAAGCAATGTTGTAAGTTACCTTGTTTTCATATCTTGAGTAAAGGATATACCTAAAGGTGTGTCAACCATTGACTGACAGGGTGGGGGGGGGG